>NW_024609839.1:88166536-88729580 GCF_016920785.2 Ixodes scapularis | reverse complement strand
AGGTAGCGATCCCTTTCACTTGCCTGTGGTAAACAGAAAAGTCACTGAAAATTTGAATACCTGGATTGTCAAAGCGATGGAACAATGATTGCATGCGTGACAAGGGTGAATATATGCATATGGTATTGACATGAAAAGTAGAATGACTCCTAGTTAAACTGGAGGGACCATGAATATTAACATCAGATAAAAACGAATCATTATCTATAAAGCCATTTACTATCTAGCGCAAAAAAAATCAAGTCACGTTTTGTTTTTTTTGTTGGACAATGGCCTCAGCAAGAACTTATCTAAAAGAAAGTTATAAGCAATATAAAAGCGGCGCTGAAGATAGCGATCGTAAACGATGCGTATTAAGCGTTTTTTCACACTTTTAAGTTTTTTTTACTGCGTTTCTGACAAGGAATTCCTAGAGAACTGAATTGTATGCGGGATCTTTACAATTCGCTTGACTTAAGAAGTAAGAGAACAAATTGTTATGTCTAATGTCCCTGTGCAGTTGCTGCTTATGTATGCAGCGAACTCAGGCCTTCGTTTCTCTTGTCATCCGAAGCTTTTGCTAAAAGCAACTTCTTTTAACTTTTAAGAAACCTTCTATTTTTATGAATATTCAAATGCCCTATCAGGTTCTAAAAAATTTTATCTACCTTTTTACTTTGTTTCAAAAGTCGAACTTTCCGCACATTTAGCAGCCTTCCCACTCTTGGGCGCTGGAAGTCTAATCGTGCAATATACTTCTTTTCTTTCTAGGCGGCGGCGGTCTGATTGATTTCGAAGATATCGTTTACGATTTCCTCCGGCGAAATTGCTCTAGCGATGAAAGGCTGGTAACTTATTATGTCGTTGGAGATAACAAAACACGTGGCCTGAACCCCCAAAAGGACCTTGTTGAGTATGTTATATACTACATTTGTGGCTCAAATAACCAACGTCAAGTTATTAAATAATAAAATCAGTGGCTTAACAAGATTCTACGGCTATCGCTTTTTATTACTGCCACAGAAACTGCCTTGCAAAAGTTCCCGGTACGAAATTTGAATCGGTCCGCGCAGTGACTGCATGCCCAGTTTCTTTACAAATCACCCAAGACAATATGAATAAGCCACGATACTCTAGAATTAATATTTGATTTCGCAAGTAAAAATACTGTTATCAAATAAAGTCATGTGCAGTGTAAATCGCGCACCGCTGTTCGTTGGTCTAGAGATACGACGTTGAAACCCACACAGAAACAATAACTGCAAAAGTTCCTTCTAAAAAGGGCTGCATCGTTTCTTTGCCATTCTTCAATTGACCGGTCAATTTGTATCTTATTTTGGTGTCAAATGTTACATTATTAATTACCGATTGAAACTTCCAACACTTTTGAATTGCTACGTACCAGCTATTGTTTGTGTTTGCTTATAACTGAAGACTACTCTTAAATTGTTGCTCTAGTGCATGTACTAGTCGAGGACACTAGAGAGTTCTAGACTAGCGCAAAGGCCCTTGCGTTCGAACTGAGTACGACGCACGCAAGCTGTCAGCGGAACGCTGCGGGGCGCGTCAAACCAGCGCTTTTAGTACAGCGGAACGCAAACGCATGCGCAAGGTACGTTTGCAGTTTTGCTTGGGCACATCTAGATGTGACTAGTAACGAGTCCGCAGCATCTCATTATCGCGCTGCAGCCAATGAGATTTCGGCATTAGCCGATAAGTGCGCCGAAAGACCAATCACGAGGCCAGAATCGTGAACATAAACCACGCCCCGCGTTTCTCAAGCTCACAGTGACTGTAGGAATGCACTCCATCGCAATGAGCTCCGAACTCAGATCGTATGTGGGTATTAATCAGCCCAAGATCACAAGCACGATCGCAATTGTGCTCTAAACAATATATGGCCTCAGTTTTTGAAGCAGCGACTGGGTGGAATTGCAGGCTTTAGGCAACACCGCAGCAGAATGAACTTAAGCAGGCGAGTTTGTAACCCACGTAATGGGCTTCGTAATGCGGGTGTTGTTTTCTGTTACTTGAAGAAAATCTATCAATAACTTTTACATCATAATTGATATTATAGTCGACGATAAAAAATTTAGAATAATACTTAACTGAGTTGTTCTCTAGAATGACAAAAAGCTATAGCCATGTTATTAAAGGGAACTAGTTGCGGAGAAATGCTCCTATTCTTCAATGCAGTTATCCACCTCTGACGATGGAAGTCGGCCCGGTGAGTTACGGCAAGCCTCAAGTACAGTTGCTCCAGCTGTCTGCTGTGTATGTACAGACTTTTCACAACAACCAGTCTGATGTGGAGGGTAAGGCTCACATATCAGAGGAAGTACAGCACGAAGACGAGTACTCGTGGACCGTAAATAAGGGACTACAGTTCACTTCAAAGGTCAAGTTCACTGTAAACGTTCCACTAGTCTATCAATTCAGCTCAGAAATTTCGACATCAGTGAATACGGGTTCTGGATCCACCACGGTTGAAACACGAACTACGAAACAATGGATTAAACAAGATGTAATAATACCCCCTGGAGCCACCATTGAAGCAAAGTGGTATGTCAACGAAGCACAAGTGGTGCGTACAATTGGACGTTCATAATGAATCACGCCTTTAAACGTTATGGTGCGAGCACTCAATTGGTCCAGCTGCATTGTTTATTGGACCACTTTTCTAAGAAGTGACCACTATAAAATTTGCACAACGGCATCTTTTTTTATAGAAAGAAAAAAAAAAGAAGTTTCGGGGTAATTACATTTTGAGACGCCATGTTCGAACTTAATCCTCATGCATGTATAATCGTATTTTACGTTACTGACCGGTTAATCATTTTGTTTATTTAAAAAGCATGTACAATGAGGGGCGTACTTAATTAATTAACAGTTTATTATTTGCTTCGCTGCAGATACCGGTCACTTACTGGTGTGTGTCTAACAATATGTCCATCCTCTCGACAGGCTCCCAGCCTAGCCGCAATTACTTTTGCACCACCTGTGTGGCAGCCTTTCCACGCCCTGCTCGAGCCACTTTTTGGGACCACCTGACACCCACGCCTGAACAGCTGCTTCCCGTTTATTATGGTGTATTCGCACGACGGAGTTTCTCTCCAATGAGAGGATTAAACATCATCGAGTTTTGAGGTCACGTGCTACGCGTCACAGATGTCGGCTAATCCTCTGAGCTCGCGGCGTACCGAGGAGAATCTGTGGGCTGCCTATAGAATATCCGCCGTTCCGTCGGAGCGACCGGGCCCCCTCCTTTGTCCCCCTGCTTTTGGGGGAGGATAATGATGAACAACAGCTTAGAACTAGGGGGTGACTTTTCTTTATTAATTTTGCTCTGCCTTTTGTGCGATGAGCTCCCGAAAGTCGCCAGCAGGTTTGTGAAAGGAAAGACTCCGGCGACTCAACTACATGCGACTCCGTCGTGCGAATTCTCGCTTAAATTTTCTGCACTGCCTCCTCCTTCCCGTGTCGTTTCCTTCTCGCAGCTCTACGACGTACTCGGTTTCCTCCGGATATAAAGCTCTCTCGTGCGAATACACCATTAAAACCAAAAAAGTGTCCCGCTATATTCTCGCTAAATTTGCGATGAAAATTTTCCCGCTAAATCTTGCGGAAAAAATTGTTGGAAAATTTTTCCCGCTAAATTTACCCGAGCAAATTTACCCGCTAAATTTAGCGCAAATCTTTCCCCGCTAAATGTGGCGAAACATTTTTCCCGACAAATTTAGCGGAGAAATATTGCCGCTAAATTAAGGCTCCATGTGACGTCACGAGGGTGACGTCATTATGGGAAACATCTTATAATGCAACGCGCGGTTACGCCGCTGGCGACGGCGACGGCGACGGCGACGACGACGCCGACGCGTAGCCGACGGCGGCGCCATCGGACATCGTCCAATCACGGCATCGCATCAATGCACACGATGCTGTGATTCACCGGCACCTGGTTGGGTTTGGCCGTCTTCCTGACACGTCGTGCGACCAGTCAGACCTTTGATCACTCATAGGTATGGCCTGACCGGGTCCACAGTGGTTATCACCTGTTCGGTGGCGTGAGAATTCTGTCCAAGGACGCTATTTTGCGGTCATTGATAAGTTGGACGCAGCTCTCCAGGTGCGGGAATGAAACACTCCCAAAAATTGGTTCCTTCATAACATGAAAAGGCTGTCAAACATGTCGTGCAAGGGAATTCGGCTCCAAGGGTAATCCGCCAAGAAGGCAGACATATATGCACAGACTTCTAAATTACCGGTGCCTGCAGCAAAACAAAAAAAAAAAAGAACGGAAAAAAATGTAAATAAATATTTTACTTTCCTCTTACTATTGTTATCAAAGACACACCCAATCAGAGCACAAATGATTAACCTACGTGCAAAAAGCTTAAGTAAATTTCGATATATACAGTTGAACTATCCTGGGTAGCTAAACACAAGCATCGCACAGGTCTCAACCTAAAACCGAAAATAAACACGTCAGTTCAAAACTAGCACCATCTAAAGAACAAAAAAGTCGACTAAATGCGAATCCGCAGTAGGATGGCATTCAACATGGAAAATCTGTAGGTTTTATTTGCGTCAGTAATGTTTCCCGATTTTATTGCTGGTTGTAGAGTACAGGAGGACCACTACGATGTTTCGGTGTGAAGTTACAGGTACGGGTGCAGAGCTGATGACTTCACAACTGCATTTCAATTTGTTGAAACCATGACTTTTTGAAGGACGTGACTGTTTATGTGGCGTTCGTTATTCCCTGGAAAATCTGTTAACGTTCTCAATGTGTATTTTTTTCTGCCCACATACTTCAGTTAGTCGCCGTAATCACCAGCCGTGGCCAACTAGCGTGTCTAAGCAGTCGCAAGATAAGCGAAGAATCCCCGACTAAGTAGTTACTAGACCCTGCGGTAGTCATGAACACGAAGCAGGCGGGTCATCCGTTAAGAAGGTGCATTGAAGGACGGAGCATGAGCCACAGCGATGAGATTATAGCTCGGATATATAAATGGAAAGTAGTACCCCTCAGTATCTCTTTTTTTTTTTTTACTTTTTATTGGTTTGATTTTTTGCTTCTTTTTGCGGTACAGCGCAATTATGAATGGCAATTTTAAGATAATTTACCATCAAATCAAATACTTACATCGGCCGATTAGGGCAAGAGTTTTCATCATACTCCTGGGGCTATACTTCTCCTGTGTGGTTTCATGCAAAATGGCAGAGCCCGAAGGTTTCGTTTTCTATGAGTGCCTTTTGGTGGAACCATAGCAACCAGCGCTCACGGAAGCGAGGCACCACTTTTAAAGGGACCATGACACGATTCTGAAATCGAATTTCATCCACCGATCGTCCTAAAAGGTGTGAAAAGAAACAGAAAAACACAAAAATAGGGCGCCAATAAAAATTCTTCGCTATAGAACTTTTAAACGACAACCGGACTCTTTTGCGCCTTCTTTCCTTCGAAAGCTCTCTGCCTTTTCACTGCGATGCATCCGCGGAATCGCAGCATGTCAGTCGAATCCACGTCGCCTATTGGCTAAGAGCCTACCTCACCAGCACCGCGATCATAAACAATAAATAGCCGGCGAATGTTTCCTAGAAGTTTTGTTAAATAATATTCAGATCCACATTTTGTAGCATAATTAGAGATGTGACGAAAATTGCCAAATTTGATAATGCTGAGAGCCAAGCGCCATCTATCGTGTGGTAAACGAAACAAGAAAAAGACAGCGTCGCTCTCGCGACGACCAACGAACGTTTGTTTTTCTACGTGTTCTTCTCGCGCGTCCCGACTTTAAGCAGTAAGAAAAACGTAAAAAGTACTGGAAACAGACCACGACGAACAAGAACGCTGGATCCACAAACACCCGGGAAAAGCTCCAACGGCCACGATTCCACCGACCTCGACCAAGCGAGCTCGGCAGATAGGCCTAGCAGGCACTCCGACTCGGCGCAGTGGTGCTCCGACGGTCCTTGGGCAAGACCGTCTACCCACGACCGGCTGGCGTGCTGAATGAAATATGCCCGCGCGACCCTTGTGTTCCTTCATGTTATGAAGGAACCACTTTTTGGGAGTGTTTCATTCCCGTATTATAGTTTGATCGCTGATCGCTGTAGATGAGAAATTTAGTCAGGGCAGTACAACCGCTTGCATCGAGTCTTTAACATGCATCACGCAGTAGTGATACACGACCCATTCCGATCAAAACGGGCTGGTTTGGGTTTCCACCCAGGATAACTTAGTTCTGCAGCGCGAGCTTTCGCAAAATGGGGTTCAAGAACTTGCTGGTCCAACTACAACAATTACAACTTCTACTACTACTACTACCACCACTACTACTAATGATAATAATAATAATAATAATAATAATAATAATAATAATAATAATATTATAATAATAATTTTATTCGGCTTGTTCTTTCTTTAGCACGTACGAGGCGGGTCAGTCGAAGCCAGGGTCGGCTTGTGCGACTAGACCCCGTGGTGATGAGACTGATTGTTCTCAGGCGCGAATACAAGACAGTTATGCACAATTTAAAGTTGTTTCACGGGTTTCACATACACAAATAAATGAGTACTTGGGCATATATACAACATCGAGTGCACTGCAACGCATATAGACGTGCATGCCTAGATCTACACGTAAATATGCACTTAAATACATATATATACTTAAGCATCATACGGGCATATAGGCTGATGGTCGAACAGTCACTCACATGGTAACAATAACTAGCCTCCTGTCGATCCTAGAGAGATTTCAGTCGTGTATAATTCAATAGGCTGCTACTAGCACAATTGTTTTATGCGTTTTTTTAGGACACGCTGAGAGTCAATTTGATCAAGAAAATCTGGTAATTTGTTAAATATGCGAGGAACATAGTTAACAAATTACCAGATTACTATTACTACTAATAGTAATAGTAATAATAATAATATTAATATTATTAGTCGCGCATTTATTGTCACATCGGGACTGTTAAAGACGAATATGTGTAGAGGCACATCAAATCCAGCGAAGGAAAAAAAAGCAGAAATATCCGTACAAATGCTAGGTAAAAACATTACCTTCTGAATCACGAACCATAAAAAATAAAATCCCCCCCCTCCCCCCGATTTCAGCAAAGAGTGCAAAATAATTACGGCGAAGTAGGAAAAATAGCATGTGAAAAGTAAATCCAAAAGCTTGCACATAATGCTCAGTAAAAAAAAACTACAATCACACACGCGCGCGCAAAATATGAAGTAGTACAAAGCACTGAAACTATAAAAAAGTACAAAAAAAAAGGCAAGATTCAACATCTGAGGTACCTATGGCAACAAGCACATCAAGATCATCCTACAACATTTGGAAGCAGGCATTGCATATCATCGGGGTTAAGAGACTTAGTTCTTTTTTCAGTCTTCAGTAAAGTGATGTCATAAATAATAATAATAATAATACATTTTTATAGTACTCAGTAAAGCCGCGGCACCACAGAAAGGCAACCGCACGTACAGGTTCGCGGTGCCTTCATGGTACAACGACGTCCTTCGGTCGTTCACAGCAGTTCTCTCATTCCGTCTTACGGTCCAAAGATGGCCCCGTCCACTTCCACCCCATTCCAAAATCCGCGGCTTCCACTTCGCAGCCATCTTTGTATCGTCACGTGACTTGACCAACTCGACGGCGGAAATGACGTCAAAATAACAACAATCGCCGCCCTCAATTTTCCGGTCCTCGAACAACCTCCGAAAAGAGCGACCCGAAAAAAGCGGGTGACTATCTATTAGCCCCGAGAGCGAACACAAGCGTCGCTGCGGTCGCCGCGCCCTGATTGGGTGAGGTGTACCGTGACGTCAGGGCGAGTACCCCGCTCCGCGATCTCGCATCGGGTCGCTTCCCAGCACCGGTTTCCTGGTTTGGCGTTGTGTGCCGCAAGCTCTTCGAGGAGCCGGACCTCATTTACCCGGTGTACAAGACGTTGAGTTAGGCCGATATTAACGTGCTTCCGTACATTTTATAAGCCCGCTTGTCCCTTTTACCTTTAAAATTGGGTTACAAATCCCGAAAACTATCGGCGGAGGCAATTACGCCGATGAATCTCCCCGTCCGTCCACACTACGCAAGGCAATCTTGAGAGGGGTCGGTGAAGCGGTGACGCAAGTGTTTCAGACGCTGGAATTCTGTTCCTTGCATGTTCATGATTTAGGACGATATTAAATCCCGCTTTCAAGGCATCTGAAGCGGCCTTTATATCATGGGCCTTTCGGTGGTCGGCAAATTAGCTCGCGACCCCGACTCTGCGCTGCCGCTCTGCATGCGCTGGTTTGCAGATGTTTTAAAGGCCGTGCGTCTGATGATCTTTGAAGTGCTCATGGAACAGGGTTATTTTACATAAATGTAGCTTCTTCCTGAATTAATTATATAGTTTATACGCGTATGCAGGCATATTTCTTAGAGGATTCACAATTACTGGAAATTAGTTTGTATGGTAGCAGCAAAAACGGCCGAATTTCCCCCAGTTGCCTCTATGATATGTAGTAAACTGCCCAAAATATGCACAGCAATAGTGCCGTAATTTGGAATGTTTATACTTTTTCCTGACATTCTTTATTCCGGCCTTTGGTATTCGGAAAATACACCGTTTAGTCTGAATTGTCATTTCCATTTAAGAGTCACTGCCGCAGGTCCCCAAAAGCTTCCTCAGCCTCCAAACTCCCTGCAACCGGACTCTCTTACAACAGAGGAAAACAGGAGTAAAAGCAAGCATTCGAACGTCTGTCCAGTGGAAGATGCAGCACTGGTAGCAGAAAATGTGGAACCTGTGAAGGGCGACAGTCTGCGTGAGAAAAGCTTCTGGTACTTTAGCTTCAGGACAATTCGATTTAAGTAAAATCTCAATTTTAGGGCTTAGTGGACTAATAACGAGCTAGACACCTTAACTTACGTTTGTTATATATTACTTGAGGATTGATATAAACAAGTCCACAGACACCACCCGTGTAGTCCATTGAAATACTATCCGAATCCAGCAAAGGTCAAGTGCGAGCAATGTATATAACAAATGTTCCTTGTTTGTTTTTTTACTTTGCCCCTGCACTTGAGCTGTTTTACTTGTGATTCTCTCCCCATGGCCGAGACTGTATTTAGCAGGTTGCTCGAGCAGCATGCAGCTTTTCTGCTTCGGCGATCTTGTTGAAAGACAGAGATGCAAAAAAAAAAAATAGTATACATAACCTGCCAATTCATTCGGACCATCAGCAGCGTTTATTGTGCGAGATGTAAATCTGTAGTGATGCCCCTGCAATTGTGGCCATATTTCTTTATTTTCATATACCAGCTGTGGTTCATGCGTTGCCTGGCCTGTCAGCCATGCTTAAAATGTTCGTTGAAGTTTCGCCTGTAGCTACAGGCCATACCTCAATAAAGGCATATATAAAAATTTACACTTCCTACGAAAAACACGCCAAAAAAAATTAAATAGAAAGGAGCGCGCCGACAGCTAGCGTCGTCACAGCCTCCACAGAGCGAGCGGGGCGAGTCGGGGAAAAATTCTCTCCTCGCCGTGACGTCACCCCGGTTCGCCGTAAGGGGGCGCCAGGCGAACTTCTCGGGGCTAATAGTCGGTGACAGGTCAAGAGTTCAGGGCGAGGGAAAGGAAGGCTGGGGAGGAGGAAGTAGGTGGAATGTTGGAGCGAGGGGGATGTTTACACCTCTAGTCTCCAGTAATCTGTCTGCTTCCTCCTCCGCAGCCTTCCTTTCCCTCGCCCTGAACTCTTGACCTGTCACCGACTATAGTCAGAAGTATCAGGAGTAGCAAGCCGAAGTGGCATAGGGCTTAATTGTCCGCGACAGTTTTACAAAAAACAAAACGCAAGGGAAATGTGTTTGTGTGCGTGTTTATATAGCCTGTAGTCTGCTTCAAATGTAGGGACTTGTGTCTCAGTTGAACATGAGCAATTTAGCTGGCCAGTGCAGTACAACCGCTAGCCTGGGGTCTTTAACATGCACCACGCAGCAGTGATACCCGACCGCCCGCCGGTACTCATCCAGATCGAGACGGGCAGGGGTGGGAATTGAACCCAAGATCCCTGGGTTCTGCTACGCAAACTTTCGCTCCCCGTGCTCCTAGTTGGTGTGCGCTAACCCACTCGGCCACCGATCTCCCTAAACAACTCAAGGGAGAAAACACGGAAGCCACATTACTAGCGAAATAAACAAATATGGAAGCGCCCGTAAATGCTGGCTTTTCGTCGTCTTTTCCGCAATATTTGCTGCTCCAAGCCTTTCTAGTTGTGTCCCCCAGTGTTCCAAGATAGTAAGTGCTTCGTTAGCGCTGGCGGTCAGCGGTGGTAGGAGTCGGCTAGCTATGGCGCTGAGTCGGGTCACCCGCTAAACACCGGCTAAACTATCCGTATTCCCTAAACTTTTTCAGTCGCATTCTAAGCCGCTCGGGGCGACTGGGCCCTAAACATGGTTGGTGTATACCGAGTGCTTACTTAGCTGTGATTACACCTTGCCAAGTGATCATTTTAATCGATGACGTTGGTAGTCAGCAGTTATAAAGCTAGTCACGTATAGTGAATAAGGCTGATTATCTTTGTTCGTCTTCAATATGCGACTAAACCAATCACGTACCGATAATGCGCCGTGGTCCTTTGTTTTTTTGTTGTTGTTTTTTTTCTGTGCGCGATTGCTTTAGTCAGTGATCGCGTACCCAGAAAAGAAAAACGTTCAGCCTTTCCACTCTTGTGAAGAGTGGAGACCAGCGGAGCTGTACTCGATACACTGCAACAACGCACACGCGCCCGTTTCCCGCTTCTTCTCGTCCGACACGCCGCCGACCGTGGATACCTCTCCGGCGAACCAGAGTCGGTAGCACAGGGCGTACGTGACGCCAAACGGGTTCTCCACGATCTCCGCTCCGCAACCTCGCCGTCGCGCCCCGGGTGCTGTTCAGCCGGCGTGGAGTGCTGTCGTCGCCGAGCCTCGCGCTTGCGCTTGGCCTCCGTGGCACGATCGTCGTCCGTGGGGTTAGCCCGCCGGCGCCCTTTACATCGCTGGTTCTGCTCTCGGCGGCGGCTTTCCAGGCGAGCGATGTGCTCTTCTTTGGCAAGGGGATCTGAAGCGCTGGACGCAGTGGAAGTCGAGGCGACAGCGGCTTTGCGTCGGTTGCGGACCCATTCGCGCTGCTGCGTACGTCGCCGCTCCTTCGGCAGCCAGTCTTTTTTTCCCCGAAAGGTCGCGCGGCCGACCCATCCTGAGTGCAAACCGAAACTGATAAGAGCGTAGGAAGCAGCGTGCGAAACAGACGAGGACGAAGAAACACCCGTGACGAGCGCTGCGCTCGTTACGTGTGCTTCTTCGTCGTCGTCGTCTGTTTTTCGTGCTGTTTGCTACGATGAATTCCCACCAACGCGCCCAACTATCCATTCTTCTATGATAGCTGGAAGGGTTGCCGCCATCTACGAGCGACGGCGGCAAGCAGACTGTTTGTGTGCTTGCCGCCGTCGCCTACAGATAGCGGTAGCTGTCTAGGAAGGTTTGTGTCGACACGCGTTTGATACCGGACACGATTCCGGGGAACCTAGCCCTTAACAGCTTCGCTGTAGAAAAAAACGAGTGCCCTGACTATGCACTTTTGGCGCTTCATGATTGACTGCGTCGGCTGCGGCCGGCTTTAATTGAAACCAAATACAATTTAAGATCAAGCGATAATTTCGGCGCCAGGGTGGTATTATCGGGGTTCTTAAACTGACGAGTCAATCGGAACTATCCATTATTTTGTTTTCAATCTTTTTTTTTTTGTATCTTTTTAGGTGGTGCCATGGGAATCAAACATCACCTTGAGTGGACACGTTGTGGCGTTGTTTGAAAAACCTAAACAAGAATTAAATTGGAAGTACTTCCTTGTAGGCAACATTAAGCATGACAACATCACAACAAACGGATCTTCCGCCTTTCTCCGGGCTTCAGGTCTGTTTACAGCAAACGTAGCTAAGAGCTATCACCTTTCCACCACTGAGAAGAAATTAGCGCACCGCACTGCGAGTGTGGCTAAGTATATTATGCAGCAAGATAGTTAATGATCCATAATCAAGTGGATTAAAACAAGCCATTCAATAAATAAAGGCCCAAAGAAAACAGTTCCAATCTTTACTTTGACCGAATCAACAGTAAACTTTCTTCAAGTATTACCTTCGGCATTTCGTTTATTTAAGACAGGGGGATTAAAACTCCAATCCACATAAATAAACAAAATTGTAAATACCATGTGGCTTGCTAATTTACCCAACATATAAGAAAAATTCTGGGAGGAAATAAAAACAATAATACAATAAAAGAGATGTGTGAATATAATAGTTTGTGCTGTCATTATTGTTTTTTTATGAAAAGAAGACAGCAAAATTGATTGGGTAGGTGGTGTGACGTCCCTGGCCAACCTCCGGCGTAATCCACTTTAAGTTGAAGGGATGCTGTGGGTTGTGTTGCGACGCACCGACGTCATCCACTTCTACTCGTAGAGGGCCCGTCAGTAATGTTGCTACGCTCCGGCCTAATCCACGTACCAGTTCGGCCTGCCCTTGCGAAAGGGCCGAGCGTTGATTAGGGCCGAGCGAGACGGAACTGCCAAGTGCGGGGGCCAGGCCGACGACTGCCAATGGGCCGAGAGGGGTGTTGAGGCCGAAAGAGGGGGGAAGGCCGGGCACGGCGGCAAGGCTAAGGGAGGTGTACGGGTCGAGAACGGGAGTAGGGATTAGAGCGATTAGTGCACGCGTGGCTCCTCCGTCGTCACGGGAATTTGTTGGAAAGCAGACCGATAGAAGGCGCGCCCTGCTTCGCTCCTTTCTGTTTGGAGAGCTGTTTTGTTTGACGAGTTTGGTCTACAAGCTTGTTGTTGTTTTTTTTAACACCCAATTTGATTGAGAGAGCGAGAGATCGTCACGGCAGAGTGAGGGCTAGAAAAGCGAGACGACGTAATCCCGCTGCATGAGCTCTCGTGCAGCTGGACCCTCTTGCAATGCTATGAACTCGTGATCTAGCCTTCGCTATAATACACGGGGCTCCTAGATTGTCTCAACATCTTCGTCTTCTATGTGCTTGCCCAATAGGGCGAGGTGCAAAAGCCCAATTTCAATAGAAGTCTCTTGGCTTCCCTCCAGGCACCTTGTGGACCGGCTTTTACTTACGGAAACGATGTCTAAAGCGCACACATGCAGCGAGAAACACAAGTGCGATAGCTTTACTGCGTCAGTTGAAATTTCCATATGTCGCAATGGTGTTGACTGCCCTTTATTAGCGACAAAAACGAAAGAATGTGATGAACTTACATGGTCTCTGAAGCCAAGGCCATGATCTTGTATCGTCGATCCATTCGCTGGCCGATTACATAACCGGGATGGTCAACGATGAGGAACATTACAACGCGAACTTCACAATGTGGGAAATGGAGGCGACGATTGAAAAGAGCAAGACTCGAAGTGCCGCTGGGCCAGATGCCATTAGCAACAACATGCTCAAGAATCTCCCTGATCAAACGAAAGAAATCCTTCTAGAGGAAATCAATAAGATTTGGAAGAACGGAGTAATGCCCGAAGAATGGAAGCTGTCACGGGTCACGCCGATCCCAAAGGCTGGCAAGGCTCCTGACAAACCTCAAAACACGAGACCAATATCGCTCACGTCTGTCCTATGCAAGTTGGTCGAAAGGATGACGCTGATGAGAATCGACTGGCTAGCAGATAAGCTCTACATCTACTACCCTGCCCAAACTGGGTTTAGGAAAAATCTTGTAACGCATGACAGCCTGCTGCTTATCAGGGAAGGCATCTTAAAACACAAGCCAAAACACCCCAGACGACGATGCTAGTGACAGTAGATATAAAAAAAGCGTTCGGCTCGCTACTCCACACCACGATAATTAGAACCCTAACAGACCAAGGCATTGTTGGAAGACCGCTTAACTTAGTAAAAACCTTCCTTCAGGGTAGGAAAACAAGATCGAGGCAGGAACCAATGAGAGTAACACCAAGGAAAACAAAACAGGGGTACCGCAAGGTTCGGCACTATCGCCAGCTCTCTTTAACTTAGCTATGGCTCCCCTTGCATGGGAGCTTGAAGAAATCGAAGGACTTTTTTTAACAATATATGCTGATGACGTCACCATCTGAACCCTCACAGAAACGAATGCAGAACAAATGAAAAGATTGCAGCGAGGACTAGTCACAATCGAGGAATTCCTCAAGGAAGCCGGCAGAAACCCTCTGCGGAGAAGACCAAATTCATGGTGTTCGGCCACGGCTGGGAAGATGTTACACCAGACCTGAACTTCGATGGAGACAAGATTAACAAAACCAAAGAACACACAATTTTTAGAATTCACCTGAACTCCAGCCTTAACCCCACAACGTGATCAGGAAGAATACGAGCACGTGGAGACAAGGGCTGTCGATAATTAGAAGAGTAGCAAACAAGCTTGGAGAAATCGGAGAGCGTATAGCCCGAACCATCCTACAAGCGGCACTCATATCCAAGGTGCTGTATGGGCCGCGGTTCTACAGGCTACAGAAGAAACACATGGCACAATTGGAAACCCTCCTAAACGAAGCACGAAGGTGCATTTCGGGCCTCCCGAGGAACACCAAGCTAGAGAAGCTCCACGAGTGTGTTCCCTTCCCAAGTTTTGCGAAAATGGCGGAACAACAGGAAGAGATACAAATCCTCAAGCTTAAGCATACAAAACAAGGACGCAGCATTGGCGAGCTACTAGATAGAGGCTACGAAGATGAAGGAAGGATCCCGGATCACATCCCACCCTGGGAACGAATTGTTGTGACCGAGCCCAAGCCCATACCTCAAAAAATGGATAAAGGTAACAAGGAAAGAAAAAAAAGAAAAGCTGAACAACCCGAAGCAGAAGTGGAAGTACTTCTAGACGATCCCAACATCACGGTATGCTATACCGATGCGGCCCACTCAGATGAAGGAACAGCAATAGCATGGCATGTCCCTAGAGAGGAAATTACGCAAACGAAAACCGTTATCTGCGGTACAGCAAAAGAAGGAGAAGCCAGGGCCATTGCTTCTGCGCTACAAAACATAGGAGAATCGATTCCGAGCAACTGAAAGATAATAGTCTTCACAGACTCGCAGGACGTCATCAGAGCATGCAAAACGCATCTCGAAACAAGCACTGTGATTAAAGACGTCCTAGTAACAGCCACCCTTCGCCAGGTAAAAACACCGGAGAACAGGAAAACCCCAGGCCTGGCATCTACGACCCAATAAGAGCCATTGACGTGGCCAAGAATGCGATCAAGAAAAGGCTTGCACAGAAGAAGAAAGAAGCAGAGTACGAAATGCCATCAGGATTCAAAAGGTATGAAACTGTTCGTCTAAGAAGGCTTCAAGCAGGATCAGCGATCACTCCGTCAGTCCTCAAGAGATGGCAAGACAAGAAGAAAACTCGCCAAAATGCATTTTTTTCCGGAGCCGTACCAGTGCAAATACTGTAAGGAGCACACTCCTGCCGACATCCAACATCTCATATGGAAGTGAAAACACCACGATGAGGCAAGACACGCAACACTCGAACAACTCAAACCGCAACACCGACCACCCACGCTTCAAGATTGGCTCAACCCGGTCGGGGAGACTGCGAGAAGAAAAATCGTCCTGGGCAGTATCCTCACCTACCTAGAAAAGACCGGCCTGGGAGACGACATATAATTATATTCTACCCCGATAGACCAACATCCCCTGCCCCCTCTGGACCCACCTTAGAGCAACTGCCAGTTGAATCTTTGCCCAAAAAACGTTTCTCATACATATATAAATACATATATACATGAAATATAGATATCAAATGATTAATTTAAAGCCAGAAATATAAAAAAGGCCGGAAGAAAGCACAACACTTCAACGCGGAATGTAAAAGAACACGAAAACAAAGCTCCGGTGGTGGCCGGTGCAGCACAACGTGGATTGAACGGCGAGAAACTGAAGGTCGGCTATGGCGGCCCACAAAGCGCGCGGAAGGCGCGCCGACTGATGGGAGCTCGAGTAACTGACTCCCTGAAAGCGTCTTTTGCAAAAAGAGCTCTCTGGCCGCCGCCATTTTGCGACTCGAGTGACCCCTATCCGCCAAAATTTTCTGCCACCCGCCTGAGCTGTGGAAACCCGGTCAGCGCGACTCCCCACCTGCATTGTGCATTCAGATTTCGCCGGCTTTCCTTGAAAGCTTTTAGATTATTTGCCTGTTCAGGATGCTTGCGTGTTTTGTGTTATCGTCCACTGTGAGAACCAGGGAATATCAGGGCTCGCAGCCTGCTCGACCTTCGCAGGAAACGAACGAAGAGAGCGAACGTCAAGCAGCCCGCGACTCGGGCAGTTCGACGTTCTTCGAGGATTGTTTCCGTTGAGATAATCTCCGAAAAGCCTTCCCAAATATTCGTAACTTTTACGACCTATAGGGGGCGCACTGGTGCCTATAAAAATGGCTGTCATCTGGATGATCGTCGTAGAACTGCGGTACGAGGCTGGGTATCCCACGCGTAAGTAATTCTGGCTTTGCTATATACGGAGCAGTACCTTACGTTATGTTTTCAGGCCAGGAAAAAAAAATGGCTTGCTCTGTATGTTTATACAGCCTTGATGGAGATACGCCTCAACGCGTAATCGGTCTCTTAGCTGTATAGATGAGAAATTTAGCCAGCGCAGTACAACCGCTAACCTGGAGTTTTTAACGTGCATCACGCAGTAGTGATTACACAAACTCGTGCCGATACGAAACTCATCGAACACGCCAGGAACACGCCTGGCGGTACGAACACGCCAGGAAGGTGTAGGCGAGCCCATTTATTATCAGGCCTATCATCCAGGAGCTAGGGAGCGCGATTCTAACACCGCGGTATTCCCATCGCTGAAAGTTGCGAATGTTTCCGGTCTTGGCGAGAAGTAGCTGATAGGGTCCGGGGTATGGGGACTGAAGAGACACGTTCGTTCATTTGCTTTAGTGTTGTGTAAAAAAGCGTCACTCTTCAAAACGTACCCCAAGACAAGCCAGATACCGTCCGATCGTCGTGAAGCGACTATCGTCGACACTGTATATTGGATATACTGTGTTATTCGATACCTTTCTCAAATCCTGTTCGGATAACGCGGCACCGTGGGTTACGTACAATATATGTTGTTCGATTGATGAGACTCGTTGAATTTCATGTTGTGAGCGGGGAATACCCATGCAGTTCGGCTATCTTAAGCTGTGGTCAAATATTTTAGGTAGTTAAGACCTTTGAATTGACTCGGGTGAGTGTATTGTGCCGTTAAAAAGATCAACATAAAATGAAACAAATATTCCAGTTGAGTTTGTTCTGTCGCGCACGGACTCGCCGAAAATAGATTTCATTTGTTTGTTTTTGTTCCTGAAAATTGTACAATGCTTTATTTAAAAGTACGAGAAATTATCTTCGCCATAGAACACAAAACAAAAAATAAAACCAGGGAATTTCGCCGCCACCAGCGTCGTTAATAGCGCCTACGCAGGCTGCCACGGCCTACTGACGAGAAAACCCACAGCCCAGCGCAGTCAGGCACCACTGACGCACGCTCTCAAAACAAAGGACGCGTCCGCCACCAGCGTCGGGAATAGCGCCTACGCAGGCTGCCACAGCCTACTGACGAAAAAACCCACAGCCCAGCGCAGTCAGGCAACACTGACGCACACTCTCAAAACCAGGGAGGCGCGCTGTATAAATCGCTTCGTTCGAGACTGCCGCTTCTTATTCCCAAATATTACATTTGTGATACTTACAAAAAGTTAAAAAAAAAATAAAAAAATACCGGGAACCGTTTTGAACCGGTTACGGTTATATATATTTTTTTTTTCTTTCCTGCTCAGTTCCGGTGCAGTTCCTAGATGGCGGCGAAGATTTCGGATCGGTTCAGTTCCGGTTCGGCTGAACATAACGGTTCGGTTCCGGTTTCCGGTTCGGTTCGGTTCGGTTCCGGTTCGACAACCTGCTAAAGGGTGTATATGTCGTTTAAAAGTTGAAACCTTTAAATGTGAGTTGAAAAGGTGAGACCTTTTGGTGTACTTGTGGTTTTTGCCCATAGTCTTGGGGGTTTTGTCATTGTGACGTCCACAGTCCACTGATCCGATTTGTTTCACAGTTGCTTGGTCTCTTTAAAGGGGTACGGAAACAAAAATTGAAATATTCAGATTTCGTTCGGAAATGAGTCAAGCATGACGGATAATAACCGTAAAGGATAATCGCACGTTTGTATTTTGAACGATTGGCCATATTTTTCGTACCAAACGGTGCACTCGAGCAAGCGCTCGAAGAAAAGCGAACGGAGAGCGCGATGCGTCATGGGATATCCGGCGCAAACAAAAGCAGAAAGATTTCCCGCGTTCGTGGAGTAGCAAGGCAGGCGTGGTTATGAGCTTTGCCCTTGGTGGCGTTGTCAGCGGCTACGTTTACATGGATGTGACTGCAGCGCATCGGATTCAGTTAACGAATCGAATCGGTCCATGTAAACAACTCGAATCGGATCGCATACGATCCGATCCGATCCGCTGGGACGGGGGGGTTTGAGATGGTCAATCCGAATCGAGACTCTCCATGTATACGCTAGCGGATCGGATCGAGTGCTCGAGCGAGGGATTACGGGAGCTTATCTTTGCATGCCGCTAGGCAAACCGGACACCTCGGAAACAATCTGAAGGTCACGAGGTTTGCGTTGTGATCCTTCGACACGAGGTGCCGCTACTGGTCGATCCGAATCCATGTAAACGTAGTGGTTGAAGTGAATACGATTCGCTGACTGGATCCAATGCGCTGCTGTCGCATCCATGTAAACGTAGCCGTTGTGATGGTGTTAATAGCGTCAGCGCGTTACAACTGAGCCGCTCGAAGTGCCCGTGGGGTGACGAGTGTGTGGCTGGCCCAAGGAGCACGTAGCTTCCACAACACTGTCAGCTTAGGGCTGAACGAGGTGAGGAAAGCAACTTTTGTTTGAGTTTTGAGCGACGGGCTAATCTTCTAGGGGGAGAATGGCTGTGTCCGGTTGCACGAACGAGGGTCCGAGAAAGAGGGGAGTCCTTCCTTTCCGTCTTCTTGGACCGTTTGGTACAATGCGCGACTTGTGAGTTGAGGAGGAAAGCTAAGAAGGAAAATGTTGAAATGCCAAAGAGCGGCGCTGCTGCGAAGGAATCTGCTACGTCACGACTACGTAGCAGTTTCCACAACGTTGCTAGACTACCTCCCAAATAGGCTCCGCATGCATCCACCAGGTGCACATTGAAGATCGTTTATTTAGCTTTAAAATTAGTTTCCTTGTGCTTTTCAACGGAGGACTGGTGTTTTTGAGGTTAGGGTGCAACATGCAACACATTAAAGCCAGAAAATGAGCGCTGAAATTTCGTTTCCCTACCCATTTAAGCACGTTGAGAAATGTGTATATGTACCAAAACGTGACTGAATTAATGTACTTTTTTTTTTCTTAAATCTTAATTGTTTCTAAATATTAAAATTAATTTTCTGAATAAGATTTTGTGAAATTTGGATGGGATTTTAGTCTCGCGTTCACTTTTTTATCTTGCAACGCTGCTACTGGCTACGAGGTGTTTCGGTGGCGCCCTTTGGGAGTTCCTATCCCTGACGTCACGACAGAGATTATTGGCAGCGAGTGAGAAGTTCGATAATCCGTAAGAAGCATGGTGAAACAAAACAAAAAAAAAGCGGTGGCATTAAAATTTTTTTTTATATATATATAAACTTGTTACCGCATTTCCAGAAGGTATGCTCCAGTACATCTTCGTGATCGAGTCCTAGCTTAGCCAGCAATGTGTCATTCCTCTTCAAACAGACTTCACACTCTAGCAAGAAGCAGTCTTGCGAAGAGGTTTTTTTTTTTTTCAAAAACGTAAATAAATATAAAAACGTATTTTTCAAATCGTAGTGGCGCACAATGCCGGTAAGGTTGCAGTATTTTAGTCAAATGAGCACATATTTCACACGATTGCTGCTCAAATAGAGGACATACAACCAAAATATTACATTTCTAGACTGCTTTTTTTTCTTGTAGTCGACTAATATATCTAAAAAATTTTTAAAAATAAAAATTTACAGAAATGTTTTTTTTAATCGATTTTAAACTTTTAACATTATTTTTTTTACAGCGTTTGCGTGACGGTGGCGGAGCGGCTGGTCAACAGATCATAATGGTATTATTATTTCTATAATGGGCTTGCTTTGGGCTTTTTATAGAGCTAAAAAAAAAGAAAATTTACCTTAAAGGGCAACTCCGCTCAATTCCGAAGATTTCGGGATAATGAGTGATTTCGAATTAAATGGCCCTAGTAAAAGACACTACGTCGTCTGCTTCGCGAAAAATGGGATATATATATTTTAAATCTAATTTTTAACACGAGCGGAAATCGAAACCGAAACTTCGGCTCCGTCCGGCAACATTGACCTCGGGTCGCCAAGTACATGGCCATCACGTGGTACGAGATGTCACGTGATCCTCGGCCCAACGACGGGCGGGATGGGGGTGGGCGTGTGCCAGGCGCGAGTGTCGTCTGCACCGCACTCTTCGCCACGTTTTGGTGCCTACGGCATTCGACGACGTCTGCACAACTGCGGCATAAGTCTGCGCACGTAGTGTCCGTAGGGTGGACGAAACCCCGAGAGAAAATAAACACAAACGGTGAGACGACGACGGTGGTTGTGAGTGCGACACAGAAGACGGCGGTAACGGCTGGACCACGGCGGGCGGCCGGACGGCTCCCAAGAAGCGCGCTGCGCAGGCGCGTTACGCCAATCACGTGGACACCGCTGGGCGCCG
The DNA here is from genome assembly GCF_016920785.2 of Ixodes scapularis. Lineage (NCBI taxonomy): Eukaryota > Metazoa > Arthropoda > Arachnida > Ixodida > Ixodidae > Ixodes > Ixodes scapularis. The sequence goes on along the minus strand of NW_024609839.1, from coordinate 88,708,764 downwards.
AGAGGCAACGTTGCTGACGTCATGCGCTATGCTCGCCCGGAGAACTAAAAACAAACAAAAGGGGGCCATGATGGTGACGTTTAGCTCAATGCTGGCTCCGCCCATGGCGTAGCCTTGACTGCGCTGTTGGTTGCGCCTGAATTCGCCCGCTCGAGTCAGCCGATTTCGGCAACTTGGCGAGTAGCAAAGTTTGCCGTACCGTTTAAGAAACATTTACACAGAACTGCGTCGTAATATTTGACGTGTGGTCTTCCTAGGCGATACTCAAGAGGACTGCATTGTTTCTTTCAAAACCAAAAATGAAGCGGAGTGTCCCTTGAAGTACAGACAAAGAATAGGCCTGTCAAAGTTGACCAAAGATCGACCTGAACGACGAGTTTTACATCAAAAAAACTTTCAGCCTCTCCACTTTTATGAAGAAGGATGAGCAGCGGAGCTGTAGCTTCTATTAGCGAGTTTTAGTAGACCGTGTTTCCCCCTCCGCTAAGCCCCTCCGCTTCCCAGAACTCTACAGCCAAGGCCATCGGCACGCAGGCGCAGTGGCGATTCCGCCCTCCGCTCTGCAAAGCGGCTGCACGAAAACGATCCACTAAAACTCCCTATTCTCGGCGGTGGTTTTCCAGGCGAGCGTTCTGCTCTTTCGCAAGGGAATCTGAAGCGCTCGACGCAGTGTAACTTGGGGCGATAGCGGCCTCGCGGCGGTTACGAAACCATTCGCGCTGCTACGCACTTCGCCGCTCACTCGGAAAAGTGGAAAACCGGCAAACACAACACTTTGGACGGATACCGCCATCTATGAGCGACGGCGGCAACCAGAGTTTTGTGTGGACATTTATTTGCGAAGGACACGATCCTGGGGAAACTAGCCCTTAGCAGTTCCGCTGTAAAAAAAAGGAAGTCCTAAAATATTTGAATACACCAAGATATCTTTATAGTACCTATTAAATGAGGAGAAAAAGTTAAGATGGTAGAGAAGAAACAGTAGCGGCAGCAGAGTATGTCAAGCACGCGCCCTGCGACGGCAGGCAAAAATACTAGTTTCTGCCACTGCGGCTTCTACGCTTAACTGGAGAACAAAAATCTGAACAACATACGGTTTGCACCCTCCTTCATTTCAGAAATTCCCCCAAAACATTTTGTTTTGTGAAAATTAAAAATTAGCCCCTTTTAGCCTGCCCAATTTGAGATGAAGCCACCCCTCTATATTATTGGTCTCTGGCCATATAAATTACCTCCATAGAACGCATTCGTGTCACTCTCCGATTTTTTTATGTGTAAAACTTGCTTTAGAACAACCTGTATATAAAAAAGAAGGTTCATACAAAGTTAGTGAACAACAACACCTCTAAAATGAGCAGGAGTTGTAGTAGATCGGGGTTTTAGGGCGCTAAAACTATGGCTATGATGCGCCAAGAAATTCAACTATTGCATAAGCAGGTTTATGAGAAGAAAAAGCTTTAGTGGCTGGTAAGTTACGAACTTATGAACATAAAAATGTATAACATATGAGCACGACATTACAGTATAAATATCTACAATTCACTAAAATACCAATGTTTTCTATAAACATAAAAACCTGGGTGGATGGGAGCAGTGGCTCGTTTTCTAGTAATACACAAAGGTGCAAAGGGACGCACTCTTTGTACAGCTGGGAGTATATGGCGGCGTTCATCATCATAATCAGGACATTCGAGAAGGATATGTAAGACACTCAAAGGTTCTTCGCAATGTTCAGCAGGGTCCTCCCCACGTAAGAGGTGTCCATGCGTGAGCCGCGTGTGCCCAATGCGTAGACTACAGAGGACTACATCATAAAACCTGTCTCTGTGCCTAGCACTCTCCCATTCGCTGAGAAAGGGCTTCATTGTGCGCAGTTTGTTTGCCACCCGTAAGCTCTATTCTGCTTGCAACTGAGCGATAATATTATATTTGATTACGGCACAGTAATCTCTGAATGGGATGCTATTGATGTCTAAAGCACGGGTGCCACAAGTGCTCGCAGCACAATCTACATCTTCATTCCCTGGGATTTCGACATGGCTGAGTACCCAGCGAAATACAACAATACACCCTTTTCTGGTCGCTGCTACTATTCTCTTTTGCAGGAAAACAATGAGGGCATTTTTAGGAGTTGCAAGTGATGTCTGAGCTCGTTAGGCACTCAGCGAATCTGGGAGTTACGTGTTTTTATTTATTTGACATATCTTTGATCCTAGTTAAGAACTTAAATAGGAGTGGTAATTACATATACATTTTGAAAAGCTATAAAAACAGCAATCGAAGCACACTCAGAAACGCCGGTACACAAAATACAAACAATATACAGAACAAGCGGCATCCAGTGCGCAAACGACTATATATATTGGCATATACAAATAGTTATACTGTGTCTAAATGAGATGAAAACAACTAAAAATTATGGACTAAGAAACATTATCCGGTAGTTCATTCCATTCTCGCGCTCCTCGTGGGAAAAAGGAAAACTTGAAATAATCTTTATTAAACGAGAATTCATGCAAGTAAAGCGAGTGCTTGTTCCGAGTGATACGCGACTTATGAAATGTCACGTACGTTAATTTATTTATTTGTTTATTTATTTATGAAAAGTACCCTCAGGGCCCGAAGGCATCACATAGGGGAGAGCACATATATGAAACAAAGATAGTAAAAAAGTCAACAATATTAAATAAACAACAAAGAAAGATTTTAAGTGAGGTGAACTGAAATATGAAACTCTCTGTACGACGCATTTGGTGTTACGCAAGGCTGCAAGGGTGGGTCACAGGATGATATTAAGCTTTGAAACGTCACATCTGCATTGTAGACAATGTCTCGATTCTCTATAAATACATTGTGGGTGCACGGATTGAGTTTCATTGCCGCATCGGGGTTTCTGCCGTGGGTGTCAAACTTTGACCGGACGAAGTACAATGATTGTCCAAATGCTGCTGTATGGCTTCATTCTCTTTACTGCAGCTTTCGTAAGTTGGATCAACTACTTTTATCCTGCCTTCACACTGGCCCTCGAGTCGCAACCTCGAAGTGGGTCCGCTTGTCTTCATCCTCAAATGCGCGTGAATTTGTGCAGCTTGTTTAAGCAACCGGGATCGCAACCGCTTTGTGAATGCGGTTCAGCAGCCCTCGTGAATACGGCCTTAGAGGCGCCCACAAACCTACTCTCAGTAATTCATTGTAGAAGCTTCGTGCGCGAAACGTACTAGAAGAATTGTATTCGTTACTGGGATCAGTTGCGCCCCGAGGATATGGAGTGTCAAATGGAGTTGCATAGTAATATTTTTGGATGCTTTAAGATGCTAGGGTGTTGTGATACTTTAATTATTACGAACATTCAAGTACATGTGTTTATGGGAAACAAAATAAAAGTATTTGGCGTTTGACAACTCCAGTGGCAGATATTTTAAAATCAAATTGCATTCTCTTCGCACCACTACTCGATTTGATTTTAAACTCACACATTCGCACAGCCATACTTTTCAAAAATCTTGCCCAAGTGAATAGAATAAGACGGCCCACTTCCACTGAATCCTTGATGAGATTATAGACTAAACCGAATATTAGACCATGTAGACCATAAAAATCCCACACAAACTTGCAAAATTTAAAAAAAAAGCAATATATGAAGGAATGTTGCGGTATCGTTTGTCAATGCTTACTAGAGGTCGACAATGCGTCCATCATGCTGTGCGCAGGAGTGGGCCGTTCCTGGCCATAGACAACAGACATTTTTCAAAAGTGTAGCGCCCTCGTGTAGCTGCTTCCCTAATGTATAATTCTCCCGAAAAGTTAAAAATTGGTGCAACTGACCTATGGCTTTAATACTTGTTAGCTGTGATCATTTTTTTATTTATTGTTGGGACAACAGTGACGCTGTAGGTTCATGAAAACAAATATTTTGGAGTATTTTTAGTCGGCAAATGTTTGAAGAACATTGATTTTAGAATGCCTCCTATTCGTAATGACGGAAATTAGGCTGAATCTCTTAACTATCACAAAAGTTTCAAAGCCTTTAAATTTAGTTCTAGCTAACTGATTTCTTAACAACCTGATTTAAAAAAACGTCGAAATATATGAGTCAACATTTATGAAATGACCACAGTGTTCAGTGTTGCCAAAACATTTATGTTTCTCATAATTGGTAACAATAAACTTCTGTAACCGACTGAAATACCAGTGGTGTAACGAAGATTAGAACACTAAATGCAGCACTGTCCACGGTATTCAGTACGTAACAATGTGCACTTTTTGAACCCCCTTTCACGACTGCCTTACCAAACGCGATGATCACTTCGTCCAAAACGTTTAGATCTTATAACCCAAAGACTAAGTAGAAACAATTGCGTACCATTTTAATGTGTCATTGGTGTCACGCATAATTTATGTTCTACTTTCTTTAATTTATTGATGATAAACAAGGAGGATTGACGAAGCCAATATATATTCCTACTGTTTTGAAACTGTAGATACGAATAATGTTCTACTGAATACGTTTTATTTAACATTTCGACAAAAACCCCGAGACTGGGACAAAAAGGGACGGACAAACACAAAGTCTCAAACACAGCTGAATTTTATTTGACAAGGAAGGGTGCTTATATAGGCGTCAAATCCTACACAAATCAAAAGAGACGAAGGAAAGAGAGGGAGAAACCTTCACAAACAAAAGAGGCGAAAGAAAAAAGAGGGAGAATTGGGAAAACCCGTGCCACAAGCAGTACAACAAAAACAAGCATTACAATAGAACTGAAAAGTTTATACAAAAACAAAAGCTAAGTAGAAGGACTAAAGTGCATTAGTCCCCAAGAGACCCCAACACTACAACAGGTCGTTTATACAAAAACAAAAGCAAAGTAGAAGGACCAAAGTGCATTAGTCCTCAAGAAACCCCAACGCTATAACAGGAAGGACGCAACGAACCAACGACCAGGAAACAACAAAGCGAAAAGACTTAAAATCGGAAAAAGGCCTCAACACATCAATTGACAGGACGCGCAGACATCAAATTTGTAAAAACTTTCTTTGTTCTTTATCAATTGTGAGGGATGGCTTATTTACCGCATTCCCATGATTCATGATTGTTATAGATTCTTTTATCAAACGCTTCCGATCATCCTTTCCTGATAAGATGACTGTTGTTGAGTCCCAGTTGGGTAGACAATTATTGCATTCAACTACATTTTTTGATACTTCCGAATAAGGATCTTTGTTTTTGACACAACGTTTGTGTTCGGTGAGACGATCGTTTATACAGCGCTTGGTTTGTCCTATGTAGCATAATCCGCAACCAAACGGGATCCTGTATACTACTCCTGACACACAACTGACCTCTTTTTCCTTGTGTTTTTTAGTGCACCCTGCTCTGGCGGAAGCAAACGGAGTCAAACGATTCAGTTTGTAATCATTGCTGAAAACCGTGCTAATACCATACTTATTACCAATAGATTTAAGATTATGTGAAATCTGGTGAAAAAACGGAAGAACTACACGCTTTGTGGGTGTAAAGGCTGGCACTTTACATTTTCAAAACATGTAAAGGCTGGCATAGTACGCAATTTGGTCAACAGTGCTCTGAAAAAATCATGTTCCCATTTTATTGAGTCTGCTCTCAAGCGCCTGTTTGACCTTCTAAAGCCGCTGGGTACCCTCAAGATTACGTGTTCAATCAGTTGTTGTTTCTCATCTCCCTCAAAAAAAAGTGCCAAAGTGTTCTTCAACCCACAAAGCGTGTAGTCCTTCCGTTTTTTCACCAGATTTCACATAATCTTAAATCTATTGGTAATAAGTATGGTATTAGCACGGTTTTCAGCAATGATTACAAACTGAATCGTTTGACTCCGTTTGCTTCCGCCAGAGCAGGGTGCACTAAAAAACACAAGGAAAAAGAGGTCAGTTGTGTGTCAGGAGTAGTATACAGGATCCCGTTTGATTGCGGATTATGCTACATAGGACAAACCAAGCGCTGTATAAACGATCGTCTCACCGAACACAAACGTTGTGTCAAAAACAAAGATCCTTATTCGGAAGTATCAAAACATGTAGTTGAATGCAATAATTGTCTACCCAACTGGGACTCAACAACAGTCATCTTATCAGAAAAGGGTGATCGGAAGCGTTTGATAAAAGAATCTATAACAATCATGAATCATGGGAATGCGGTAAATAAGCCATCCCTCACAATAGATAAAGAACAAGGAACGTTTTTACAAATTTGATGTCTGCGCGTCCTGTCAATTGATGTGTTGAGGCCTTTTTCCGATTTTAAGTCTTTTCGCTTTGTTGTTTCCTGGTCGTTGGTTCGTTGCGTCCTTCCTGTTATAGTGTTGGGGTTTCTTGAGGACTAATGCACTTTGGTCCTTCTACTTTGCTTTTGTTTTTGTATAAACGACCTGTTGTAGTGTTGGGGTCTCTTGGGGACTAATGCACTTCAGTCCTTCTACTTAGCTTTTGTTTTTGTATAAACTTTTCAGTTCTATTGTAATGCTTGTTTTTGTTGTACTGCTTGTGGCACGGGTTTTCCCAACTCTCCCTCTTTTTTCTTTCGCCTCTTTTGTTTGTGAAGGTTTCTCCCTCTCTTTCCTTCGTCTCTTTTGATTTGTGTAGGATTTGACGCCTATATAAGCACCCTTCTTTGTCAAATAAAATTCAGCTGTGTTTGAGACTTTGTATTTGTCCGTCCCTTTTTGTCCCAGTCTCGGGGTTTTTGTCGAAATGTTTAACCACCACCAGCTCGTTTGCGCCCTTACCTTTTGTACGTTTTATTTTTTGAAGGATTACACAAGGATAACGAGATTAAAACTGCGAAGAATGTTCATGCGTCCTAACGGGGCGCTGCTCATGAGGCGTCTGCTCTCTTCTCTTTTCTCCTCTCTTGCCGTGGGGGCGACTTGAGTTAGGTCTACCCTCACGGAGGTCTGTCCGCACTACCGGCGTCTGCATGATTACCGCCAAAGACATGTAGATGACGCGGACTAAGCATTGTTGGAAATAAAAACTTTCTTTCTCTCTGGCCCGCTTCCGGGCCCCCCGAGCTGGTGTCGGGTATCCCCGGTGCGTGCCAGCCTTCTCCGCGGCTCGGGAGAGCGTGTTACGGGGAAGACGGTGTTGTCGCTACAAGCCTTGTATAGTTTCCCTGCCCACACCTTGGAAGCCCCGGGTTCTCGTCCGTGCGGTCCATCCCGGAAGAACACGTAGTCACAAGGAAGGGTTCCTTACGTCTTGTTTATTCTCCGTCTCCTCCCCGAATGCCCCTGCGCCTCCCACCCACAGAGTTATTACAATAAACGCTATAGCCTCAGCTGGCGCTAGTGTGCTGTTGCATTTTGATGCAGACAGCAGGCAGTCAGAAATTGACTTCCCGTAATGCATTTCGATGGGAAAAAGCGAGTGCATTTTCTCTCTGCGCTCGATTATAAGAGCAAATATCACGAATAATTTGTACATACTAGGCACATTGGAACATTTCTCAGTCACGCAGACGATATAATTGGTCAGTTACAGCATTTTTATTTGAAATTCACGGCATTAAAAACGGTGTTAAAACCGCTTCGTACGTGTATTTATGTGCACTGTCGGACACTGTTAGCGCGAACACGGCGTCGTCGCTTTGTAGCGAACGAACATGTGGAAAACCAAGAGAGACGGCAAAAACTACGCAGTAACACTGGGTAAGTAACTCTTCGTGCTTGCAGACGATCAAAATAAGTTGAAAGTCACGTAATATAGTCCGATTTGCAATAAATAAGTACTGCTTTATTCTTTCTGCTCATGACTATGTGAGAAGATGCTTGTTCTGGGTTGAAATCATCACCTGCACGCTCCAAATCTTTGCAAATAGGGGGAAGCCAGAGGACAGGTGCGCGATAAAAACTGCCCAACGTATACGAAATAATAAGCAAACACGTGCACCTTTCGTAGTCCACGTACTTTATTCTTTACGTTTCGAACTTTTTTTTTTTTTTTTAACCACTCGTAAAGATGCACGACGGGGTCATTTTCATATAGTGAGAGGACAGGCATATTAGCAATATATAAGCACCAACGGAATGCTGGCGAACTTTGAACTCACTCTACATTCCTTTCAATCGTTATTTTGCTCAGAATCGTCGTTCGTTTCTACATACCTGCCATGGAACAGAGGTTTGGGCCTGAAATATAGCGAAGTTTAGCATCGTTCAGTGGTAAAAGAAAAATGCTGTAACTAAAGCAATTACACTTTCACAATATTAATAAAGGTACATACTACACGGTCCAACCGAAATAACAAAAGTTATTTATGTTCTTTTCCGGCGACGAGACAAAATTCACGCGCGTTTTCCCATAGGAATACACAGGAAGACTGGAAAAGTAGACTGCACGCTGTCTGCTTCAATTTGCAACCGGAAGTCCCATAGACACTAGCACCATCTGAGCCTCTAGCGTTTATTGTAATAACTCTATGCTCCCACCCCAGCTGCGCCCTGCCGTCACGTGGCGCTGCCGTCGGGCATTTTGCCCTCTGCCGGAGCAGTGTGGCGGCAGCCACCACACTCCACCCTCCTTCAAGGTGAGCCCGGGCCCAGGTCCAGCTGGTCCAAGAGCAGCGCGGGGTCCGGCTCGTTTTCCGCGTCCCAAAGTGCCCCCGGGCGAATACGGCGCAGAATAACCAGCGCGGCCGCGTCGTCGTCGTGGGTGGTGTTCCCAGTGGACAATTAGCACACCGCACACCGAGCAAAGAGCGGCGCGCTCCTCCTCGGTGAAGGACACCAGAGGGTCGCCGCCATGGCGCTGCGCCAGGGTCCGTCCACGGAACGGAGGGGGGGGGGTAAAGTCGGAGGGCTCGCCCACGAGGGGCCGGGCCTGTTCCACCAGGGAGCCCTCGGCACATAGCCCACGGGGCCTTCGAAACGTTCGGGCCAGATGACCCAGGTCGCCGTACCGGGAACCTCCATGCCCGCGGCACGGACGGAGGCAGGCACCGTACGGGGCGCCCGGGGCGCCTGGCTCTTCCTGTTGCTGCCCTGCTCCCCTGTGCGCCACCTTGGGGGGTCCGCTGGTATGGCGGGTTCCTCCGGCGGTAGTTTCGAACCATCTGGGATACAAGGCAAGTCAGACGGCCACCTCTAATAAAGTGAGATATGTTATCCGTTAGGGAAGAGATATATACGAGGACGGAACACTGACAGGCGACCCCCGTCACCTTGCCCTCTAAGCACCCAATGAGAAGTTATTCAGCCGAAATAAGTGGCCGCGCCGCTTGATGGTGTCTTTCCAACTGCAGCGGCAAGGACCCTCCCGTAAGGTGCCTCCTCTCTATGCTCCTCCCCTCCTTAACGTAAAAAGGTCTCCCACTAAAACTGTAGGGGCTTGTGTGCCTTCTTTCGCTGTCCTCACCGCCGCCTCATGTTGTACCGTGGCGGGGGTGGTGTAGGAACCTGTGGGCAGTGGTCAGGATCACTTTCAGCTGGATCCTGGAGCACTTCTAGCTGTGAAAAGTTTTATGCGGGTAACATGAATGGGAGGGGGGGGGGGGGGTGGACCCGCACACTTCACCGGACTCGCAATGCACCAGCTCGTAAGTGACGTCAGATAGTGCTTTGCTGATGCGGTAGGGGCCTTCCGACCTATTGGCCAGGGACGCCGTGAAGCCCCTAGCCGCGTCATTAAGCGGATGAGTTCGCCTCAGCACCAGATCTCCTACATTAAACCTCCAATTCCGTCTCCCTTTGTTGTACTGGTCCGCTTGCTGGAGTCTCGAGATGTCTAGGTTCTCTCGAGCATCACGTAGGTTCCCAAAGAAGCGCTGCTGAAGATCTGCTGCGAACTGCGTAGTGGTGCGCTGCACGCGTGCTTGATCTGTGCAAAGAAGACCATTTTCCAGGGGAAACACGAGCTCTTTTCCGAAGTTCAGTAGGGCTGGGGTAAAACCCGTAGACCGGTTCACTGTTGTGCGTGTGGCGAATGCCATTTTCCGCCAGTTTCGCGTCCCAATCCTTGTGCTGCCTTGTGTGCGTGACCAGCGTCATTTTCAGGTTTCGGTTTACTCTTTCCGTAACATTCGCCTGTGGGTGGTACGGCGACGTTTTTTTGTGCCGTATCCCCAATGCCTTGCATGCGTCCACAAACACCCTGCTAATAAAATAAGAAGCATTGTCCGTAATGAGTGTTGCAGGAAAGCCGAACCGGGCGAATGTCTCGAGAATGCAATCTCAGATTCTCCTGGAGAAAAAGTTTGCGCAGAGGAAACAGTTCAACCCATTTTGTGAAGTGGTGCGTAACTACAAGCAAATACTGGTTTCCTCCTGGACTACGGGGGAAATGTCCGACCACGTCGCATGCAACGCATTCCCAAGGGTATCTACTTTCGACCGATTTCATTAAGCCTGGTGGTTGTCCCCCTCGGGGCTTTTCCTTCTGGCACGCCGTACAACTGCGCGTGTACCTCATTACGTCCTGTCTCATACCGGGCCACGTTGCAATTTGGGCTAATTTTTCGTAAGTCTTGCTCCCACTGCTGTGTCTGGCCAATGCGGAGTCCTGCATATATCTCATGAAGGACTTACGCAGTTTGCGAGGTATCACGGACCGTAACGGCGAACCACAGGCCTCGGCTTCTTCCTGGCGGATATACCTCAGCAGGATATTGTCGCTGCTCAGCAGGTACGAGTCGAATTCTCCAGGACCCTCGGCGTCGGTTGGGCTCCGTTCCGCCAGGGCCTGCGCCACCCGCTGGCAGAGCCCATCGACTTGCTGGGCCGTCCGGAGCTCCTCTCTGCTCACCAGTGTTCTCCATCTTGAACACGTGGCGATAGGAACGGAGATAGCCACCGCCACCAAGTCGGGATCCACCTGCATCTCCTGCCCGAGAAGTGTAGCACGGGACAGCGCATCTGCCACGTGGTTAGTCACACCGCGCTTGTACTCAATGATGTACTTGAAGCGCTGGAGTGTTAGTGCCCATCGAGCGAAGCGGCCTGCTGGGTTTTGAAGTCCTTTCAGCCAAGAAAGAGCCATGTGATCAGTTTGAATACAAAATGACGCTTCATCCAGGTACATGTCAAACTTTCTTAGGGAAAAGATAGTCGCCAGGCACTCTTTCTAGGTGGTATAATAATTCCGTTCTGCTCCGGTAAGCGTATGGCTGGCGAATGCTACCGGTCGAAGGAGGGTGTCGTACTCTTGTAAGATAACTGCTCCCAAGCCGTAATCGCTTGCGTCGGTTTGCAAAGTGAACGGACGATTCAAGTCTGGGAGGTGCAGGCGCGCGTTGTCTGTCACAGCCTTAGAAAGAGTTGCAGACGCGATCTCCTGCTGTTCGCCCCAACACGCTTCGTTTTCTTGCGGAGAAGTTGATTCAGTGGCGCCGTTATTTTGACACATCGCGGAGTGAAATCCCTGTAAAAAGCGATCATACCGAGATATTTCTGCAAAGCTTTGACGTCACGGGGCGGGGGGTATTCCGTTATCGCGCGTAGCTTATCCTCGTTTGGACGCAGCGTGCCGCCATCAACCACAGAACCGAGAAGTTTGATTTCCGGCACTGCCAACTGTGCCTTCCCTGGATGAATTGTAGGGCCGGCCTGGCGCATTCGTTCTAGTACAATGGGGAGATGTACGAGATGCTCCTCAAAAAATCGTGGAAACACGACGACGTCATCCATGTATGCCATCGCAAATTCGTACTTCGCATCGCCGAGCACGACATCCATCAAGCGCTGAACGCTGGCAGACGAATTAGACAACCCAAAAGGAAGGCGAGTGAATTCGAATAACCCCCTGTGGCAAATGAATATCCGTTTTTGGCACATCAGCGGGGTGGACCTCGATTTGAAGAAACCCCCGGCTACAGTCAAGGGTCGTGAAAACGGTCGAGTTTCCGAGGGCGTACATCGCCGAGGAGATACTAGGGAAAGGATAACTGTCTCTGATTGACACTTCATTTAGTCGCCTATAGTCCACACAAAGCCTGGCTATACCATCCTTCTTTGTGGCCAGAACCACCGGTGAGGCCCAAGGGCTTTTTGACTCACGTACTGCGCCGGTGTCGATCATTTCTGCGAGCGCCGTATCCAAAAGTTGGCGGTTGTTGGCACTGATGGGTCTCGCATTACACCTCCGGGGTGGTGCGTCCTTGGTTTCGATTCAGTGCCGCAGGAGATCGGCTTTCCTAGGTCTTTCCGTGAATATCGGCGAGAAGGGTTCCAGCAGGTGCTGGAGCTTCTTCTGGTTTTTTTCACCGCAACACTTTTGCACAACCTTGAGCACGCTGTCTGGAAGTAAAGACACCTGCCCGGCAAAGTTTACCGGAAACGCTTGGCCGCGGATACAATCCTGCCGTCTGGTAAACGGCGTTAATGGGCCTTTTCCGCGAATGTTGGGCGCCATCTATCGGCAAGCAGGAGAGGCGTTTTGATGGCCTGCCTTGCTTCCGTTTCTGCCCCAACCACAGTGGTCCGAACGCGGTCGGGAACTGGGCTCACTGTTTGTTTTTCCTCTATCCAATACAATCGACGAGCAGATTTGTATTCAATTAATGTGTTAACTACGGACGACTTCGTCCGTTTGTACATTTTTTTTTTTTCTTTTTCCGAATGAATGGACGACTGATTTCGCCGTGGCGCCCGTTGTGACTGACGACACAGTTGAAGCTCTCTTCGACCTATGAGAAAGTACAAACGGTTACATCAAACTATAGGATTCATGTCATATGCAGTACCGACAGTAAATTCAGAAAATATTCGAGACCAAGTTACAGTTAAGAAAAGCCTTTTTTTTAATTGCAAGCTATTTGTTTAATTTGCTCGAAAATTTTAATTGGCAAGATGTATACTCATAAATGTGAAAGCTTACTCTAAACCGTCCGAAAAACACCGGCGCCTGAACGTACCAATGTAATTCTCATCAAAGGTGTATTTTAGTGGGGGATTTCACCTTGTGAAATTTCAACGCGTAGCTCCATTTCTACTATAAAGTGAGACCAACGAACTTGGCCGGGTCAACGGCGGACTTGTTTGCGAGCGCCGCTGACCCTGGCGAGTTTGTTGGTCTCGTTTTTGCTGGAAAAAAAGCACCAGTTTGAAATTTCACAAGGTCAAATTCACCACTAAAATACATGCTTAAAAAATATCTAAGATTAATACGTGCAGCCACTGATTTCTCAGCGAGCCTCATCATTGATGCCACCCCACTTCAGGCTACAGCTGTGTGTGACTGTAGGTCCTGAAGAAAAAACAAAATCGGCCACACCTGTTTTCTTTTTTTTTTTGTCTCTATTTTTACTTTAGCGCCTGTAGACAATGTCGCAAGCTTATTTTTTGTTTACTCGATACATACACAAGGACAACAGATCAAGATGATTGTTTCCTCTTTCTTATTTAACCACAAGATCAACAGATGCGGTCGTGGTAGCGATAGATCTGCTCTCATTACACTTTCTGAGTGTGCACGTAGCAACAAACTGTGCAGCATAACCTTTTACCTGTCGACGCGAACGCCGACACGCCGGGAGTCTCATGACGAAAAGTGTTGTGAGCTGGCCGCCCGGTTGTCGATGCGAGAGCAGACACGCCGGGAGTCTCAAGACCGCGAACGGTGTGAGCTGGGCGCCCGGGTGTCCACGCAAAATCGGACACGCCGGGAGTCTCACAACGGAGAGTGTTATGAGGAAGAAAAAGTGATGGAGGGCCACCGAGGGTTGATAGAAAAGCGCCAGTTCCCGGAGCCAGCGCCTCCCCCCAGCTGCGCCCTGCCGTCGCGTGGCGCTGCCGTCGGGCATCTTGCCCTCTGCCGGAGCAGTGTGGCGGCAGTCACCACAGCCTCTACAAAACTGTTCAATTTCAGCGAAGACTTGTGTTGAAACTTTTAAGTTTGCTTGAAATGACAGTCATGTCACAAGTCCGTCGAGTCACAGTCAGTGCCTCCATGTGTCAATCGTGTCACAGGTCAGCCGCGCCGCGTGTCAGTCGGGTTACGAATTAATCAGTCGCACCTGCTGATGGCGCGCGCCGCTTCTGCTAGTCTTATGGTGAATTCCATTCGCAGATCTCGAGCGCTCCAAAAGCGCTCCCTTCGGAGCGCGCATATTCGGCTCGCAGATCTGTGGCTCTAGTTGGTCATCTTCCGCTCGTAGATCTCTGGCAGCGCCCGCCCCGTGGAGCGCCCCAAATCGTGCCACAATCGCTCCGTGGAATCCCACAGATCTTGGCGGAAGTTGACAGAGCGCCCTGCGTCATCGGACGCTTCTACCTCGCGTAGGTCAGAAATACAAAGCCGGGACTGGAGCATGGCAAATCGTAAGAGCTGACATTTGTGATCGTGAAAGAAAGAACGAGAAAAAGAACGAGAAAAAATTTGGTGGTAGACGCAAGGTTAAGCCTGTTCATTTTGCAGCCACTGATTGTTTACCTTTTTACGGTGCATGCCGCCGGCGTTTTCTCGTGCAATAAAGCAAGAACAGATTAGGCAACGACCGTGCAAGCGATGGTTTGTTACCTCTTTGTTTTTATTAAAGTCCTACCAGCAATCTGAACTCCACAAATGGCGATCGCTGTGCATGCCCCGCCGCTTCGAGGCGGTCGAAAGCTATGTGACGGGAGCGAACTGGGACGTGTTCCTCGTGACTTGTGATACGGGCTCCATTGTACGGATATTTTCACCTGGCCAGTGTCGCGTGCTATTTCTGCATTTAAACAGTGACCGTTGTGTCTAGTCGTCGCAATGCTCAAACGGCTGAGGCGTTGGTCGGCTTGTCAAGTTCGAGCAGCGGCCATTTTGAACAGCCGATCGTCTCGGGCTTTGGTCTCCAGGCGTGTCGGTGGGTCGCTCCAAAAATGCGAGTCCATCTTTCGCTCGTCAATTCGGAGCGCGTCCTACGGATCGGATTTTCGCCTCCCTCGCAAATTTTGGAAAGCGCTCCGGATGTATGAGTGAAATTCACCATTAAACGAGGTAGTTGCGGGCGCGCTCGGAAATCAATAAGCAAGGTTATATGAGAACGGTAAGTGCTAACGAGTCTTGGGTACTGGGTAGTATCGCGATACTAGTATCGCGATACTGTAACTTGTTAATTTTTTTTTTGTAACTCGATACGTTTTTTAAGCGACTGTAACGATAACTTAAATACTTATTTGAAGAAGTAACTAAAAAGTATCTGCAAAGATAGATTATTTTCGCGAAAAAAATGACCTTATTTTGTGACCACGTATGGGTTCAACCATGTATGGAGTTTGGGGCCCACGTTAGACGCGACAAAATAAAACATTAACTTAAAAATTTGCCCTTGGAGTGCCGGAGCAAAGGGCAAGCGTTTTTCTTGTTTTTTTGTTTGTTTTTTTTTTTTTCATCGCGCGGAAAAGCTCTTTGATCATTTCTTTTATTTAAACCTTCATGCGCGTGGTTCTCTCACCCGGTCATCACCCTTTCCGGCCTCATCGAACACCCCGGCCTCTTCAGGCAAGTGACAGAGCCACCTCGCGGAAACACGGGACGTGTAGACACCTAACGGTGAACTGTTTAAAGGCCGACGCACACTTCGCACTTTCCACTTTCGCCCGCCTCCCCTTTTTCTATATCCTCCCCGCTTTTTACCTTACTAAAACTTGGCTCCCCCTCGCAGCTTAGGGGAGGGGAGCGCTAAGAGGATTATCTTCCGTGCGGAAAACCGAGCTAGTACGTCGGCCTTTTAGAGAAAGAGGAAGAGAGAGAGAACGTCGCAAGAAAGAAAGAAAATAGTAGGATGGTAATTAACCGTTATCGCTCAAACGAAAGGCTGTCATGAGGGACGAACGGCAGGGGATACCGTGGCCTGATATGAACTGCACTTTGACCTTGTCGAGTGCAGTGGCAATAGCTTCTCTGCTTGCTGCAAACACTGCAAAGTCCTCTTCCTTTAACTTTCGCATGCAACTCGGGGTGAGTTTCGACTTTCATTCCTGAACGCTACCGCTAGGCATGGAGACGGAGCGATGAAAGGCTGAAACACTACGCTCTCCAGCCTCAACGACTTTCCCACCGTTAGGAAAGCTTTTTACGCCTGAAGGCTGCGCTGCCGTCCAGCGCACCCGTTGAGCGCCTCTTCAGCAAGAAAAGGGTTGTGCATCCAAAGGGGAAAGTTGAGTGATGATAACTTTGAAAAGCAGTTGCTGCAGCGTTACATGAAATAAATAATTTATTATTTAGTCCATTTCCTATCGAAGCTACATACGTTGGATATAACAAAGTCGTGCGTTGGTAATAATATATATCTCAAAAACTGAAATGAGAGTTTTCTGAGGGTTCAAAAAAAAATCGTAGTCATTTTGTACCGTCATCAATGTCTTCATAGTTAAATTTGAAAAAAAAAATCTAAAATATCTTGAAAGTGATTACGTTACTATGCCGATATAACTGCAACTGTAACGCGTTACTTTTATTTTTAGGTAACTGTAACTGTAACTTAAATACAATTCTGACAAACTATCTGTAATTGTAACTAATTACTTTTTAAAAGTAACTTCCCCAAGACTGGTGCTAAGTTCTAACTATCTTTTAAAGTGCACTATGGATTACAGAGCTGCGCATATAATTAAAGGATGGTGTAAACTCTCAGACACACTGCGCTCATCGTTTTTCTAAAAACTGATGCCGCTACATAGTTGTCCTATTTTTCTCCGGAATATAATTTTCTCTTCGCATTCAAAACAAAACAAAAGAAAAAGAAAAGCTAAAAAAATACCGTATTTTTACAAGCCTATAAATTAAGGCGGGAGTATTGCGCTGAAATGACACCTCTCAGCTACAGTAAATGGTTCTAAATTGTTGCGTATAAATACAAACAAGTGTCCCTTATGAAAAAACCGTGCAAGGTAAACAATGCAGGAAAATCATGCTTCCGTGCTTGAACATTTATTCGCACTTGCTACCGGCGCTCTGAAGCAGACAGCATCAACTAACGCCCCGACGCAGTCGGTATCAACTGACGCTTTACACACTCAAAAATATGGGGTATAGTACTTTCATACCTTGTCCCATATATAGCACAGTAGAAACTACAATTCGACGTTCAGTCCACTGATGACGAAGTGACTATACCAACATTCACGAGCGGCTTGATAGTCGAGTGATACAACTTAATAAAATAGCTTATGCACGCATCAAAGACTACTGCAAAACACTCAAGGTTTTGTTGGCCCGGCTATAAAAATCCCGTATATTTTTGTTTGTTCTTTCTGTAGTCTTTGATACGTACATCAGCTAATTAGTAAGTTATATCACACAGCTATCAAGCCGCTCGAAAATTTGGTGTCGTCTGTTCAACGTGAGTGGACTGAACGTTGAAATGTAGTTTTGGTCTGTCATGTGGGACAAGGGGTGTAAACACCAAACCTCCTTCCCCCTAATTTATTAGTGTTAGGCAGACGGTATTGACCGACGCTTAAAAGCAGACGACATCAACCGACGTTGTGAAGCAGACGAAACCGACGGTCTAAAAAAGAGCAACCGGCGTTCTGAAGCCCAGACGGCATTACGCTTGGTTCGACCGTCTCCTCGTGTTGATAGTTATACCTCCCTCTGCTTTTTGATAAATAATTTAATTCGTCTGCTTTTTTCACAAAATTTAGGTTTTCGCGTTCAGTTTTAGCCTGCTTTCACCCGTCAAGTTTTGGACTCTGTGCTGACAGTTTATTTATTTTCTGCTTTTCACGTTTTATTTGTGTTTACCTTTTTATTGAATATTTAGTTTATTCTTTCGCGCTTTGGCCGTAAATTCTGCCCATCTGCTGTGTCCGTCTACTTTCTTTGTTAACGTGGTTAGTCCTGTTCGTCAGTTTTATACTCGGCTGACTTTTGCAGGCCTGTAGCTCTACAGTTTGGAGGAGCGACCCTGTCAAGAAAAATCAGATATTTTTAAGTCGGGTTTACGTTGTGCGTCAGCACGCTCAGTCAAACGGATATAAATTTGTGAAATGAAAGACCCGGAATATTAAATGTTTAACACTAATTTTAGCGCTTTGATAATTTATTTTAATGGCAATCACCAAGTCCAATAATTGAAGTAGAAGAATAGTGATTGTATATATGTTCCTGAGCTATAAGATGTTTTTATTTTCTGTAAAGACACCAAACTGTTGAAGAGAACGTGCATGTAGTTATAAAAGAAATCTTATTATTCTTTCAGATTACTTTTCTTGGCTTTCAGACACAACATCTGGCACTTTTTTTTTTATTTGTTTGCAAAATAGCAACTCTCACGAAATTACTTCTTCGCATGAAAGCAAAAACTGACTGTAACAATTAAGAGCTTGCTATTGCAGGTGTAAATCACTCAAAAATTATCAATATTTATCTTTTCATAAGCCCGGGAAAAAAAATTTAAGATCGCAAAAACGTCTGGGAGCACGGCTATGTTTTTTTATTGAGATTACAGATGATTAACCTAATAATCAACCAAATTTTAACAACTAAAATTAATGTCGCAAAATATTTTTTTCTTGAACCCAAGTATTCCTCGGTAGAATGACCCAATTCTTCGAGTCAGCCATTATTTACGCGCGTGTCCTCAGCATGTATTGAACGCGATGGTTCCATTAGCGATCGGCATGGACTCAGCTTAGCTCGTATCGAGGGCCAGTTCAGAGACAGTGTTTGGCGAAGACTCGGATTCAATCCCAGGTTTCGTGTTCAAGAAACGGCGACAATCAGTGTTGCTTGATGAACTTCTGAAAAAGGCTCTGCTTGGAGGAGGAAGTCAACAAAAATAGATATGGACAACCGGCGTCTTGCAACATTTATCTCACAACGCACGTCCCTGGTCTTTCAAAGTCATTCTTTCACAATATAGTTACAAAAACCTTCAACAAATCGAAGAAGTTTGCTCAGGACTCAGACGGCAGACTTCTAAGATTAAGGTATTTACGCCCTTGAGTCACAATATGAAATGCCTTAACATTGAAGGAAATTACATCGAAAAATGTGTTATGGCATGTGAAATTTATTTAAAAAATAAAGTATTTCACATACTTTTGGTAAGTTTTTTATTACAACACAAAACTTATATTCTGGATATATCCCTTATATGTTCGCATTATTATTCGCATGAACATTAAATTCCTGCCATGTCTTTAACATGTAATATATAATATCCAAGTTGCCACAACAATATTTTTTTTATCAATTTCAGGCTTTGGAAGTCGAAGGTGAGTCGGTTTTTTTTTATTTATTATTATATATTTACCTACTGTCACGCGCGTCGCCGAGCGAGCGCGTGCGTGGTCGAATTGGTTACCGTGCTCGGCTATCAAGTGGAGGCGCCATGTTCGATTCTAAGGAACAGACTCCTCTTTTATTAATTCTTTCAACTTGACATTCTCGTAAGTTCGAGAACCGTGTCGTCTGATTGAGTTGCGAATGTTTTACATGCCGAACGCTCTATCCCGAATGTTCCAGAAACCCACGCGGGTACAAAAGATGCTCCGCGTGGCTGCCCGGGGTCAGTCTCGCTCTTGCGCTCGATCGTATTACTCCGGCGACCTTCGACGCCTGCGACGCTACCTCTCTGTATTTTTGTTTTCGGCACAAGTTCGCCCCATTAAACGTTTTGTTTCTGTTCATTCGTCACCTCATCATCTGTCATTCTAGACAGATGATGAGGCGATGATTCCGCCGATATAATGTTCATAACGCAATTGAACTGTGTTTTTCTTTTGCGTCTTAAAGAATGGCAGAAAAATACGTAATGACTCACCTTCGAATAATTCAGTCAAGACAAATTATGAAAATTGTTCACTGGCTACAACGTGCGGAATATTTAACACATTAGTAACTGACGGCCTAAACACACTTGGCGTGACCTATTATTATGACGCTTGATGATTGATGGTTCGTCGTCCACCATTCTTATCTTCTGATGCCACAACCTCATTGGCTGCTGGGCAATAAGAACACACCCAGAACCTGCAATGTCCTATGTTTCTTAAGATGTCAGTGACATATAGCTTAACAACTAGCCCTACGGAGTGTTATATGTTTCTGGTTAGAGTGAACGCCTGCACCAAGTAGATGGAAGTTCGCAGCACTTTGGTGCTGTCGGCCAGGAGCTTAGAAGTTTGTTGGCATATTTTCAAATACAAAGCAAAGTTGTTCTTTTTTTTTCTTTTTGGAATGGCAGTTCTTTTTTAAGGTAAATCGTGAATTTCTGTAAACAGATTAGGATTAATTTGGGTATGACGTTACGTTACTCAGCTCTGATGAATGTATACCATAATGATAAACGGACTTACCTATATGTTATGCTTTGCTTCAGCATAATTCAGAGCAAAGTCAAAGCATAGGTAATATACACATGCACAGAAGAATATTAAAAAAAACACATGGTTCAGGGCACATTCACAGCGCTTAATTTATTCACTTAGCGGGGATTAACATGTCCAGAGTAGAAGGACAAACGCCATGATTGCGTTTTAGGTCCTTCTTGATCTCGGTCTCGTAGTATCGGCTGCACTCTCACCTACGGCGAAACGCGGTGCAGTAAGTGAAAATATTGATAAGCCCTCCTTGAATAAAAAAAGAGTAAAAAAAGGGCAGAACTATGCGCTCACAACTCAAGTTTATTCAGAAAAAAATGAAATGGATACGCACATAGCACTTCTAAACCGGACGAGCGTGCGCCCTCCTAAGGTCATTGACAACCTCAGGAACGCAGGACGAGGCGACTTCAGAACATTTTAACATCGCTTCGCAACCAATCACATTGCGGCGTTGACGGATAAGAACGCCGAAGAACGAATTACGAGCAAGCAGCGTAAACATAACTGCCACGCCCTATGTTTCTTAAGCTGTCGCTGGCGATAGTACACTGTATCATGACATTATTATGTAATCCTGATTTATGAGCTCAAGACCACGCTAACAATACGAACACTAAAAAAAAATACAATATATCAAAATCTAACGAAAAAAGAAATTACATCTCCTTTTTTATTAGAATTAAAGAAGGTTGGCTTACTCAAAGGGATCACTGCTTTTTTTATATAATATGTGTCAAGTAGCCTTCTTGATAATGGGTCTCTGTTTTAAATGTAGAGCCGTGTCGCTTGCTCCTGCACTTTGTCCCCCATTGTCCTCGTTTCTGTTCGCGTTGTTTTTATCATGGACGTTCACCAACCTGCAAAACATTACTTTCTGGTATGAATAATGAGTTTATTTTTTATTTTTATTACTCTTCCTATTCTTGATCATGGCATTTTATATTAAGACACATTTGTGAACAATTTGAACCTGACCACCTCGACCTGCTTGCTCGCTTTGCTTCTCTCTGCAGAGACCCCCCCGAAGGTCTTCAATCTCACGGATGCATTAGAGTCCTTTGTTAAGATTTTTGAACTAGCATACCCAGCCAAAGTGAAGTGGACAGATATGTGGTCGGAGCGTGAAGAAATGAAAGAACTCTTCCCTACTAAAATGTAACTAAAACTCAGCCTTAACTCTCACACAATTGGAAGTATATTACGACATTTTTCTTCTACGTGATGTTTTTGTTTGTTTTTTTAATTCGTCTCTGCAACACGGTGTTATCAATATAGCAAAATAACAGGTCTGGTTTTTCCTCTATGATATTCACATCGAGTGATTCGGCCGCAAAATAGAAGCACCTGATTTTTGTACCCCACTGGAAACAAAAACAAAAACAATAGATATACTAAAGATTCCTAATATGAGGCTAGACAACATTTTACGGGAAAAAATCAGTCAACTGGAATAAAGAAACTCAGCAGGAAGAGCTTAAAAAGAGACAGACGTGTAACTCAGAAAGCATTCGAACAATAATAGACTGCTAAAAGAATTATACATTTACTGATAAAAAAAAACATTTAGGTGCCTATATTTCTATGGTGAAATGGACACCAGTTTTGTGTTCCCCAACCCGGTATTGCCAGCGAAAGTATGAATTAGGCCCGATTACTGATCAACGGTTTCTTGATTGCTTCGTTAGTTTGAAAATATAAATTGTCACCGACAAAGTTAAAACAGCTGGGTGTGTCTTCCGAATGCCCGGGGTTCAGTACCGGCTTCGTGTCTTTCGTCGTACTTTGACTGCGTCCCCGTGCACGAGGTGCACGAGACAACGAAGCATTGTCAAGGGCATGAAACTCACACTGTAGGCGAGACAACCGAAGCTATTCCCTACCCGAGGTACAGTCCTCCGGATCAAAATTATGTTCTTGTCTCGACAATTTGGTCCTTAAAACCCCAAAGAATCCAAGGTGGAGCCAAACTTGTCCTTCTTTGACCGGAGTCTGCGTTTCTTGGCCCTGATTCTCCAAACAAGCGCACAAGCTTGGCTTTGCTGTCGGTAGTTTGGCTGTCATCTGTCATCTCTGGCCCTAAATCGCGAAACAAGTGGCAGACATATAGGCTTCACTTCTATGTTCTGGTTCGGTTTTAATGGGGCGAATTTGGGTCTAAATTTCCAAACAAGTTCTAGATTTTTTGCTTCGGTGGCGAACCAGAAAAAAATTGTGACGAACCAGAAAAAAGCCATAGAAACTCCAAAGAAAAATGGCATGGCGTTAACTAACGCCTTCGACTAAATCCGTACAAGGCCCAAGCTAGACCCTTAAGATTGCCAAACCTGTGCCAAATTTGGCGTTTCTCCGACCTGCTACTTCGAGCCCTTTTTTACCTTGTCGATGACTATGACTGGATCATTTTAAATATGTCTTGCTTCAAAGATTTCAGGTAACAGTCGAAAGGGGCCCTATAACAATTGGTGAGCCAAACGCAAACAGCAGTACCCGCACTCTTCTCTACGCAAATCTGTATGACAATGAAGCTAATGCAAGACAAACGTATACCGTCACGCATACTGCCATTCGTAAGGAAAAATCATCTCACACGGTGAAACTAGGATTCAGCCTCGGCCTTGAGCTGTCGGGAGGATTTACATTCGAAGAAACACTCGGGCTGAGTGGCAGCGTCGGAATTAAGACTGAAAGAGAAACTGCCAAGACAGACACTGAAACGAAACTCAAGTCTTTTGCTGTCGCCACGAGTGTCACCGTTCCTCCTAACAGGACCATTCAAGTGGAATGGTACGCCACCACAACTCAAAAAGTACGTGATTTGCTATCTCTATCCAGGGTGCCACTGCCAACTTTCTTTTCTCGGGGAGACTAGAAATGCAAATTTCTGACTCGCAGATGTTGACAACTCAATTAGCAGCATTACGAATTGTGAGGTTGCTTTGTTGTTGTTGTTTTTTGTTTTATCAAAGCCTCCTCGTTTTGTCTCTCTTATATGTTTGTCCGATCAAATCTGTTATGCCCGAGTCCCACTAGAGCGACAAACAGAAACAAACGACAGCGACAAGCCTCTAACCCAGGCAGCATGCCCGCGATGGTATGTACCTTTCGCAGGCGTTTAGTCGTTCGGTGCCCGTGAAGTAAGCACGAGTGATTGCAAGTCTGCCAAAGGTACCCCCGCGTGCATGATGCTTGTGTTTGAGCAGTCTCCTTTACTCGACAAAGCCTTTCAAATCGCGAAAGACTCTGGTTTAAGGCTTGTCGCTGTCGTTTGTTTCTGTTTGTCGCTCTAGTGGACCTCGGGCATTACGATCATTATTATCAGTCTTCCCTTTATGGCTTTGCCTTACAGATTTCTATTATATTTAATAAAAGCGAATAATTGTTATTGACGCTATCTCCGCAAAACGGTATTTACCTGCTCTGGGTATTATTTATCAAAACAAAATTTTGTGAGTTCTTTATAAAAGAGGTAACGCGTGATCGATATGAATCTTGTGAGGGGAGCGTTTGAAGCTGTGTTTAATTTGAAAACTAATCTTTCGAAAAGGGTAAGCTCTCCTTTGTTATGTTTTGAAAACAAGACAACAAATGTAACGATATTATCACTGCGTATTTTGCTATGCCATTGCATATTGTAACTAAGACTGGAAAGCCTCCTCTAGACCAAGTACTTCTAAAAAATAAAGAAACAAACACGCATACTTTATTTACTCCGCTTTGACAAGAAAACACTCCTTGCGCATTACTGTAACACCGAACGCCGCTAGAAAAAAATCCAGATCTTTGTAAAGGTACATACGCTTTTTAATAACGCAACCAATTGCTTATTCAAGCTTTATAGACTCTCCGAACGTTGTTCTTGTTATTTCCAGGATTTTGTGTGGAAGCGGATTGTGACCATCAGTGGATATTTTGCTATGGGGCTGCAGAATAACATGGAAAACACGAATGTACTGATCCTTCCAGTGAGTTACCTTGCCCTTGTGAACAAGGAAATGACAGTAGTAGGCGGCAGGCACGTGCAGTTCGAGGCTTCTGGTATATTCAGAACAATCACCGTGCCGGAATCTGACATCTACACAACAGACGTGACGGACGCTTTAAGGGACAAAACAACGACGATTTCTGGATGGTCTGGGACTGTTGGGTAAATTTCAGAACCAGGCGGGCGCTTTCGACATATTAAAGTGGCGGCCCCACGTCCGCAACCATAATACCGGTGGCTTCTGTGCTCAACATCGCGATTACGTTAAGCTGTCTTTTCGTTTGTCAAGATTTTTTCTTCTTCTTCACTTTTTTTCGCAATAAAAGCATTTTTGTGTGTGTTCAGAAAGCAATATTTATCTCTCAAAACGTAGCTCACAATAAAGAAAATATCAAGTTTCTTGGTTGATGGATTTGTTACACAACCAACTGGCATTCTCGGTTTATGAATAGGTAGAAGAAGGAAATTATCAGTTTTGTGTTGACGTCTTGTGTTTCAAATTAGTGCATGTATATTTTGCTATATATATTTGAAAAGTGTTTTTTTTTTTCTGAAAATTTAAAGTGCTGTAACTCATGCCTGACAACGTAACTCAGCAACAATGTTTTAGAACCGATTCCGGCAAAATAACGTGGGAACGAAACAACTCGCACTCAACTATAGACTACTGCCTCATGTCCCACAAACTGTATGCCAGGTTAGGAAGTATGGAAATAGATGAGGAAGGAACAAATAGCTTAGGGAGTGACCACAAACGAATTAAGATTAAATTTGGTGCACCCAAACCAGAACAGCAAGCCCAGGAACGAGCGGGTAAACCTAAACTGAGTGAAGATCAAATACAAAAAGTATCGAAAAGCATTGAGAACATAGTATCGAAACAACCAGAAAGGGAATGGGCATATGAGGACCTAATAGGAATCTTTAAAAGAGAATTAGAGAAGCATCGAATTAAACAAAGAGGACAGCAAAAACGAAAACACAAACCAAAAAGCTGGTGGGATAAGGAGGTCAAAGCAGCCATATTGCAGCGCCAAGAGGCATCTAGGGAGCATAGGTGGGCA
Source organism: Ixodes scapularis (assembly GCF_016920785.2). Taxonomy (NCBI): domain Eukaryota; kingdom Metazoa; phylum Arthropoda; class Arachnida; order Ixodida; family Ixodidae; genus Ixodes; species Ixodes scapularis. Next base: position 88,683,442 of record NW_024609839.1, on the reverse strand, counting down.
AAGAGAAGCGGAGCCTTGCCAACTGAGGTAGAATCAAAATTGGAAAACTTCCAAGAGCGAAAAAGGGAGGCATCAGCTTTAATACAGACCAAAATTGGGAGTGCAGGAGTGCAGTGGATGATGGAAATAAATAAAAAAGATAGGAATGCAGCGAAAAGGTTTTGGGAACATATTAAAGCGCAAGGGAGAAAGACAGATAGTTTCCAACACATACTAACCACACAGGAAGGGAGAAGAGTGGAGGGGGAAGAGGCACGGGAATATATTAGGCAGACAATCGAAGGGGCTTTCTCCCAGCTTGAGCAGAGGGGGATAGTGGATAACTCTGACAGCAGCAGCATAGAGGAGGAGCAGAATTATGTAACAATGGAGACGACCACAAGGGAATGGGATAAGGCAGAAAGTAAGGTTCCAGCAGGTACAGCGACAGGCCCAGATGACATACCCATGGAACTCATTAGGACACTAGGAAAAACAAGCAAATTGAAGTTACGACATACAATAAATCAAATAATTATGGGAGGAGAGGTGCCTAAGGATTGGAAACTGAGTAAAATGAGACTAATATATAAAGGCCGAGGAAACAAAGACAACATTAAGTCATATCGCCCAATAACGGTAAATTCAGTTCTACACAGAGTGGTTATGCAGATAGTAAAGCGGAGAATGGAGGAATGGGTAGAAGAAAATCAAATACTGGGTGAGCTCCAAAACGGATTCCGAAGAGATAGAAGACTGGAAGATAACTTATTCGTCACCACACAATGTATAGAAATAGCAATGAAGAACCAGACTCCTTTGTGGTTGGCTTATTTAGACATCAAGGGAGCGTACGATAATGTGAGCCAGGAAAAACTCTGGAGTCAGCTGAGGGAATATAACTTAGATGCATATTTGGTTGGGTTTCTTCAGCAGGTGTATACAGACAATAAGGTAATTATAGCATGGGAGGCAGAAACTACACAACCCGCAGCGATAAAAAGAGGGCTCAGGCAGGGCTGTCCACTGTCACCTCTGCTTTTCATGATATATCTCAGGGAAATGGAAAAGAAATTAGAGCAGAGCAACTTAGGTTTTGATGTGAGTTATATGGAAGGAGGGAGAAATGTAGTACAGGTAATACCAGGACTGATGTATGCCGATGACATAGTACTTATGGCAGATAACCAGGATACGTTACAGGAACTAGCTAGAATATGTGGAGAGGAAGGGGACACAATGGGCATGAGTTTTAGTAGAGAAAAGTCTGGAGTAATGGTGTTTAACGACAAAAAGAGGGAACCCCTGAGGATACAGGACATTGAAATAGACCAAGTAGGAAAATACAAATATCTGGGAGTCTGGCTCAATGAGGAAGCGAAATATCTAGAGGAACATGAGGAGAATATAATTAGAAAAGGGAAAAGAAATTCATCAATTATGAAGCTCAAGGCGCTATGGAACTATAATAGATATGAAGTGGTCAGAGGTATATGGAAAGGAGTGATGGTGCCAGGGCTGTCTTTTGGCAATGCAGTGCTGTGCATGAAATCAGAGGTTCAATCAGGATTAGAAATTCGACAAAGAAGCGTAGGCAGGCTGGCACTGGGAGCACATGGAAAAACACCAAATGAGGGAGTACAGGGGGACATGGGATGGTCGTCTTTTGAGAGCAGGGAGGCAGTTAGTAAGTTGAAATTTGAACAAAGGTTGACCGAAATGGATGATACGCGGTGGGCACGGAAAGTATTCAAATATTTGTACATGAAAAGTTTAAACACAAAATGGACAAACCGAACCCGAAAGCTTACATTTAAATACCTACACACTGGTGATGGGGCTGAACAGACTACTTCAGTGAAAAAAGGGGTGAAAGAGGCAGAGAGAAAAATGTGGGAAGAAAGAATGCAGGATAAATCAGCTCTAACAGTGTACAGGTCACGAAAGCAGGACATAAGAAAGGAAAATGTGTTTGACAACTCAATAGGAAGTTCTTTGCTGTTCGAGGCGAGAACGGGGGCTTTGAGGACGAGGACGTATAGGGCTAAATTTCAGGAGATAGACACATTATGTGCTGCTTGCCATAATGAGAGTGAGGCACTTGAGCACTTGGTATTAAAGTGCACGGGGCTTCGTCCTGCACTCCCTGAAGGGGTAACAGATCTGGCCGGGGCCCTGGGGTTTGCTGGCGATGATGGAGGGACGGAGGAGAAGAGGATTGCAGTCACAAAGAGGCGATTAGAAGATTGGTGGAAATTATCTAGGGAAAATTGAATGATGCAGAACTAACTAGCACAGCTGGGGACAGGCGGGACAGAGGAAAATTGGGACTCCCTCCCGCGTGGCTCCGGCCCAAAGTCTCAACCCTGTCTCCCAGTGGGTCCGGTGCGGGGGTAACGCCGACAAGGTCTGACCAGAGGAAAATTGGCGACTCCCTCGCCGGGGGGAAGAGGCGGGGGTGATGTTTTTAGTTTTTTTGCCCGATCCCCCAAAGGTCATCCTGGTGATATCCCACACTACCTGGTGATAGTTAGGGGGTAGAAAATTGGCTTAGAAGGGCGCGGGAAATCAAATCAAATGTTTGTCTTTCTTAGACTTAGGCTAGGTGGCGCAAGCTACCACCCGCTACAAAGGGTATAGCCAGTAACATCCATCCATCCATCCATCCATCCATCCCGGTACACCTACAAATTTAACAAAAACTAAAACCAGAAGCGCAACGCCAGCCGCTTCTTCATAAAAAGTATGTTGGTACAACAAAAGATTAAAAATGTGCATACCACGAGATTTACGTTTATTTAAACAAAAACGATAAACAACTACTATTTTATGTATTAAATATTTTATGCAGTACCAAGTTGGTCTGTGTTATGAAAACCTGCGTTCAGGCTAAAATAAAAAGTTATATCTGGGAAAATATCAATTTATCTTTCAAATAATCTCATTTTCATAAGGCCTCAAGTGTGATTCGTTCGATTAAGTATCTTCGTTGTCCGGAAGAGTCGAATGTGTGCATCTTTGATTTCAAAATTAAGCGATCCTAGCGTTGAGCGTGAAATTCAAGCTGGCGTGGCAGAGATACGCGCTCGACGGCCCCGGCTCGCTGCACCTTTTATTTCGCGGAGATCTGCCGTAGCAAAGTTTCTCAGTCAATTGCGGAACATTCCAGCATTTCAAGAAGTCAGTATAAGCGAAAACGTAACGAGCGACCGATTTAATTGCGGAACACGCGAAACGTAGCGGTAATGTTTCTATTTAAAAGCATGCAAACGAAACCCGAACCGGAAGCGTTCTCGGCTCCCTGTCATGGCGGCCCGGAAGCGGCCCGAATACCCCAATGTATTCTTATTTTCCACTTTTTATGTCCATGCGTATCCTATGATGCGAGCCGAGGGGCCAATAAAGCAGCGCCAAAATTGCATCGTCACGGCGGTCGTCGTCTTTCCGCGAACGTTATCGCGGGTTAAACTAATCATGAACAGAAAAGAGCGGCGCAGGATCACGGAGCATTCACCGTGCGTGCTTGGTTTAGTCGCTGATAGCAAACATTAAAAACGATTGGCTCTATTGGATCACCGCAACGGCTGAACCCGGACTTCGGACTTAGTGAATCTCCTATACACTGACAAAGGCTGGCAGATCGCCAGGAGAAGTGGCCGCCGAAATGGAAAAGGTGGAGCGGCAGACAACGGATGAGTAAAGTCCCTAGATAAGAGCTCCTTACAAGTAGCGACATTCTTTGAAGTGCCGACTGCGTGACGGTGCAGGTTTTAGGAAGCGAAGGGCGGCGCACAGCTGAAGAGTGAGCGTAATGCCGCCATTTTGTTTCAGTGGAATGTGCTTTGCCATTCGTATTGGTTGTCGTCACTTGTAAAAGAAGGATCAAGGGACTTTACGGATGAGAGGAGAGCCACGTGACTGGCGCCCCGCTGCGGCGAGACGCCGGAACACACTTCTCTCCACCGAACAAGTGTGTTTCGGGTCCTCGCCGCTGCAAAAGATGTGCGCTGACGTCCAGGTTGCCTGCAGATGTCTCTTTAATTCTCGGTGCTACCAGATCCTCGCTCTCCAAATCTGCGACCGGGCACTCTATGGCTCCGTCGTCGAACTGCCAGGCTTTGTGAGTAGAGAGGAGGCTATGGTGAAACGGAGAACAGCGAGCTTTCCTTTTTTTCAATGCGATTACCCACTGTCCCGAACACGCATTATAGTGTAATTTGTTTACTTAAATTTACAAAGGACGAAACTGGAGGGAACTTTCACTAAAGACCTTTTCATCCTCCCCGCATGGGTGCTGCCATCTTGGAATCACAAGACGCGGCTGCCATTAGGTTGCTTCAATTTGCTGCTCCGCTCTCTCCTCCGCGCCTTGGCAGATGCGTTGTCTTCGGGTTTTTCGTCGCGTTTCACCGCACGTTCTTGCCTTACTTCGGAAACTGTAGTCCGGTACGTCTACTCGACGACGAAAACATCACGAGGGTTCAAAGGTCCTTATGACAACTGAGGTTTGTTTACTAATAGAGGCGGAACGTTCGCAGTATAGAAGCGCGTATATTTATATCGCGCATTTAGGATCGGAAGGCGTCAAGAATAGTCGGCGCAAGGAGACTATTTGCATTTCCTGAAAGTATCGTTCTTTGTACTAACAATATATCGAAAACAGTTTCTTTGGATTATGTGAGGAAACTCGCGGAGGAGATAGACAACGAACGTTGAACTTGTATTTTATTTGAGGCTAGAAGTAATGGTAGTTGAACATCAGGAGACTCGTTTCTTCATAATATCACACCTACATGTGTATGAGGTTCTCAATCTCTTTTTTGTGACGTAAACATTCGGTTGGTCGGTTTACTTATGAAGTTTAAAACATATATACCGTGCCCGCTTCCATTTCGACAGTCATTTAAGTGATTTATTGATTATATTTACATAACCAGTGCCATCCACTTAATTTATTTTAACACAAATGTAGGGACTTCCCGCGTTAGAAACGGACACAGGCAATTTAACGGTAGCGAGTCTTAGAATAGCCTGCACACAGAAATAACGTCGTTAATATTTGCAAATCCAGAACGCGGTTTGGGGTTCGGCGCATGCGCAATAATAACAACACTTATCTTTTTTTTTTTTTTTTCGTACGTTGTTGTACTTTTTGCCCCTGTCTAAAATTCGCAATAATTGACGCGAGAAAAAAAAAAAAAAGCCGTGTGCATAACAATTTTTTGAGTCCAGGATTGTCGATGTCGAATAGAGGTTTACTTTTAAAAACTAGCGACGTCGAAATTTACAAAATGAATCTGTTCAAACAAATAAATATTTGTTCATACAGGTCCGTGAAGTGATGCCTAGCGCTAGAATACAGCAAAACTTTCCGAGGTATTCCTCCTCCTTCTCCCTTTAATTTTATTTGGCCAATTTTACGGAAGGCAAATACCAGATTTAATTTGACGGGCCTGTCACTTACATTATATCTTGAGTAAGCGAATGTTCATATAAAAATAAATGATTTCCTAGGGCCAATATCGCGAAATGCTGCTTATGAGTACTTTAACACGGTTGATAATTCAAGGAATTTCCTACTCGGCCTGTCAAAGCATGCTCGAGTACTGAATAAAAAAAAAAGAGGCCGAGACGATACTATTTCTTTATATCAATTATCTGCGTCATTACACGATAAGGTTTTAGTCTGCGAAGTTCACTAAAGGTTGGGTGCCCACGAAAACCAGACAGTGAGTAGTAAACTCGCTAGTTCATCTGTTCTGGCCAATTTAGCACATTGCTATTCATGCTGTCGATGTGCTTCTTTACATTCACGAGTTAATCTCTTCATTAGTTTGTTTTTCTGAAAACAGGTGTCATCGGGCACGGCCGTAGGCGATGGCAATCTTCCCTGTACATCAGTCAGGCGTTTCGCAACCGACCGTAACCAGATACATCAAAGGAGTTGGTAAAAAAAAAGCACGGAATTCAGGCTAAAATACACCTCGTAGTCCTCCAGGTGGCTAAGCACCACTTTTCATTGGTTGTATGCTACAAGGAAATTAATTGTATCACAAAATTAAGCAAAATCAACGTAAAAAAGCAACATAGCCGCGTTCACGTTGAAACCGAAACCAACTAAGTTGAAGCAACCTAATGGATGGATGATGGATGGATGAATACGGCTGAGCCCTTTGGATCGGGCGGTAGCTTACGCCACCTAGCCATTTTGTTTTACCATTTAAGCTTAGAATATTTAAATGTGAAATCTATATTTACTCCGCAGTGCAAAGAAAGTGAGGCTATGAAACCCCCTTGCCATCAGTGATTAAGAAAATACCTAGTTTTCTCTCGATTTCTGCCACCATTCACTTAATCTTTGCTTGGTAATCTCTACAGTCTTGAAATCCACTCTCCCTTCGCTGTCTCTAAAACCCAATGACTTTATTAAATCTATGTTGTCTTCGGTAGGCATAGGGTGAAGCCCTTTACAGTAGAGTATCAAGTGCTCAGCCGTCTCGTCCTCCTCTCCACAAGCAGTGCACACTGTATCAATTTCCTGGTACTTCACTCTGTATGTTCTGGTTCGCAGAACACCCGTTCTTGCCTCAAACAGCAATGAGCTTCCCCTAGAATTGTCATAAATGCTTTCTTTGGCAATAACTCTTTTGTTTAATCTATAGCTTTCCAGAGCAGTCTTTGTCTGCATTCCCTCTAGCCACCGATCTCTTTCTGTGGCCTTAACTTTCTTCTTAACTGAGACTTGCTCTTCCGTATCTTCGCTATAGCCCAAAAATCTTCCTCTTAATTTCCTAGTGCGCTGTCTCCACTTTGTGTCTACACTCCTCATGTATAAATAGCTGAAAACCTTTCGTGCCCATTGCTCCCCATCCATTAGCCTCAACCTATCCTCAAATTCTACCTTGCTCACCGCTTCCCTGCTCTCAAATGATGCCCATCCCATGTCTCCTTGTACTCCCTGGTTTGGCGTTTTGCAATGCGCCCCCAAAGCCAGTCTACCTACTCCGCGCTGTTTTATTTCTAGTTTCGCATGCACTTCGGATTTCATGCATAGCACTGCGTTTCCAAAAGTCAAGCCAGGCACCATGACCCCTTTCCAAATCTCTCTCACCACCTCATACCTGTTGTAATTCCAAAGTGCTCTATTTTTCATTACAGCTGCATTTCTGTTGCCCTTACCTATTATATACTTTTCATGGTCTCTGAGATATTCTGCACCATCACATATCCATACTCCTAGATACTTGTATTTACTAGCTCTCTCAACTGTAATATTCTGTATCTTCAGCCTCTCAACTTCATCCTCGTTAAAAATCATGACTGCCGATTTTTCGCTACTGAATTCTAAACCTAATTCCTCTCCTTCCCTACCACAGATGCTCATTAATTCCTGCAACTCTGTCCTGTTGTTAGCCATTAGTACAACATCGTCCGTCAATGGCGCCGAGTGCGTCAGCGCCCTCTATCCGCCGGTGAGGCAACTACTAAAATGAAAAGGTCTATAGAGCCGCCAACTCAACTCGCTGACGTCACGCCCCTGCGGTGGCGCTGCTGTCGTACTGCGCATGCGCAGGCGCTTCACTCGTTCCGAATTCGGTTTCTGCGCACGCGCAGTGCCCACACCTAGTGTGGGCAGAGCGGGATTTTTTCTGTAAACACTGTGTTGGTGTATAGGTGGAAAAGGCTTCGTATTTAGAAGTCGAAAATAAATATATTTATTTCATCGAATTAGATCGACAGATATTTTCATGTTCGCTGCCTAACCCAAAAAGGGGCTCGGCATTCTGCAGTTCTTCCAAGTCATTCTTCATCTCGCCTAGCCCTTAGAATCAATTCTCTTTTTCTCGTTGCATCAAACGTATTTTTGAAACGTAAATGCCTAAAATTGAGAACGCAAGCTAAGATTCTCGAAGAGTCTATTTTTCGGGACTCAACCCGCAGGTAGTGAAATACAAACGCTTCAGCGAAAACGGCGGCCTTGCATGTCCTATCCAGATGTTCGTGGTGTGCGCACTGGTTTGCGAGCTTGCCCGCAGCTGGTCACCGTTCTTATTTTGTTTTTATTACAACTTCACTCGATTATCTTTCTCGTCGTCAGCCTCTCCACTACGGCATTGTGAGAATCTTTTTTTTCTTTGAGCAAGCCACCCGGGAACGAGCTCGGAAACCGGGGTGCAGACAACGAGCGTGCTGGCGTATGACACAGGAAATGCACGGCCGCAATTGTTTGGCAATCTTTTTAATATTTCGCCACATCTGATTTGTACTCTATAAAAAACAGACATAAAACTTCTTTCGAAATGACGCTCGCGTTCGTCATTTTAGGTATATACGTTTGGAAATCAAAATTTGTGAGGCGTTCCAAGTCGTCCAGTCCTTACAAATTTTCACAAGAAAAAAAAATATATATAACAATAATTTTGCGCTTAGGTCCGAACCCGGTCCTTACCGGTATCCTACCGGTTTTGTATCGGAATTTCGTCAAAAATCTGCTAAAAAGCTAAACCAGTGCGCTACCACCGGCTACGACGGGCACACAGCGCTCCGAGCGTGCTCGAATCTGGAATGTCCGATCGGAGCTTTGGCGTACTTTTCTCGCGTGATCGAAACGCCACTTCTGTGTACCCAGGGTTGGGCAGTATCGCGATACAAATGTATCGCGATAGTATTTCAAAATAATTTCGTATCTGCATTTCTGTATCGCGATACATTTTTTTTCACCAGTATCTGTATTCCTGTATCGAAATACATTTGGAATGTTTCTTTGTATCGCGATACAATCAGGATGAAATGTATTTCGTTACATTTCTTGAGAAATACTCCCCCCCCCCCCCCCCCCCCCCCTTCCCGAAAAAAGAAAAAACAAGTCCAATCCCATATTTTTTTTTTTTAACTTCTGAGGGCACCAGAGTCAAGGAGATGCTGGGGCATTGGTACTATGCCGACCAAGGTTACTTTTGATTCTGCATACTATTTTTCTATGTGTCCTCTTCTATCTTCTAAGACGTGTCGCGTAATCGGGGACTCGAACCAGGTGGCGTGCCAGGAGTGGAGTCAGAGTATCTTCTGTCGCAGGTTCTTAGGTAGGGATTTCTTGAGTTATTGTTTGCTGGCATCCAATGCCCGCTGCTAACCGTCTCTCTCGCCTTGGCGTACACAGTACACCCAGCCGGCAAAGCTGAGTCACATTCCGTTGCAACACCAGCCTGGCGGTGGTTGACTTGGAATAGTAGGAAGACTCACGCTGTGAAGTTTAACACATATTCGAATGCATCTGCGGCTGCGCCCGTAACATTGCACGGCTCAAGGGTACGTCATCAGCCGACGTGAACGTGACCCGCTGCTCTGGTGATCCGAAACCCAGGAGGAGGCCAGAAGTTGCCTCGCTGTGCCGACCCAGACTTCGTACAACTGCGACTCGTCTCGAGACCGCTGTTTCTCGGACAGCTCGCACCTGTGCCGGCAATATCAGCTCGCAATCCACAAGGTCTCTGTTTGGATAATGCTAGGCAAAAACTTGACTCTGCAATCCGTGTGTCGCTGGCGGAGGGTCGGTAGTAAGGACCTTCAGAACAGGGATGCTACCGTATCGTTTTTTCAACCAGAAAAGAAGATAAGACATGTAGTCCAAGATGCTTCAGGTGGTCCACTATTCTCAAAAATTCCAAATGACACTGCATGCACGATCTTCAACGAGGTAACCTACAACGTATTGTCCTTTCATGCAGCAGCGAGGTAAAGTTTCATGTTCAAGGCCACACCTGCAGAAAAAGAATACTAGTTCATTCCACCGTGACATCATGTGATCAATGTTGACAGGATTCCCTCGTCAGACAGACAGGATGTCATGGAAGGGACCGCGGTCAGCACTTGATGGAACGTTTTTTTGGGCCCATTGGAGACTCCTTGTCGTCCGAAACCACTACCTTCAAGGAAAAGTGCCAAACCTACAGGAAAGTAATTTCGGGATCGAAAACATGCACTTCAAACTTCAAGCTTCATCTCAGTTGGCGTCTCAAAAAATTTGGAAAATGTATTGCACTATCAGTATTTCTGTATTTGTATTTCTGCCCTCCTTAAAATGTATTCCTGTATTTGTATTTCCAAATACTTTTTGCCTCTTTTTAAAATGTATTTCCGATACGTATCGCGATACATTTTTGCAGATGTATCTTAGTATCAGTATTTTAGCTACTATTTTAATGTATCCCAGTATTTGCATTTCCAAATACATTTTTGAGTATTTCTGCCCAACCCTGTGTGTACCAAAGTTTCTTTCGACGACATCGAATAACGCGAGAACCCTTGCTTTTAAACACTCACATATTTTTCGTACTTCAACTAAGTTGTCCTTTGTATACAAAATCCCTACCCCCGATTTTTTTTTATCTTTTTTTTAATGTTGTCGAAAAAGAAAGCGTGCATAAACGTGCACCGATATTGATATATAGGCTACGCAGGGTCGTACGACCGCTTTATCCGTCAAGATGTAGGCACTGCATGCTTGCTTTTATTTGTTTATATTATAACAAGCTGAGGATCAGGTACATGTGGTTGATACCCGTTGGTCGAGTTTCAGTGAGTGCTCTTAAATTATTCCACATCGTGAAAAGCGACCAAGCTATAAATCTTGACAGCCCATAAACAGGAATGCATCCCAGAGCCACTGCGGTCGCTGAAACGGTCTGTATGCGAAACTTCGTCCGATGAAGTGATTGCCTGCGATCTTGCTGGCAATCTGACGTCTGCGAGACGTATACCGTGTTCTCGCGGATGCCCTGTACGACAAGCCGTGCTCATCCCTTCGCGGTTTAATCGAGTCCTTTTTCTGGGTATTAAGAGTCTCTGTTATAAATCGTTATTTCGCGCGGCCCCAAACCTGAAGAAAGAGGGGATACGTTGCGCTGACCTGTAACAAAATGGGCCAGGTATAAACGGGCACCGACGCTTGGCTTTAACATCGACGGCTCATGACTGCTTCCGTTCTTCGTTCAACAGGGACCGGAACATCTTATGCTCTTCATGGCTCGCGTAAGAACAACGTACCGTGGAGCAGTGAACCATCTTTACCTCGAATATAGCGCGGCTACCACGTTTAGGAGGGCTCTCGATGCAGCTGAACGAACTACGACCGGCACCGGAAGAAATGGAAGCGTGAAGTCACTTGACGCTTCGTTTCAGATGACGAAACTTCCGGCTCAAACGCTGGTAACCTATTCCCGGAGCCAGAAGGAAGCGAGAAAGTCTACACCAAGGCCGGTTGCTTGCAATGGGAGGCGAGAGGAGGAAAGGCGCATGGGGCTGCAGAGTTCCAACAGAGCGGGCGTCTGCATTCGTGCAGGCAACACTGGCTCTTATCCTTGCCCAATCCTCTTCCTCAGGCGCCGCCATCAAACTGCAAACGCTGTCCGAGATTTGAGTTGCGCACACCCTTACTACAGCCTTCCTACATCTGGTTCCGACATCTACCGCAACCTTTGGCGAAAAATTAGGGTTCGGCGATGCGTAGTTTATTTTTGCGGTGGAAAAAACCCTGCAATTGTTTTTTCGGGGACATCCTGTAGATCGACCTGTTTTTCTGGACAAATGGTGTCAAGAAAAAGCAACGCATCTCATTTCATTTGGCCTCCGTGGCGTTAATTATATGGCCCCACCTTACCGTCCAGTGGAAACTTCTGTACACCCGTGAGCGATATGAAGGTGGACTGCCCTCTTCTTGTTTTTGACGCTCGTGCAAGTTTTGGAACAAGCTCTGTTCCAGAAGAGGGCTAAACGCAAAGTTTAGACCTCAAGCCACGTACTATTTGAGACGTTGAGAGTTAATATAGCTTTCAGGAGCTGTAAAACAGGCAAGAAACCAGGTGAGGTGTTCACCTTCATATTGCCGGCAAGTACACGTGAGGCACTCAACAAATTTAGACGCCCAGAAATCAACCGAGGCACGTAATTGTTTCGTGTTTTTCGTGCACCGAAGATCGGGTGTGAGGCTTTTATCGGTCAAGCTACGCTCACTCAACAGTGACGGCAGGCTTTCCAGGCGGTCAATGAAAGTTCATCATCTTTGTGCATTGCGGTTTTATTCATATTTTTATATATTTCCTTCAGTAAACTTACTTACGCATCGTCCTGTGTACTTCTTTCTGTGTCCCTGTGTTTTCCTGGCGTATTTAGCACCATGGGCCTCCTGCGCTGAAGCTTTGAACAAACTGTGGCGCCCTCGTTTTGGGTAGTACAAGCTCGCCTGGTTGGGACTTCCGCTGTTGTGGCGCCTTTGCCGTGATTTTTTCCTTCTGTGTAGTGCAGAAGAACGGAAAAAACACCTCTGGACGTCCGAAATCGGGTACATTCAACGCCGCAAGGCAATCGAAAGTTCCGGATTCATGCCACCACCACTAGGGTACGCGTCTCGTATCTCTAAGTGGTGACGCTAGAACATCTGACGTCCCGACGTTTTTGTTTTTCCTTCCCCTTTATGTTTCTTTGGGACGCGTGATACGGCATTTCTTGGTTTACGCTCTTATCGTCCAAGCTTTTGCCTGTGCTTCGACGGCGTTTGCATTTCTTTTTTTCTTTTTTTCTATTTTCCTCGTTATCGTGTTCCGCGCCCAGAGCAGGCACGCTTCTATATGTGTGGCAGTCTGAGTTGCTCAAGTTTGTAGTACCCAAAACAAATCCTAACAGGTCATTTTTCGCAGCGCCGCCTGGGCAACGCAAGATGCCTATACGAGGTATACTCATTTTCCACTTCTTTTTTCCTAACGTATCCTATGATGCGAGCCAAGGGGCCAATAAAGCAGCGCCAAAATCGCATCGTCACGGCGGTCGTCGTCTCTCCGCGAAAGTTAACGCCGGTTAAACTAATCATGAACAGAATAGAGCGCAGGATCACGGAGCATTCACTGTGCGTGCTTGGTTTAGCCGCTGGAAGCAAACTTTAAAACAACGGACGCCGTGGCTATGCATTTTTGGCTCTGCTTGATTGGATACATTAGATCGCAGTGAGGGTTGTTCCTGGACTTATACTTCGTCTCATCCTACGATGGACTAAAGGCCAAAGCCACGGGCCGCCAGGTCCAATCACGTTCCACGCTAAACTATGACACGCTTAGCATTAATTAGGTTTGGACGAATAAGGCTCCGAATCCAAAAACGCTGCGTCATTTTTATAGCTTCGACACTGCAAAGAGCCAGCACGCCGTGGCTTTCTTTGCAATGTAAAATAGTCACTCATTGCTCGATCCGAACCACTGTCCGCCCATTCCCATCAGTGATCCGATCGCGAGCACCGATATGTGCTTCGAAGCGAAATTCCAGAGAATGTCTAAGTGGCTCGTGATTGGATCTGGCGGTTCGTAGCTTCTGCCTTTAGTCCATCGTAGGGTGAGACGAAGCATAGTGTGAAATGGAGAATAGCGAGCTTTCCTTTTTTTTCAATGCCCATAGTCACGAGTATATAATGTAGTGTAATTCGTTCACTTTAATTTGCGAACGGCGAAAGGATCGAGAACTTTCAATATAGGTAGAATACCGACTCGGCCAACAATAAACACTTGTAGAAAAGGTTTCGTTTCTAGGAGAAGTCGGAAGGAAATATATTTATTTTATTCCGTTAGATTCGATCGACCGACATTTTCATGTTCGTTGCCAAATCCAAAAACGGGCCTGGCAATCTGCAGCTGTTCCAAGTTATTCTTCATAACGCCTAGCCCCTAGAATTAATTTTCTTTTTTTCTCGATGTGTTAAACGTATTTCCTAAACGTACATGCCTAAAATTTAGAGCGCAAACTGAGATTCTCGAAGAGTCTATTATTCTGAACTCAACCGCAGGTGGTGAAATACAAGCACTTCAGCGAAAACGGCGGCCTTGAATGTGCTATCCAAGGGTTCGTCGTGTGCGCACTGGTTTGCGAGCTTGCTTTCAGCTGGTCACCGTTCTTATTTTTTTTTATTCTAACTTAACGCGATTATCCTGCCCTTCGTCAGCCTCTATTCTACGGCGTTGTCATCTTTTTCCCTTCAGCAAGCCACTGGAGGCGTTCATTGTTCCGCGCAATGTCACTCAGGAACATATGCATGCATCGAGATTGCCGCCCCAAGCCCCAAGACTGCCCTTGTTAGGCGGCTTCAACGTGTGTGCGTGCTTCCGCAAGCCGGGCGTGAAGAAAGCAGTCACTTTCAGGCGTAAATGTCAAGGTTCCATTCTACGGAGCATAAAGAATTTGAAAACAAGCTTCACTTGGCGCTGACACTTCAATTGACTTCCAAGTGATTCAACGTCGGTTTGAAACCGAACACCACGACAACGGCTTTGAGAAATCCAAAAGACACTACGAGATTGGATTTCAAGACGCGAGTTCATAATGGATAGAAAAGTACAAACATTTATATCAAACATATAAAACCTGGTGTTCATCAATAGCCTCGTTTAAAATGGCAACCCAGAACTGATTTTTCAATGATGCCTCGGATCCCGCCAAACTCCTGTGAACCGAGTGTACGTTGAAAGATGTCTAAGTGTCCCCTAACAACGTGGCTTCACATCACATGGTAGATTATACTGATAAATAAGTTAGTTATCTGTTAGCAGATTACACTGCTAACAGATAACGTCCCTCACGTCAAACAGATCTGTAAGTGACGTTACATCTCTCTTTAGAGCCACCACCGAGGGTGTAACCATTTTGGGAAAGAAGTGTTTTGTTTTATATTTAATAAATGAAAATTAGTGGTTTAAATTTTAAAACAGGGGTAGGTGGTCGACTGGGGTTACCGCACACCAGCTTGGAGCACGTGGAGCGAAAGCTCCCGCTGCAGAACTGAGGGATCCTGGGTTGAAGACCTATTCCTGACCGTTTCTATCTGGATGAGCATCTTACCGGCAGGATTTCGTGCATCACTACGGCGTGGTGCATGTTAAAGACTCTAAGCTAGCGGTTGTACTGCACTGCCTAAATTAGTCAGCTACAGTTGAGAGTGAAGTCGCCCGTTGAAGCAAACTAACTTCAGGCTCTCTAAAGATACACACAACACAATTCGTTTCTTTAATCACCCCCGAACCAAGAAATAAAAAACGTATATGTGGCGTTTACAGATAAGGACCACGCGTAGAACAAAACCAGTAAGTAAAAATACTGTCGGTTGACTGCGATGAAGAGCAACGTAGCTTATATGTACTTAGTTTATTATTGGCAATGGTTCTCTTCATTAAAAGAAGCTCTCGCAATTTGTTTTATTTGACAGCCATTTCATCTTGTTCGTGAATGCAAACAATCATTAAAATGTAAAGACACTCCTTCTGCTATGGGAGCATATTGTTACAAGGTATCGTGAATTAAAAAAAAAGGAAGTGTAAATCGTTATATTTTCGTCAAATATTTATCGTTTTATGCACTGTCTTTAGCTTGGTTTGATCTGTGCTTCTACTGCAATACGAGTTTGTGTGTTAGTTTTATCTTTGATGAAGGAACGTTTGTATTTTCTTGCTGAGCTCATTTCTTACCTGCCATTTAAGGAAACAGAAATGTTCATACAGTTACAAATTCTTCAAGTAATAAACAAGTTCTGAGAATCTAAAGGAAAAAATAAAGGACGAAAAGTAATAATTGCGCACTACGACAAATATTTCGTCCGCTCCAAAAAGGAGGATTGCATGCTGACCATCGGCCAGTACAGCAGGTATCTCAGCTGTCGCCATTACACTCGCGCTGCCTACAGCGCTCCGTTCGTGGGTGGTTGCCGGGACATTTGCTGGACGCTGTTTATAAGTCAGAAATAATATCTAGAAATTAAATACTCCCATCAGTGTCTGGTGACCCTCCCCACGGTTATTTGATCGACCCGAGCGTGCACCGTACTCACCCTGGTGTGAACCAGCGTTACTAAACCAAAGAAGAACGTTGGCTTGAATCGTGTATGTCACGCGCCAGAGAGAAACTAAAGTAGCAACTTTTGAAACTGTATCGATCACGACAAATCCAGCATTCTTCTTAAACGGAAAAACAAAATAGTTTTATTTTCATAATTTCACAACACACATCAAGTTTTCGGCTTCCGATAGCTGATGGTCAACGGTACTGAGCCCCAAACTATGTCACTGAAATGGTAACCGAAAACACAGTACCAAAGGTAGTGGCGAATAAAACATGGCGCGTAAACAAAACTCTGACTGACGATGCGATAGAAAAATAAAGTCAGAAATCAAACATATGTCCCCTTAGCTCATACCGCGTTTAAGTGCAGTGCATCGAGCCATGCGACCGTGGTTGGTTTCGCTTCGATACCATCCTGCAATCACTGACAAGCATCTCCTTATCACTCCGCAGCCACTGAGATTGCAGCATATCAGACGGTAAGAACGCTGAACAAAGACTCCCGAAGCAAAAAGCCTGAATAATGGGCTCATCCTGACACCAAAAGTGTATTTTTGGTTTATGATTTTACCAAGTAATATTAATTATTTATTTATTTCAGAAGCCCTAAGGGCCCAAGGGCCATTGCACAGCAGGTATTGCTGAAAATTCAGTCAAACAGGAAATCCAACACAAAACAACAATACCATACAAAAACTGTCAAAAATACGCTATGAATCATCATCTAAAACACCCAGAAACAGAAAATCAGTCAAAAAGATAGGTACTTTGATACATTCAAAGAAACAGAAAGGCGGCGTACTTCCGCTCCTGGAGAAAGAAAAGAAAAAGAGAACAACCCTCGCATTTTCGGCTTATTTATATGGCGGAATATTTTTGCCTAGTAATATTATTTAATATTTTAATTATTCCAGAAAACCTAAGGGCTCAAGGGGCATCACATAGGGGGTGTCGCTGTAAAATCAGTCAGACAAGAAATCCAACACAAAACAACAATACCGTGCAAAAACTCAAAACACTCTATGAACCATCATAGAACATATTCAGAAACAAAAAGGTCAGTTAAAAAGAGGGATGTTTCGATACGTTTAATGATACAGAAAACGGCGTACTTCCGTACCTGCAAAAAAAAAAAATTAGAACAACCTTGACATTTACCTCGGTGGGCGGCCCCAATGCAGCAGATTAGCAACGCAACTGAGAACTGTGCTGGTGGCGCCATCTTCCAATAATCGCAGCAAACACTCAAATCACAACCAGACGACGCCGTTGTCTGCTTCTCGAACCTGTCTGGAGATGGAGCCCCAAGCCCATCTCTGCTAGAGTAACTGTATATGCTCCGCTTGCGGAGGCTGTGCAAGCAGAGCCTATACAGTTACTCTAATCTCTGCTAAAGCACTGGATATAATCTCTGCGTCGTAGGTCACCGTTGGAAATGTGAAAGGTGTAACGTTAACAAAGAAACAAAGGGACGCCATTTAATCTTCAGCCGGTATGCGCCGGAGTGCGATCTCGTTACCTCCAGACGACTATTTTCCCCGCGGCAGACGAGCCGCTAAATTCACCCTGTAAATTCCGTATTTTCCAAAAAAAAAAAAAAAAAAAACAGTAAAAATGTGCTTTAAAGTTAAATACTACCTGTTATTTCGCGAAAAAGGTAGTTTACCATATAGTTTGGCTACAGACATTCGAATAGACTTGGATGATAGAAGCTTGTCTGACGCAGCAAGAGGTTTCATGTATCCCTTCAATAAAGCAGAGTATTATTTATATTTGCTTAGTGTGAACTTTGATTTAATTCATCATAGCCAGGTCGGTGCGACTTAAGTTTTCCATCAATTAGGAAAACTTTGATTTAATTCATCATAGCCAGGTCGGTGCGACTTAAATCCTTATAGCCAAATTTGTGCGATTTATATAATTATTTAAATCAAGATTTCAATTATCTTTATTTTTATTATCCACCCTGTTGTGGTACAATTGTCTGAAAGCATGTAATGTAATTCAGTGTTGTTTTCTTGCTATTGAAAAACGAGGAAGGAAGTGTTTTCATTGGGAGTAACTCTCAATGAAAACCGCAGATCAGTAAAATACCAATAATTTAGGGACACAAACGTTAAGCAACTTTTTCATTAATGAACAGTGAGCAGATAAGGAAACCAGGCATAGCTTGAATTTCTCTACCCAACTTGCAAGACAGTCCGCAGTAAAGAACACAAAACTAAAATAATTTTGGTGGATAAGTTGTTTTCATTTTTCGGGCAGAAGTAAACTGAAGAGAAATATCAGCAGTGTTTTTCTCGCCGCAATAATAAACTACCCATCACCGAACCCTCAATCTGTGTCGGAATGGATCGAAAGCTAGCTGATTTCATAACTGAACATACAAGCTTCCAAAATGCATCGGCGTGTATAGCGTTTGCTTTAAGGAGTGGGCCATTTTTTCATAAGAAGTTTCCGGAACTGTTCATAACTCATGTAACGCCCAGTTCTAAATCTTAGCACCTTATCCGAACCTCTAGAGTTGCATTCGGGTGGATACTGAGCTGACTGAGCATTCGCCTATAGCTTATTCTTGTTGTAGCGGCACTGGCGTGTAGTGTTTGTAGTTTGCCACTTGTCTCGTTTTGAACACCAAGAAACACATCGCCACTGCATGACAGCTTTCAAACGTTTCCAACACCCTTTCGATCACTCTGACGACCGCAAAGCTTATAAAATTGTGTGCTGTTGTAAAAACACTTCTAGATAGCGCCGCGAGTATATAGTCAACGCCCCATCTTGCCAGCGCTACTGCTCGGAGGAACGACGCCAGTGCCACACAGCGGCATCCGCTTCGGAGGCTTCACGGAGGGCCTGCCGCATTTGCCACTACTTGCCTTCTAGAACAATGTAGCTAAAATCCCTGTCGCTCCCGTGTCTATTTTAGTGTCGAACTATGGTGGTCGAACCGTCTTTGTCTGGTCCACGCACCGCCTGCTTCGACGATGGCGGACCTTGAAAAATCAACAATCGCGGAGGGAGGACTGGGGGACCCTGAAGACGGAACCAACGTAGTGCTTCCTGTGACGTCACTGCCCACCTCACTCGAAAGACGGTGTGAGAGTTGAGGGCTACTTTCGATTTGTTTTATAACTTATTTGTAAAACTAGAAGACGAACTCGAATTGCATTGAATATGAATTATAATTGTATTGAATATTGCTATTTGGAAGTGTCGCTTGCCGTTGTTGTCCGTCCCTTGTCCCTTCCTCATATTCAGTACCCTTAACAACACGCTTGTCCTTTGTGCAAAATCGTATGTTCCTAGTTCTATTGATGACATAGACCATGAATTAATGCAATGAATTATTCAAAGTTTGAAAATCGAGGCAATCGAGGCCCCTCTAAAGAAAGTTCAAATAGGTAAAGCAAAGACTCCTTTTTTACCTGGCTGTTTTACAGGTTTTTGTAAATGATTTAGCCATCAGTTGGGAACAAATTGTGTGAACTAAGGGTACGTCCGCACAGGAGCAACTCTTAGGATTTTACCACAGAAAAAAGTTATTCGGAGAAACTGAAAAACAATGTATAGAAATGATTCAACAACTGCGAATAATACTAAAATTAAAAATAAAAACATTAAAGGAATTCACAAAAAAAAATACATTTTTGCTTTTTTTCGGAAGCTCCTAATAAATTCAAATACCAACACCAACGTGCTCAACTAAAGCATCATACATATCATTTCACATTTAATAGGTCGCATCAAGATCAATTGCGTCCCATGAACGACTGATAGCAAATATAAAGTGAGTGGCTGAATAGTGTTTACTTACTTTGTAGGACGGAAATTTGTATTTCAAAGAAAGTACACTGAAGTTAATATTCGAGTGCACAAGGTGGACATTGCTTTAGCTTAAGAGAGCTGCAGATTATATCCCATTCTTGCTTTACCAGTTTAAGATATCTGTTAAATTACTCCTCAAATTTGCTCGTTTTCATGGGTATCGGGTTTTGAGCGTTATGATTTTGCATTTATCGGATCACACGTTTAGATCAAACAATATATGTGAGCAATCGTCACCCCACTTCTCACATTCGCGCAGGGCATATTTTCTTTGCTTTATATATTTAGACCATCGGGAGAGTATATTTATAAACATGCATCTCAGAAAGAAATGTGTACATTTACTGACAAATAGGTAAGAAGCTAACTGTTGGTTTTTTTATTCCGGGGGGATAAGCTACAACTATTTAATGTTCGCTAAGAAAAATTCAAGTTAAATCACGTTACACGAGGAGTAGATGACGTTGCTCCAACAAGGGATCCGAAACCAAGCAATGTCAGTGTTTGTCAGTGAAACAGGGACTGTTTTCTCGTAGCGATTTGAGGAAGAGGGTGTCTTTAAAGTCAAGCATGAAATATCCTTTAATCCAAACTTCGCTGGTACCACTTTTTTCATGAGAATATTACGCTTGCAGCGTTGAAGTTGGTTAAACATCGTAAGTCGTAAAGTTGCGAACTATGACTATGACTGCGCTCACCATCGCTTGTGTGCAGCATGTGGCAAGCTTTGCTACATTTAGCGTCGGACAAGTATCACATTTCTAACTGTTATAGCTGTGGCGGTATTCGGTTCATTTTGTTAAACCAAGAAGCGTTTTGTTTTATAATAATAGTTCGTTTAAACTGCTGCCGCACTGTATAAAAATGGTCAAGCCGCGAAATCCCTCATCTAAGATGCAATTTAAAATACATTTTCTACGAAGGGCGGTACAAGGATTTTTTCCAGTGCGTGGCATATGTTATCTACTAAATTTTACACTTACAACACGAGAAGAAGGAGGTGAAGCTGAAAGCTTCGCGCTATGTCGCCCGTTGAATAACTTGTGCGATTTCCAAGCTCGTGCTTCCCTGTGGGTACGTGCTTCGCCGTCACTACCATTTATACCGGAAAACACTTTAAAAAATAAGAAAGGGAAGCATAAAACAAAAAAGAAGTTAGACGTAAAGAAAACGTAATTGACAGAGGAAGGTTTCAGCAAGGTGGAAGAGGAAAGAGGTGTCTGCACAGTGCCATATCGCCATGGAGCAAAGTGTGGCGAAGGTTCACTCGCAGCTCTGACAAGCGCCGTGAGATGGCGTTACACGTCCTGGGCTTCGAAAAAAGGATCGAACTTGGTGGGCGATCCGTTCACACATGATGCTCAAAGATGAAATATACTTTTTTTTTTTTTTTACTTTTTTCGCCGTGTTTATTTAATAGACTTTCTATTTCACGTTTCCCCCCGAAAATAACTTTATACGTTTATTGGGGGTCAATGAGAGTGACTTGAGACTCACTCGTTGGCATGTTTTGTTTTGTTTCGTTAGTTATTTCGCCGTCATTCTTTCCAGAATTTTCTAATGGGCAAACAGTGTTTTATGTCCCTGTTCATGACGGGACAAAAGAGCTGTCGCCAGAAGTTCTCGGTATTTTCTTCTCCTAAATACAAGGCACAGCCCAACCTCTGGCGACATGCAATACCTCTGGATGCCAACCGGCACGTCCGGCCACGTTAGACTATGGTCGGGGCACCCACTGAATGTGGCGTTGAGGAGGACGGTAAGGTTGTATCAAGGCTTAATACGAGTTTAGCAGCGTTCTGAGGCAATCTAGACGACCAATCCCAGAAGGTTTTCTTAGAATCAATTAAAGGCTCCGACTTCAAAGCAAACATCAGCATCCCAAGAAGGAACGCATGCGCAAGACGAAGCACCTTTCGACGAGGTTCACAAGAGCGGCTATAGACAAAACAGAACACATGCCAAGCTGCGATCACGAGAGCAAAACAACCCCCGAAGCGGATATCTCGAAAGCCGTCTTGTACAAGACAAAACACTACCGACGAGGGGCTTTCTAAAAAAATGTACGGTTGCAGAGTTCTTGTTCGCCCCCATCTGGAGACTCTCGACTGCGGTAGAAATCAAAAGACGAGCCGTGGAGACGACCAGCAACGGTTGAAAAACACTCGAAAACCCGTGAATGAAAAAAAAAACACAAAGAGAAGTTAAATGTAAACACGTACGCACGAGCGCAACTTCGCGGCAATTTTTTTACATCTGAAGCTACGCCTCACGAATGTGCGGCTTGATTCCTAGTCAAGCTTCCCTCAATAAGTTTTGCTTTGTGTGGTTTTTATTCGGTACACTCGGGGCGATAAAAGCACTAGCGCTGTTTTTGTTTTGTTATACAGTTTTTATACAAGAACCGCCAATAAAACTGCTTGGATAAAAATATGGTGCCTGGAACGAGTCTCCAACAAATTTGTTTACCGCGTCAAAAAAAAAATAATAATAAAAAAAGTGGTCTCTCGATTTTAGTTTAATGACGTCATAGGAGTGCTACGGTGTCGCCGGTCGCGATCCTGGCGGTGCAGTGTTGTATGTGGCAGACGCCTGTTCTGGCGCAGGTCGCCCTCCAGTGTGACAGTCCACAGAAGCTTGGGCAGCCAGAAGTGGGGACGCCGCGACGACAGCGACACTCGCGTTCGCTCGAACTTTTCGCCAGAATTTCTAGGACCAACCGCCAGGATCGCGACATCCGACGGCGTGAAACTCCGGCTTTTTTATGACGTCATTTGTTGCCACTTCGGGACCACTTTTGATGTCTGGGCGGGATAGGACACTAAACAGACCAGTCGTAGACGCGCCCCAGGTACCATAATAAAACGGCGTTAAGCAATGAACACATGAGCGACAGAAATATGGGCCGCGCGGCAGTTTCCATTACAACTTGCGCGCTCGCTGTGACGTGGTGGCTTGGTATAGGCCCAGGTCACAGCGTCCTGGGCTGTTGCTGTGGGAATCAGCGTGAGGCGACCGTCTCTGCGCCCATCTGTTCCCTGCTTTAGATCAGTGGCGTAGCCAGGGAGAAGCTTATGGATATTCATCCCTCCCCCCCCCCTCCCACCCCCGGAAACGACCTTACAATATCGACATGAATTTGGCGCCGCCCCCCCCCCCCCCCCCCTCCGCACCCCAAGCATGAGCATCCGAGCCACCACAGCTCCCCCCCTGAAAAAAATTCCTAGCGCACGCC
Source organism: Ixodes scapularis (assembly GCF_016920785.2). NCBI lineage: Eukaryota > Metazoa > Arthropoda > Arachnida > Ixodida > Ixodidae > Ixodes > Ixodes scapularis. The sequence continues at coordinate 88,660,530 of NW_024609839.1, read as the reverse complement.
ACTGTGCTGAAGGGATTCAGAATACATTTTCACTGCATCTGTGGTGGCCTCAGGCACGTAGCCAGGATTTTGTTTTGGGGAAGGCCCACCCATGACAAAATGTGTATGAGGGGGAGGCGGGAGAGGAGGTCCCAGCAAAATGGAAAATTTGGGGGGTGGGAGGGCGGGCCCCGTGGACCCCCCCCCCCCCCCCCCTTTCTGGCTACGTACCTGGGTGGCCTATTTATGAAAGAAGTTTTTCTGAGATCGCTTTCGCAGTGTTGAGAATAAAATCGGCGAATTCGGCAGAATTTGATCGCATTTTGCGCGATATGGAAGATGGCAGTGGTACGTGCTATGCTAAATACATTGCAGGGTTGTTTTGTTTTTCTTCGTTTTTTACCTTTATTTATAACGCGGATGTAGAGGCTCACAACTGCCTCTCCCAGGTCGTCTTTCAGACCTCGTTCCCACCAAATGTTTTATTGATCAATCAATCACGTGTCACATTTAACGGCAGAAGTTCTTTTCTAGCGCTTGTTTGTAAAAGTAAAGTAAAAATTAACTCCTTTTTTTTATACAAGTCGGATGGGACAAAATTAGAAGTCATCAATGTTCATCACTCTAGCGGTTCTGACCACTAGTTTCCGCTCAAGAATGAAGGCCGGTGCACCCACTCACGACTGCTTACGATCCAGTCCCTTAAAGCTTCTTAAAATCTCTTACGACGGGTGAATTCACCCTGGCGCAATCTACCGCCTAGCTGCGGACACTTGAAATATCCATATATATCCTTGTTTTTTTTTTTTCGTGCATCATCTTTTTTGTTTTTGGTTGAAAACCTTTTGACGATGTTATAAACTGTCATTTCTCATAGGTAGACATTTGCTTTCACAATTACCGCAAAACCTCCGCTCTTGTGAAATTCAGTTCCAGGGGGACATCATAGATGGCGCCAGCGGGCCAGTGTGCCAAAGCGAAATACCAGGAAATGGTTACAGTCTGCGGAGCACGTGGAGAGAAAAAGCAGACGGCTGAACACCTAATATTTTAATGTAGAGGGCCTCATCCTGCAGTTGCTCGAGGTGATACCGATTTAGAACTACCGTTGGGCTTCAAAGGCAGCGACGAAACGATAGACGTTGAGAAAGCGGAGGTCACAAAAACACGGGTTATTGGACTGGTGGCGTAAGTCGAGGGGAAGGTAAACGTTTGTTATTCTTTTCCTTTCAAACTGTATAGGACGGAAAGTGCGCGCACCAGGTTGCGAAGAGGCAACACCTTCGCACGGATTGTAACTTTCGGTTGTGTAAAAAGGTAAATGAACGGCTTCTGCTTAGCGGCAATATCATATTTTCTACCCTTTTTCGTTGAAGGATAATTTAATCGGATATTAGTCAATTGTACGAAGTAGAAGCTTTGGCTGGGAGGCGCCAGCCGCCACCGGAATAAAAGGCTTCAGCCTTCTCCATTCATCCATTCATCCATCCGGTCTCTCGTGCTAAGAGATCGCTAGACCTCGGTCGAATGCAAACGCCGTTGTGTGAACGCGTTTTTGTGTTGGCTAATTTCGTTCACAATAGATAGTTGCTACGGACAATAAACACGCCAAAATCGAAAGCTTCTTTTTCAATGACTTCACGCTCGCCACATTCCCCATCACGACGCACCAATGCGACATCGCTGCCAAACCCATTAGCGACAAACCCGCGCGCGCGCCAATATCTCCAGCAAAAGCCTCAAAGCGTATTCAATCATGGCGCGTTTTTCCGATGCGTCACATCAAAGCCAAACGCCCGCCCGCCAGGTAATCCGAGACCTTGCTTTTATGCAAATTTACGCACGCGCCGAAATTACGCGACTCTCTCGTCCCACACCCCAGTGGCTGTACTACACTCCGTTTCACCTTACGATAGACCGCAGCGGACGCTACCAGCCATCCAGGCCAATCTAGCGCTGACAAATATCACGTGACTATGCTCCGCGCGTCGCTGCGCCCCTCCCAAAGGTCACGCGACACTCACGCGGCATCGGATTCGTTTAAATGGCTCGTAGCTTCTCCCGCAGTACATCGAGCCCGGTGAAACATAGTGCCTCACGATGGACCGCATGCGGACGCTACGGTACATCCCAGCCAATCCCAAACTCTGAATTTCTCAGGTGACAACGTGCTCCGAACGACGCCGTACCCCTCCCCAGGAGCACATGAAACTCAAAGGCGTTAGATGTGCTCCAATGAGGGCTCGTAGCGTTTACTGGGATCCACCGTAAGCCAAATCGCTGATGTTACTCATACCGCCTAAAGCTGTCGTTTTCACCCTCGCCCCACGCAACACACGTGTTGAACACACACACACAAAATCCACCGCGCGCTTGCGAGAGTGAAAGCCGCCGTTTTCCTCTTCTGACGCGGCAAGGTCGTAGCCGCGAACGCGCATGACACACACACTCCCTCAAACACAGACGCGTTCTCTCCGCTTTCCTCTCCCCAGACATTTCCTGTTACACAGGTGCTAGCGACGCGGCTGTAGGCAGGCCGCCGCAGCAGCAAACGCCGCGAGCAGCTTGCGAAGTCCGCCGAGCGCGCGCGCACGCGACTATGGCGTCGACGCCGCCGTTCGCAGTACGTCTACGCTGAATCTAGATTTTCCCCGTCGGATTTTGATGGTGTCGCTCGTGTAGGAGGACGTCCCTCGTTCAGGTAAGCTAACGGTTTCGCTTTTGCCGTAATGATTCTTTGCGTCTTTGTATGTGGGACTTTTTTTTTCTTTTTTTTTTTTAACTGACCGTTGCGGTAGCAGACGAACGTTTGGAGCAGACGGTGTGAGGGTTTGCGTCGCGCCGCTTGTCTTCCTGCACATTAGACGCTTTATATTTGTGCGAGATGTTTGCGCTGCGTAGTCGCATTTAGAATGTTCTAGAATACTGTATACGCTCATTTATGTCATTTTTATTTTTGTATATCAAGTCTATATTATGTCTATACGAAATTCGGGCATTCATAGCGGAGCGTTTTCGGTTTGCTGCGCGAGCACAAGAGGAATTCGTTGTTAATCGTGTTAATGTCATTTGACTTGATTCGCAACTCCACGCGGCCATATTATGAGAAGCTACATGTACTGGATGTTTGGGAGCAAAGAGAATTGTGTTTTACTTACAATTATCTAAGCGCTATACAACGCTCAGAACTTTTCCCAAATGGTAGCGCTAACGGTTGGAACCGCGTGCCAAAGTCTGGAGACTCGGAGTTATCTGATTAAGATATATAGGATATTTCCGGACATTTCCAATTAGAAAATAGAAACCGTCCCCAGGAGGAGAAGTCAATTGTCTCCATCCATTCACGTGCTTTCTTCGCCGCCATTTTCTCACCTAATATTTCCGAAAATCGCGTGTAAGTCTTTAATTTTATTTTATCGCCTGGTCTCAACCGCTAGCGCTAAATGTGGGCAGAGGCTCGGCGTTCGGCACTGCGTTGTTTATTTTCGCTCAGAAACAAAACAAAACAAAAACCCTCTTGCCTTGCACGCCCCCTACCTGTGAGTTCCGTAATCAAAAGTACCCAAATCTAAACCTCTAAATGAACAAGTGGGTATGTACCAGACAACTATACTCATTTTTGATCTCAAACTCCTGAAATCTGAGCATTAGACATTAATTACTGAATGACACATCTCCACTAAGCTACCCGTACTTTTGGTGAACCGTTACGGTTTATATCAAACTTCAGGGGCTCTGTAAAGTAGCGTTCACAAATGTCGCCAGTAAATACAGTAAAAAACAATGGGTGCACTAATGTTCAAAAGCTGCGTTCTTTTCTTCTTTTTTTTTTATAAGCGGATAATTTGTAAGTGCTTCCCAGAACTTTAGAGATGAAGTGTAGATACAATCAACCTGGTGCACGGTAATTAGTGTGTCAGTCTGTTATAATTTTTTTAATAATGTAATTGTTTAAATGGGCGTCGTCGATCTGCAGATTCTACGACTGCGCCATTGCATTGTCTGCTCGGGAGGAGACGGGCGGTTTCACATAAAATCACAAAAAGAACAAACAAAAGGCGATGCACTGCATAAAAGCATGTAGGCGTAGTTAGTTCTTTTAGAGCCTTTGTGATCCCAGCGGTGGCGTTCCGCTGACGATGACATCATATATTTAGTTGTTTTTTTTGTTTTTTTTTTTGTCACGTGCTTCCTTTTTTTGTCACGGCGAGCATCCGTCATATTTTGTGCTTGTATTTTGTTAAAGATTTTCATTATTCCTCTCGCAATGAGAGGCTGCTTAGTTACCTTGAACTGGCGTTTTGCTGACGTCACTATCAAAAGGCTTCATCCCTGCACGTTAGTCGGCGTCTCGCTGGCCCGTGTACAGCGGTCTGTTAAGAACATGCAATTCTCGATTACGTGTGCTGTAACGTGGCAAATTACTTTTACCGTTTTCAGTTAACTATTGTCAGCGAAATGTGTCGACCTATGAACTACTTGAGAATATGCTCGACATAAAAGGGGACACGGTGATCCCAATTTGAGGCTGCCATGTGTTCTTTGTTCTCATTTTTTTTCCCACGGCACAGTTCAAGTTTTTTAGGCGCTATTGTATTGTTGTTTTTTAAAACTGGTTTCGAGCAAGCTATACTCCCAGAATGGCATTTTTTGTCTAAAACTAAAAGAAAAATATCAACAAAGAAAAACTTACTGACAGTTCAACTGTACCGAGACAAAGAATGGACAGTCCAACCGAAGATTGGCGTGTTTCTCTTCAGTTCCCACTGTAGCCGCTAAAAAAGCTGCGCTTAGAATATCGGAACTCCATTCGCCAATTTTTTTTCTTTTGTGGCCATCGCCATGGTGTCGCTGAGTGCAAAGCGGGTGCCATCGCCGATCGTTCCGATTAAAAAAAAAAGCGACTTGCCTGGGGTGTAGATGAGGTGTCGGGAAGAACGCGCGACAGCGTTCTGCTCAGACGCTAACTGTTTTAACGTTTCTGAAGGACGGAAAGACGTTTCCTGGTATTTTTAATAAAGTTTCAGATGACTGGCAACCATGAATCTAAACACCAGGACGTCTAAAGTGGCCTTGGTAGAAAGCGTAGCTTCGTTAGTGGATTAGTCACCATGTTTCAGGATTAAAATGTCGTTTCTAAGGCAGCTCTTCTGCATCCTTGCTGAAACATTAGCGTGTGTGACGAAATGTCATCGTTAAATGTTGCCTGACGGCATTTGTTGGATGGTTTGTCTCGTATTTGGGAACCGGTGTTCCCAACTTTTAAGGCTTCCTTGTAAACTTCCCGCTGCGCGACTCAATGATTCGTTGAAACTTTGGAAGCTTATTATTTTTTTTATTATCATGATTCGCCACGTCCACGTCCCCACTGTTCATATCGCTTAACGACACGAGGTCTTAACAACGTGTGTTGTTTTGTTATTCATATTTGGTCATTTATTTTTTAATAAATAAGAAAACCATGGCCCATTCGTTCTTTAAATCAAACGTATAGTCTTGTTATGTGCATAACTGCTGTTGGAAAACTGTGTCCCTTTAATAAAAATTCTACGAAAATTGCAGTTGGGACCAACCCGCTAAACTCAGATATACGTAAAAGGCATTATGTCGCGGTAAGATAAGGAGTACCAGAGTGCCGATTTTAATAGGAACAAAAGCGCAAAGATTGGTCAAAAGAACGTTCCAAGAACTGACTTCGTCAAAAGTTTATAGACCCTTTCTTCAAGGGCGTCGCCATCTTGAATTGTCGTCACTTCCAGTATTGGCGAAAACATTGTTTTGCCGTCGCCACGCCAATAGAATGCATTTAGGGGATAAGCGTAACCGTCACACATTCTCGTTTTCTCTCCCCTCTATTGTTTTACTGGTTGCAGGTTGAAACGTTTTAATATTTTTTCGTCGCCCATACCGGATATGCCTACTTGGCGGTCGGGGGCGAGAGTAAGCGGAAAAGGTCTATATTTCAAAGATGTAGCAGAGTGCCCCATGCCTTTCGCTCCCTGGCGACGGGAAGTATGGAGTTGGTGCCCTACGCATGTACAACTAGTTACGTGACACAGACGTTAGGAAAGACGAACGAGGAAGCGTAAGACGAGGGTTGAGCGGATACTTTCCAAATCTGGCTTTCTCCACTTTCCCCTTGACGAGGAGGAACATAAAACAAAAAAAGCGTCTGCTGGATTTTTTTTCCGTCTACTAAACACACTTCCTGTCTGCAACAAAGCGGTAAGTCAGTGTTGTGCTCATAGGTTCGTCAGACGGGAGAGGGGAGTTGAACGTGAGGATGATTATTATCCATATATAATTAATATTATATTTCGTGTGATAACACAGATATCTCGTGAATCTACCGAAGTTCGAGGTAAAAAGAAAATTTTCGTCTCTAATTTTAACTATTCTGCGCATTCGCAAACGTTTTAAGCGTGTTGAGGCCACCTGGTGGAGGAAAAGTGCAATATCTATTGGGTGTAATCATCTCTTGTTTTACAACATTAAGATGGCTTCGGCATTAAAAGTAAATATATTTCCTTGTATTTGGTGTGAACATTGGCAACCATATCATTAAAAAATAGAGGTCTTCATAATATATACGCTTCCCAAAATTGAAATTATGTATGTAGATGTTGGACAGCACCGTTCATAAGTCGAACTTTGTCCAAGTTTTGCTAAAGGGTCGAAGGTTTGCCGACCCTGCCGAACCTCGAGGTTCGACAAAAGTTGGCCGCATCTTTAGTTTTCAGTAGTCGATAGAGTGTTGATCAACTCGTTGTCTTTCCGCTTGTTCCGGGTCAATGTACGGCCTGCGTGCATTGTCTTGTGACGCGAGTGCCAGTGCTGCAAGACAATCGTTCGTGCGGCGACAGACGCTCCTGTCTGACGAAAGTTCCACATATTGATATAAAAGCGCCGGTTGCCTCAAAGGGCTCCTCCGTTACTACCGCTGGCAATGTGCAGGTTTCATTCGAGACATGATTTGGATGAACGCCCGTTCCAGTTGACCTTTTTTCAAAAACCTATCAAGACAGACTGGAAGTCGTCGAATTTCATTGGATCTGACTTCGTGCCGATCGTGAACGCAGTGCTCGTGTCGAGTGCATTCGAACCCGAGTATGCGCCGTGCGCTAACGCAACGCTCGTGTAGAGTGCACGCTCAAAGCGCATGCCCAAATGTGGTGGTATCGGATGATCGACGCAGCAGCGCAGATTTTCTAAAGGGGTGTAAAACAGCTCCGCCGAAATGTCAATTGGAAAGCGGTCTGCTACTTTCGAACTGACGCCTCATCGTCAAAATAAGTATTTAGACTTTTAGCTCGTTAGTCACAATTAATGATTGAATCACTTACGTTTCGTGTAAAAATACAGCCACTTCCGCAAGACGCTTTTTAACGACGTACAGTTGGTTTCATTTACGTAGTTCACTTGTTTCGTCATTTTGAATCTTTGTACATGCAAAATGGGACACCCTGCATATATATGTATATCCTCAGCGCACGACAGATACATCAGCACACGTCAGAAGAGCGTGTATGGCAGGGGTGGCCAGAGTTATATATAGGTTTAGGGCAGCAGACAAACCTCCAAAAAGTCAGAGTTGCAGGAAAAAAAAAAGGAAAAAGGCGGGGAGGAGGGAGAGGGGCTACTTTTAGCAAGATACAATATAGAGGGAACGGACCTTTCCAAGGGGGACAGGCATAATTTTCGACTACAACAAATGACACCAGGCAGCAGAACGCTTCTTCAACCGCTAAGCAAAAATGCACGCATGCTTCGCTAGCCAGCAACTTGCTCCTGACGCCCGTTATGTGTGAAGGGTTGGAAGTTATTTCTAGAACAATAAAGGAAACAGGGTCACTGGATACATCTAGGTGTTAAAAAGCAGTCCAGCTTTATGTACGTAGTGTAGTACGAGGCTGCCGAGACTGGACAGCTATTTTTATTTTTTTATTCTAGAATTTTTTTTTTGTCTTGCGGACAAAGGAGGGGAGGGTGGGGCAGGATTACCATGGAGACTCGAGCCGCACTTGGACCCGCGAAGAGCCGCATGCGGCTCGTGAGCCGCAGTTTGACCACCCCTGGTATATGGCCTTGTGATGTATATCACCATAAGTCCCAGGACTCAATGTGTTACTGATTTTAATGTATTGATTGTGTTTTATGCATAAAGTTTGCAATGCGTTGCTTTTTTTTTATGAGTATTGTTGCTGCAGCAAATGTTTGTGCTGTCATGGAGTACTAAGCATGTGGGGAACGCGGGATGCACAATTTGACCGATCATATATAAATAGTAACTTGAGTTTGTAAAGTTGGAGCATAGCCGTCAGCTCCACACTTCAGGCCTCTCAGCCTTCCGAATTTCCTATCGGGTCATTATGCTTAGGTATGCGCAATAATAGCACTGATCTTTTTTCTATAACGTCGGTTAAATGTTTCTTTCATTTCTTTGAGCTCTGTGATTTGCATGCGATCGTGGTGAAGGAATATCGAGCCTGACTTTATTTTCTTGGGTGTCCTTAGCGGCCTTGCCCGCGCAGATACTTTCGATTATAGCACCGACAGGGAATATATTGCGAGACAATGTTTTGCCCCTTTGCCCCTAATTCATGATGCAGAGGCATTTTTCTAGAATATTAATAAACAGTTCAGCGTTCGGGCTATATTTTCTTTAATGTGAAACAGAGCCCTTGGAGAGAATTTAGAGTCTACGAAAATGATAAAATTTCGTGTGTTTTGAGTATTGATGAGTTCTATATTCTCTTACATAAAAGAAGCGAAGTTCCGAGGGAAGTAACTTTGATTTGATGTTTAAAGAAATAAATATTGATTGAACGCTTTTCGCTCGTGCTGCAACTTGATTCTATGAGAACCAGAACGCGGGCATGATGTCATGCCGCTGTAGTGGCGCTGTTGTCGGCAGGTACCACACGCAGACGCGTCACGGGGAACTGGTTTCTGCCCACGTGCAGTGCAGGCACCTGGAGTGGGCAAACGCCGACTTGTTTGTAAACAGCGTATCGGTCTATATTTAAACCGCTTTCTAATCTACCTTTTTTGTGTGTGTGGATTATATCGGAACATGTTTCCACGACGCCATAGAGAACACCTGTATAGCTACGGGTATTGTTTTAGAGACCACGGCGACGCGAACGCATTTTATCTGTGTCGTCACGTAGCCTCGATGCCAGACGTCCGCAGTAAATCGGCTCTAATTGTTTATCACACGCACACACGGGAAAGCTGCCGCAGCATCTGTCGGCGCCGATAACACTTTTATCTCGCGTTACCATGGTGAGCGTGGTTGGGTAAGGCCGGAGCAAGAAACGTAATTTCTGCATTTTCTGTTTTGAACTGCAGGGCTAGCGCTGATAAGGATCCAGATAAGACATGTCCTGAAGCCAAACGCAGGAACTCACAAGGTAAGCTTGTCTTCTTTTAACCGATCGGCTCCTTGGCAAGAGAATTCCCGGATAATAGGCCTGTGCTTAGTCGGGGATACTTGAAACGTAAATGTAGGTGGGCGTTGGCTGCCTTTTTGATATGTTTAAGCCTAGGCGACTAATGGATACAATGAAGTGTCGGCATACGTTTAACGATAGTCGCCCGTATGCCGCGCCTAGAACAACGCAAGTTCAAACCCAAACATTTCTTTGTTACATAAGGTAAGTTTGATGGTAACTTTTATGACATGGGAGTTGTGTGGGAATACGAATCGTATTTCCAAATACATAAATTTGGCATATAAAGCTTTTAAATTATGCATTCATAGTGTGCACCTGTGTACTTTCGTTAGCTTAGTGGTCTCAGACCCATCGATGTCCTTCCGACTTATTTCACGAGACGTGCACGCTGAAGCTACAACACCTACAATAGTTACAGCCTGTGCAATAGAACTTGTAATCACAGCGAGATTGAGCGAAGTCACAGATTGGACCCGAGAGTTGAGTCACCGCTCGGCTTGGCTTCGTATCCAATCAACACTTCGAAGGACGCTCCGCGTCGGGTTCGGGTCCAATTGCTGAGCTGCGTCATCTGTCTATAATGGCGTTCTATGTAAGAAGAGTAGGATGTTTGCTAACCTCGAATATTCTTATGCCCGTGTCCCACTAGAGCGACAGACAGAAACAAACGACAGCGACAAGCCTCAAACCAGAGTCTTTCGCGATTTGACAGGCTTTGTAGAATAAAGGAGGCTATGCTCACACACGAGCATCATTCACGCGAGGGTATCTTTGGCAGACTTGCAATCGCTCGTGCTTACTTCACGAGCACCAAACGACTAAACGCCTGCCAAAGGTGCCATCGCGAGCATGCTGCATGGGTTTGAGGCTTGTCGCTGTCCTTTGTTTCTGTCTGTCGCTCTAGTGGGACACGGGCATTTGTGGTATTGACCGAAGACATGCAATTATCTTGTGAGTCACCGAAGCGGTTGCTTAGCTAGTGAGACTGTTCTGCGACTGTTGCATCTGCCATCTCCGTGGCGTCTTTCACACGGGCCCAGTGGACGTTCCTATGGACTTCGAGGAGACTATTATGAGATGTTCGTAGGATGTCGGTGTCTCCGTGATTATATATCTACTGCATCGGTCATTTGAAACCCAACCGTGACGGCTTAAAGATGATAGTGTAATAATCAGACCAATTCTGGTGCACTAGCTAATAGCTGGGTACGAGAAAATGGGCGTCACTTTTTTTTCCTGCCTGAATATAAATAGCTCACGGATAAGTTGTTTTCGTTTTTTTTTCCTCAATGTTCGTGTGCCTCGAGGCTTAGAGAAGCGCAGTTTTTGTTTTTCGTTTTTTTTTTTTTTCTGTATTTGGCCGCCGTCTCGTAGCCATCGTCACTTACTCGTGAGAAAGTCATTCACCTTGACCGTTCAAACTTGTTCGCAATTCGACGTCGCGAAACTTGGGCTCAATTCACGTAGCTAATTAAAAGTAACAGAAAAACCAGAGCGCAATTAATGACTCAACAATCTTACTCATACTCGGAAGATTAGGGCTAGCTAGGGTGCATATGATGGTGAGGTTTGGATCCGACCGCGATTGTCGGTTTGGGTAATTTCGCGTTAGGTTTTTCTAACAAAATAAAAAATTAAACTGCAGAACATACATGTATCCTTTTTTATATTTGAATAATTAAAATGGCAGCGTAAAACATTGTACAGCTTTTATTTGGAAAAATGTAGGTAACGTTTGTTTTTGCGAATGCAAATTGGAGCAATTTAGACACACAAAACTCTTGAAAAAAAAAGTTTTTGTTTTTTGGTGTTAAGCTTAGATTACACTATTCTGTTTCGTATAGAAAAGCATTTTGGAGGAATCTGATGGCATATACTAAGAATACACCGTTTTAAATGTGGAGGCGAGCGTTCAATGGTATAATTGTTACTATAATTGTGATGTACAAAACGAGCCGACAATTTGTGATTCACGACTAGGAAGGCCATCGATGGATTGTCGTATCATGTCGTCATCCGTTTCTAGCCGGTCATAAAATAAAAAAAAGGAAATAAATGCTTATGTGGTTGTCAGTTTGGCAATTTCCTTGAGCGAGATGAAAGGCCTTGTCAGTAGTGATTGATATTTTTTTTATTGAAGTCGCTCCGAAAGCGTAACACATAAACAAAATATTCGTTCAAGGTTTGTTATACCCTGTGTAGCTGCAGTTTATGACACGGGAAGGTCATTACACCGCATTCATTATCTTTGTTTAGTGGAAACATTTTAATGTCATGTTTTGCTTCCTCTAATTTTGAAATTGCTCCATAAACTTTATAACAAAGATATCATACAGTGAAATCAGTTCGTCTTGAACAATGACGGCTTATCTGTCAGTTTCCGAGGAACGATTAGACAGCCATCCTAGTACTTTTCATGATCATAGCGGAGTAGTAATTACATTACTGCGGCTTTGTTGAAACTTGCGAACGCTTGTGTATATATCCTGAAACTTTTTTGAATGAAGTAACCAAAATATGTTTTTAAAAAAACAAGAAATATGCCATAAACGACTTAAATATTAGAAGAACGTAATTTTGCAAGTTACTGGACTCGAATATTATTGCCAAAATTGGATCCCGCGAATGTATTACCCTATGGTACCGAATACACAGCAAACCACATGATATCGTGACATTTTGTGCCCTCGAAATATTGCTGAAACCCTCACTTCACAACATCTGCGAAATATAGAAACATAAAAATCAAAAAAAAAATTATTTTTTTTTACAGTAATTACTACTTGTGCTTTTTTGTGACAAACGGTTAAAAACCCCGACTCACAATGACAAGAAAGTTTTCTAACCAAAAAAAAAAATGAGATGTTCGTGTTTATTCAGCGCAAGGTCGATCTGCCTTTGAGGCGTAGTGACACTGGTTTACGCTGTACATAAAAAAATGTAGCCAGTCGATCGGTGACTCGCGGTTTTTAACGTGCATCACGCAGTGGCGATACGTGAACAGACACCAATACTCATTCATATCGAAACGGGCAGGGGTGGGGATCGATCCAGGGTCTGGGTTCTGCAGCGCGAGTTTTCGCGCCACATGCCTCCGAACTGTGATATGCTAACATACTCGGCCACCAATCCCGCCGGCGACAAACAAAAACAAAAAAAAACTAACTTACACCAGCTCGCCTGCACTCTGACTATTTTATCGTTTCTGCTTTCAGGTGCATCAATCCCGACAGACCCGAGTTCACACAACGCCGAGATGTCGCTCCTCTTTCTAGTCACCGCGATTGTGGCGCTCACGCTGCTCCAGTCGAGTCCACATTGCCACGCCACCAACGTGCTGTGCGCCTCTTGTGATTGCAAGCCGTCCCTGGAGAAAGAGAGCTCCGTGGACGTCGACTGCTCCCGAAAGGGGAACAAAATGGTACCTGCTGGCAGCCAATGGCCGCACAACCTGTACAAGTTTGACCTGAGTCACAACTTCATCGACCACGTCACCACGCTGGAGCCCTCTAACGTTAGCGTGTTGGACTTGCATAACAATTACATCGGCGTGATCGAGCCCGGGGTATTCTCCGTGTTCCAAAACCTCCAAGTCCTGGACCTGAGTCAGAACAGGCTTTCTAGTCTCCACATGGACACCTTCAAGGGTCTTGCCAACCTCAAGTCCCTCAACATCAGCCGCAACAGCATACGGTAATTATGAGTTTGCACATTTTAAACTAAAGTCCCTTTAACACACCAGCGCCGTATCTATTATTCGATCCAAATCGTGGTTGAGCGCGTGAGAGGCGTAGTGGTGCACTAAAGTTACCACTCGTGGAGCAGGTACAAGGCTGGGGCCTGATAAGAGACGGAAAAATTGCGCAGGCGCCTTATCGCAACCGCTAGCCTTGTACCTGCTCCACGAGTGGTAACTTTAGTGCTCTACTACGCATCTCACGAGCTCAAAGTCTTTATGAATATTACTTATTTAGTGGCTTTCGATGACGCTGAGCAAGTTTCTAATTGGAACTATATGTATATTTTCATTAATTAAAAATTAACGAATTTTAACTAATTAGCCGACTGACCGTTATGATTAGCCCCCTCTACTGTGTCCCCTGGCCGTTTAACTCACCTGCGGAGACCGCATTATTCTAGCTTTCATGGTTGCTGTTTTTTTTAATTCTGTTAAGCTTAAAAAACACCTTATATATATATATATATATATATATATATATATATATATATATATATATATATATATATATATATATATATATATATATATATATATATATATATGAGTGGTTTCGTTCGGATTCAGGCAACGAGTGGCAGTCGTATTTTTTTTATTTTGCTTCAAACTTTATATTTTGTGGCGCATGTTTCCAGAATAACAATCCGTTTTATTTTAATGTCCTGACATGTTTAGTTTCTGAGAAAAACAATCTCGAAGAAGTGGGAAAGAACGACGAAGTTTTGACGATTGTCGTGTGTGGCGTTTTTTAATCACTCTCAATCTCATAGTATTCAAAAGAGAGCGTCTATATTTTTTTATTGTTATATATATGCAAGTCGGTAAAACTACATTTCAACTAACATTTATTATTCGTCGATCCAATCTTTGTAAAAATCCCCAAACATGCCTCCGCGCACAACTGTGACCTAAACTGCGGATTTTTTTGTTAGTAGACTATGTTTATTTTTCTTTTTAAAATAATACTACCTGTAGAACCTTTCATTGCCTTCCACATATATAAATTTTGTGTCTTAATCACGTACGAATACTGAGAAATAAATTATGAAATAGAGGTTTTCACTTTTTGTTAAATTTCAGCCCGCTGTAAAAAAAAAAAAAAAAATTTTTAATTTTTTTTGTGTCGCGTTTTTTTTTCACTTTTCTATTAGCCGGCATACATTCTGTTAGAGGTATATGCACTAGTTTTGAGTTTTAAGCCTCTAAATATGCTAAGAAAGAAGAATTGCTGATGGTGGGTTTATGGGTTATAGCTGTATATTTTATTCTTTATCATAATAATCTAAGGGACGCTTAATAAATACTCATATAAAAGACATGAATGTCGTTAGGCGTATAATAACAAGTTTGCAATTCCAAACCTCTAAACACTATAAAATCGTAACTGCTGAAAGCGGGTTTCAAGACAATTTCCGCTGGTGCCATGATTGGAGGGGCCTCAAGCCTAAAACCTATGCGCTTTATAGTCTATGCTACGTTAAAAATATCAAAGTTTAATATTGTAAAACATTAGAGTTAAATACACCTCCTATTGGAAACTTAGATTTTTAAATGCGAAATTTTATATTTCTAATCCGAAATTCATGTTGATAACAGACCGAATCATTTTTTAGCATATTCAGAGGCTTAAAACTCAAAACCAGTGAATATAAATCTAACGGTATGTATTCTGGGTGAAAGCAAAGTGTAACAAAAACGCAAGGCAAAAAAAAAAAAAAAAGTTTTTTTTTTTTTTTACACAGCGTGCTGAAATTGTTCGAAAAGTGAAAACCTTCTCTCTTTCATTATTTATTTCTCAGTACTGGTACGTGATTAAGACACAGACTTTACATAATGTGGAAGGCAATGAAAGGTTCTACACGTGGTATTATTTTTAAAACAAAACTAAACATAGTCGACTAACAAAAAAAATCCGCAGTTTAGGTCACAGTTGTTCGAAGAGGCATGTTTGGGGATTTTTACAAAGATTGGATCGACGAATAATAAATAGTTGTTGGAATCTCGTTTTACCGACTTGCATATATATCACAATAAAAAATATAGAAGCTCTTTTGTGAATACTTTGAGATTGAGAGTGGTTCAAAAACGACACGCACGAAAATCGTCAAAACCTACCATCGGCATTTACTCGTTTTTAGCATAATTAGAGGCTTAAAACTCAAAACAGAGTCAAATACCTCTAAGGTAACGTATTTTGGCTAAAATAAGGCTGTGAAAAGAATGTGACGCGAAAAAATAAAAAAAATAAAAAATCGGACACTTTTTTTTTTTTTTTTTGCAGCGTGCTGAAATTGAACGAAAAGTGAAAATCCTTTTTGTTTCATAATTTATTTCTCGGTGCTAGTACATGGTAAAAACACAAACTTTGCTTAATTTGGAAGGCGATGAAAGGTTCTACACGTGGTATTATTTTCAAAGCGATACTAAACATAGTCGACTCAAAACAAAATCCCCAATTTAGTAACGGTTAAGAGTTGAGCTTGTTGGTACATACTTGTAATTATATCAGCTTGAACTTTAGAAATATCTAGAACACAAAGACAGAAAGGACAGAATATGACACACAGCTGTGTCATATTCTGTGACCTGTTTAGGTCACAGAATAGAAGAACAGAACAGAACAGAACAGAATAGAACAGAATAGAAGAACAGAGCAGAAGAACACAATAAAAGAACTGTGGCCCAATTTAGGTCACAGTTCTTCGCGGAGGCATGTTTGGGGATTTTTACAAAAATTGGAGCGACGAATAATAAACAGTAGTTATAATGTCGTCTTTCCTACTCGCATATATATCACACAAAAAAAAATATAGATGCTCTCTTTTGAATGCTATGAGATTGAGAGTGATTCAAAAACGCCACAAACGACAATCGTCAAAACCTCGTCGTTCTTTCCCGCTTCTTTGAGGTTTTTGGGTTTTTTTTTTTTTCTCAGAAACTAAACATGTCAGGATATTAAAATAAAAAGGATTGTTATTCTTGGAACATGCACCACGAAATATAAAAATTTGAAGCAAAATAAAAAATACGACTGCCACTCGCCTGAATCCAAATGAAACCGCCCATATATATAATTTTTGTTTATGCATACTGCAGTCTCATGGCATACTGCGGGCATGGGATTAGTGCTGACGCGGCCCATAGTTGCAGACACACTGCTTATACGTGTTAAAAACGACCCACTGTTCGCTGTAGCCATGATGACAAAACTATCCGCGGGCAGGCCCCAAGCATATTCGAAGCGTGTTTGCGCCACACATATATGTATTTGCAACACGCGTAAAGACAGTTTTTGTATGACCAGTGCGCCAGGGTCGTCCTGCAAGGAAGAAATACAGCGTTGGCAGACTGTCTTTAGTATGGTGTATACAGCAACGTGATCGCGGCTTTCGACTCTCGTCACATATAGAAGCAAGAGCAAAGTATTGGAAGCGTGCGATCGAGGCAGTACGCCACGGTGCCGTTCCTGGGAGAAGCATTTCGCATTGAAACCGACCAGACTACTGCATAGGCGTGTCCCGGTTAGCATTCAACCTTAGTTTTTAAGGAATGTCAGCTTACCTGTCCGCCGCGCTTTACAGAACATTAGGGGCCTCGTTTGGTGTGAACTTCTTTTACGTGAGACCTGGAACTTTACAACACAGATTCCCTTCATGCGCGATCATATCGATCCCAGCACGTCCACTCGACCCGCTGGGCGAGCGACGATTAATTTTAGTAATAAGTAAAGCTAAAACAACTTCTAATGTAGATTTCAGCAATTTTTGGCACCGATGAAGAATGTCACGTGGGGATTTTTCGGATCGTCGAGAACACGAACGCTTGGCAGAGGCATATTTCATCGCGCATAAACCAAAAACGTAACGGTGTATTGCTGTCGTAGCTGCTTCCAACTGCGGGACACACGATTGAACCCGAGCTCTGAACAAACTACTACGGGTCGAATGACGTGAAAACGCATCCAGAGCAACACAGGGCGTGAGTAGGTTTCGAATAACCAGGTGACAAAGCTTTGCTCCGAAGCGTGAGAGTTCTTGTTTTTGCCAGTGATTTCCCGGTTTATAATGCATTCATTCCTGGTTACCGCTTTTTGTGGCAACCGTTTAAACGTGCTTTAACGCCTGCCCGTCTAATTCAAGTTGCATCCTTTGTTGCATTTCCTCTCTGTCAGAACCTTGCCAGCGGAACTCTTCAATCCTCTAGTCGCCCTGGAGCAGCTCCGGATCAGCCACAATCCGCTGAGGTACATCGAGAGATCCTTCTTCACGAACCTTGCAAAGCTTGAGGTTCTCGAGATGAGCAGCGTGGACGCACATTCTTTGCCAGACGGAGTCTTCCACACCATGCCAAGCCTGGTGTACCTGGACCTCTCTGAGAACTCCTTCGACGAAGTTCCGTCCAGCGCTTTACGGAGCGCGGAAACGCTCAAGGTCCTCGTCATCTCGGACAACCCGATCAGAGTCCTCAACTACAGGTCTTTCTACAAAATGTCCAACATTGAGGAACTCTATATCGAGAACATGAAGGAACTTGTCTCCGTGGAAGGGGATACCTTCGAGTGCCAGAAGAAGATGAGAGTCCTCTATTTGGACAACAATCCCAAGCTGACGGAACTGGACCTCGACATCTTCGGCATTTTCTGGCGGATGGAGCCCCCTGCTAACTGGACCTTGAAGGAACTCTATCTTCAGAATAACAACATCAAATGGATCGACAGTGACGTGGCACCTTGGAAGGAGCTTACCATATTGGACCTCCAGGGAAACCCTCTGGCATGCGACTGCACCAACGCCTGGCTAAGAAAGATTCCTCTACAGCCGGAGCTAACCGTTCGGCTTTGGTGAGATATTCTTGTCGTAGTTCTTATCTTGATTGGCAGATTTATTGTGTCCTAAGCCTTGATAGATCATCTGGGTATCCACCTTAAAGAGGCACTGACTAAACAAAAACACGTTTTAAATTCTCGGATAGATAGGACACATGCGTCAAAGAATGAACGTTCCCCGAAAACTAATTTAGCACAATATTTACGTCGCGATACTTGTGTTGAACGGGGAGCAATTCCGACGCATGCTTCAATTTCTAGGCGTCGAGCACGAACCAGAGCATGTCTTAGAATTGCTCATATGAGTCTCCGGACGGAAGTATCGCACTAAAATATTTTATTCTTTTGGGGGAAGGTTTTTGTGTTACATACCTTTTGTATCCAGGTACTTAATCCACATAAAGAAGCAACTTTTTTTTATCCGGGCTTACTCTTCTTCGCACGCTCTCTACCGTCCCCTAAATCAAACTAGTTATAGAGAAAACGGCACATGAAGCTGAAGTCAAAACAAACATTCAAATTTCCCGCGGGTAGCAGTGTTGTGACGTCACTGGTAGGTTGCCTTGCAGGTCGAGCACTCGTCTCAAAAGAAACATGTCGCGCGTTTGTTTCGCGCTACTGAGCGAGTGCTGGAGTGAACTTCCAGAACATTTATTGGACACCATTGAACTTTCTTTATAAGCCGTTAACAACAAGTTCTACTTTCCAAACAGTGAACATGTGCCTGCCGCTGAAATCACTTTTTCAGAGGAAGTGGCGCCAACACTGGGAGTGTCTACTAGCAACGCAGATAAAGTTTCTTCGTGTTGCAAGTAGAGAATTCGGGTTTAAAAAAGCGGTGAGGAAAGAAATTTAAAAAAAAAAAAAAAAAAAACTTTATAGCTTAGCAAGACCAAACATGTTTTCCCAACGATTGGGATGATTGGATTACAAGTTCAACCATGACTGTTGATGTGTTGAGCCACTCTTAAAACAAATTAGCTATTAAAAAAAATAACTGCTAAAGTTACAACCACCTTACTTTCATATGCTGCGAGCATATCTCAAAAAGTGTTCTTCAAATCTTAAATGGTTCTTTAACCCAAGCATTCAGATAATTATGCTGGATTCTAATCTTTAAGCGTACAACCACGTCACACTTTTCCGCAGCTCTTCCTCTTAGAGAAACTGGGTCGCGTAGAAGGAATAGATGGAAAGAAGTGATGGGTTACGTATTACTTGCACTGATCTCTTCGCTTGCATTCCGCGCGGTGACGTAGTCCATTGTTAACCGAATCGAATCAGCTGCCGAAGCAAGACGTCCATCCGCCATACTCACATTTTCCACTAGAGTAACAGGGAGTTAAAGAAACGCAGGGCGTGGTGAGACCCAGGCGTATATTATTGCATCACATCCAGTGAGACTGCAGAATTAGCTGAAAAGAACGCCGGACGGCGAATCACGAAGCAAATATCGGGAACATAAGCTCCATCTTGCATTTTTCGAGCTTTCAGTAATTATAGCGATAACCATATGTCCTATACGGCATTTAAACTCACCTGTTCCTTGCGTACGAGCTTTGTTTGTGTACCCGCCAAATGAGACCACGTACTTGTGTGTTTCACTCAACCTGGTAACGGCGCGCGCTTAGCTGTACCCTCATAACGCGTTGACCTCGCGTCCTCTACGTTGCCCTTTGAATGACGTGCCCCTCCTTGCGTTCCGGTCCGCTAAAGGCGTATTTTGGATGCCCTTGAGGCCCTAGTCTACATGGCGGGGAACCAAGCGGCACCAAGGGACCGGGTCATCGCCACCCTCTGCGACTGGCCAACTCCGCAAAGCTGACCAATCTTGGCAGGTGGCGATGTCCCTTGGTCCCTCTTGGTCCCGCCGCGACGATTAGGGCCCCCTGCTCGCCGTATACTAACCTAAAGCCTATTTCAGGTGCGGGAGCCCAGCCAACCACGAGAGGGAGCCGTTACTGGAAGCTCCCGAGGAGCTCTTCGTCTGCTCCAATGTCAGCGAAAGAGACTCACAGACGAGTGCGCTGCGCACAGCAGTGTTCATTGTCGGAACGCTAAGCCTCGTCGCCATTCTTTTGTCCGCAATCATGCTGGTGAAGCGGAAAGCCCTGCACGAGCGATTCCTGCGTCGAAAAGGCAGGAACGGAAGTGTCTACTATGTGAAAGCCCACACCAATCCCGTGGAGGACTACAACCAGAATGCCTGAACGTTTGATCGTGCTCCAAAGATATCGTGGACAAATTGTGCGAGAATATGAGAGTATGCCACAGATCGGCGGACCTACTGTCTCAGCCAGATCTAACTTCATCACAACACTCCAGAGTGCCTTGTCCTAGCTGAAATATATTTCACAACCTGGCTTCCACAAGAGTTAAGCCGATTCGAAACCCTGTTTACGCTAGTATAAAGAGAAGATGTTAAGGCTCTAAGCAGCAAAGGCAAGTCACTGGGTGCGCAAGCTTCTTAGAGGGAGATTGTCACTTTAGCTGCCGTGGCTATGGGGTCAGCAAGTGAACCCGAGACGTCGATTTCAGTTACCTGCTTGGCGTCTTCCAATGGAGATGTTCGCAATGTTATTACTTTCACCGTTATTCACTCACAAATTCCAAACAAGAGCGTCCGATTTCGCAAGGCAACCGATACGCTTATACAGGTTCTACCATTCAGCAGCAAGTTCCTTCCGCATCAGGAGCATCCGATGCGTTGTCCCGTCAAATTTAAACGTTGCTGTAAGGTTCAGGGAGCAGCGAATTCTTACTAAAGAACAGCTCCCATGCCATGATGTTGATAGGGGACAGTTTGGTAGCTACTAATTGTTGTGGATGTCCTGAACTTGCAGACATTTAGAAGCTTATCAGAGCTGCACAAAGTCGGCTTTAGACATGTACCGTCGGGTGCCTTTGAAATATACCGGAGGCAGCTACGTCAGGCGATGCAGAGCAGGGCACAAATCATGCAGTCGCACAGTGCAGACAAACGGTTGTCGAGTAAACGTCGGCCCAAGAAAATGACAAAGTAAAGAGTCATGAAAGGGATACGCTCAGTCATGTTTCGAAGTTAAACAAAAAAAAATGACCTCCCGCTTACCAGACTCATGCTGAAAGCTGGAATGATGACTTCACTTATTAATGATATAATGGCGATAACAGATTTTTATGTTTCAGTAAGAACACACACACGGGGGGGGGGGGGGGTACATTTCCATAAAATCATTTTACTGCTTCCAAGAAAGTAAAGTACACAGTTTTTCAGCAACCTATATTTCCTACAAAAAAATGTCCTTTTTAGATTTGAGTAACTATTTTAATAAAGAATAATTTGTATACAGACAGACACATACTACCCTGCCCTTGGCCCTGCGGCTACATCCGACTAAAAATAGTGGAGTCAACGTCATTTGATTAAGATCCAATAGGGAGGGTCCTGGCTGAGGTAATGGGTTAGGAAGCTTTAAGTTATATTTCAAATACCAAGTATTCAAGGCTCGCTGACATCAAGTCAGTCACACCGGGTTTCAGAGTTTCGAGTTAAGCATGCACTATCAGGGTACGAATCACTGGCACAGCACGTGTACGTAGTACGTGAGATGAATAAACGGATTCAGAGCGAGTTGTGTAAATGTGAGGTTTTATTGTATATACAAATAAACAAGGTACTTCAACAATTAAACGAGTGTATATAAGTAGAAACGGTTTCATTAAGGGCGGTCGTAAGGTTTTCCCTTGAGTTTTGAGAGCAGCACGACCGCCGAAGGTTCTTCGTGGCTACTGGACATGATGACGAAATGGCGACCGTCAGACCTTCTGAAGGTCCGAACCTCGTTGAAGGAACCTGCAAGAAGATCTGATTTAATGGGCTTCACAACCCAGACTTAGTTCCCGGTTACCTGTGAATTCAGTAAAATACTGACTAAGAGACCGAAACCCGATTACAGTGCATTAGAAATAGACCGAATATCTGCACATGGAATGTAACTCACATTCGTAAAAACATTGTAAACTACAACTTCCTTAGTAAAATCTACAGATTGGTTCGGCTGCAACGTGAATACGACACATATGTCACTGTTCGATTGTTCCATGCGTGTCTGACTGTATTTGAGTTATGGGAAACATAAGTGACACTAAGACGTGCGTTCAAAGGAAAGAATTGGAACTAGAGTGAGCGTATCAAGACATTCAACCCTGGACAAGATTGAAAGTGTAGCTGACAATCAAACAAGTTAGTTTTGTCCGTCCCTTCCCTTTGCCCCAGGGCTACTATGTCGAATACCCCATAGGTCTGGAACAGAGACTACAAAGTTGCTCGCACAAATGCATTGTCTCCTTGAACATGACGTGATAAACCTTGGGTAAGTGAAATTTTAGGAGTACCGTCAACGTGGAGCGAGTCCTGTTCCACGAAGCCCGAGGCTCCCTTGAACGAGTAGATTTTCAGCCCCTGGTTATTGCCAACGTGGATGAAAAGCAAGAGCGTGTGGTTGTCTGGAGACGGTAGCCACGTGATGGACCGCACGTCTCCCGGAAGCAACCTCTGGACTTCCAGAAATGCTTGCGGATGACCTGGTAAGTACCTGCAGCGTGCGACGTAAATTTCACAAGGCAAGACCAGTGGAAATATTCAGCGTAGCGTTGAGCTCAAATAGGGGGTACGTCACGTTGACTGCACTATTTTTATTTTTACTAGCGACTCGAAACAACTGTTAGATGAAGAACATACAAAAACCTACGAACGCAGAGAAACTACGTTCGTAGGAACATTTACTGGGGTTAAAGTTCTGGGAGAAGTTTGTAGTTTACGGACAATTAGTGAAAAATTCACGCCTTTTTAATATTCTTGACTAGCAGAAATTGGGGGGTGGAGACTTGTCGAAAGGGCGCCCGTGGCAGCTGTCTCGCACCGGGCGGCAGATACTCTGTGCCAGTTTGTAGCATAATGTGCGCATTTGATTCAAGAGATTATCGAGAACAATACGCTGGCCTACTCTCGTTACACTAGCCAATGACAAGCTAAAGTCAGGTCACGCTGTATTCCTGTATTTAACACATGAATTCGGAGAGCGTCATGAGCCCTGTGAGCGGCAAAGCTTGAGAATTTGTCGTGCCCAAAATGTATGCGGAACGAGAGTTCTTCTGCTTCTTTTGCAGGGGTTGTGGTGACGTCAGAGCGCAGAGCTTTGGCTCCGACTGAACGATAGTGGGTAGACCTCAAGGCAGCTTGCTTTGAGTTCCACCCACTATCCTCCAATCGGAGCTAATGGGAGCTCGGCCTACTGACGTCGCAACCCCTACAAAAGAAGCAGACGAACATTCGTTTCGCATAGCACTCGCAGCTACCGCCTACCTGTAAACCGAGGTCGCAGCATCGGCACCGCCAACCCTGCGTTGACCGACGACGACGAAGCAGTGTCCGCCGTGGCCCACCACAGCGAGAGAACTAACTGAAACTGCCGGGACGCTTGCGAGTTTCTTGAGACCCTGAGACCACTGGTAAAGGAAGACCCTATCGAACTGGCCCGGTTGAGATGCGGATACGGCCAAGAGGAGAGAGTCGTCCAGTGGACAGTGACTTGCAGAAACCTGAAGGAAAATTTCGGGACACTGCTTTCGCACACACCCCATCTAAATAAAGTTTGCCCAACCAACCAGGCCATATATTTCCGTAAACCCCACGCCCATCGCCGTGATATTCGCACAAACCATGGACGAGTGCTCTCAACGGTCATAATTACGTTCGACAATACAAGTAATTGAGAATTCTGCAAATCCGTGTCGCAAGGTATCAACCTTACTGTATTGAAATCAAGGACATCCTGAAGATATTACAGTGGAAGACGAATTCGGTGTACAAAAGTACCTATTAAGCATAACTTCTAACAGAATTACTGCAAAACTTAGATTTCTGTATGTTCGGAGAAACCATACCGGAAAATGACAAAAAAATTATCATTCGGGCAGCGTGCATTGTGCGTTTGCAACACCCTGTTCAGAGCATGTTTCACTTACCCCTGTGCTGTAATGAACTGGCAAGTTCTGAAGCAACCTAAATCCCTTAGATGGATCCTGAAGGCAGATAATCTTCAAAAATCCGCTCGCAACGACTGCCAAACAACCTTGGGATTTGTGATGGAACAAGGACAGGCTTTGTAGATCCACGATCTTGACAACTTGGTACAGCCGAAGTGCTTTTATACTGGAGTTCCAGATCAAGATCTCAATCGAACTGTGTCCAAGTTCGTCTCCTGTAAAAGTTAAAAGAATATAATTGAAGGCAGAAATTCTACTCTCACCGTTTTGGAAACTAATTCCGTACACTTACCTACGACCCCCATTTGTGGCCTCTGCTTCGAACACGCCATTGCAGAGTTTTTGTTAGCGACGATAATGAAATCTGCGCCTGGAAGCACGAGGTGGTAAATTGAAGAACCGTGGGCAACTGCGATATCCTGCGAGAAAAGAAATGTTTCTTATCACGATATTATTGACTATCAGAAAACCTCCAAAGCATAAGTACAGGTTAAGCCATACACAAGGGAAGTAAGCAAAAATAGGAATGGTAAAGTCGCGTCGTGTATAGGTGGAGCGCACTTCGGAAGCACTCACATGCTGGGCTGGAAAGAGGTTGTAGCTGCCATGATCCACCCGGAATGTTTTTAGAACGCCACAAGATGTTGAAGTTCCTCCAGACAATGTGAGCAGGAACAGTTCTGTTAAGTCTTGCAGTTGGGCATAGCAGGCAGAACGGGATTGCCCGACGGTGAAGCTGAAGATCTTGTCATAGTACGAGACGAAAACCGCTTGCTCTGTGGTGAGGAGAAAACATGCTTTTGTAAGAATTCACATAACCGTTTTACACCGAACTTTTATTAGGCCATCTTGTTCTTACGTTTGAATGCAAGATTCAGTTCATCAATGCGATTCTTTTGCTGCTGAAGATGCATTACAAGCGCCTCGATATTCTCCATGGATCTTGTCTTTAGTTTCAGCTCTTGAAGACTAACGTTGCCAACTCTCCCAAGGGTGTGTAACGTGGCCACTCTAAAACCCCCGACGAAACGTTTCGGGGCTGTCACGGTGTTATTCCTGCTCTTGAGCATCTGAAGACGAAAAAGAAGAAAAACTGATCAGCCCGCGATTGAGGAAGGCAAGTCTTGTACTTACAGCCATCCGGATGAACTCGTGCAGGTTGACACCATTCAGGAAACCAGCAACTTTAAGATCGGCGACGGTCATGCCGTTGCGAAATATTTTCTTTCCAGTGATGACCTGCTCTCCTGTTGCCAGCAACAATTCGGAGGGAGATACATGAACTCCATCTAACGTTCCATTAATCCTAGAAACAAATCGAGGAAAACGAAACGTTATTCCTTCACATTGAAGTTACGACACTACTGGGTAGATTGTATTGTGCCAAATGGTCTCACAGGCTGTCGGCTACGTTGAGACTGTTGAATACTTTTCGTCCCTTGACAACGTATTCTCTGCCGTCGTTAAAAACGGCGTCGTTCGCCCACGCGTCAATGTCCACTCCTTGAAGTCGTGCAGACTCCGGCATAGTGAGGGTATTCCTAACGGTAACATTGCCGAGAATTTCCAGGGGTCCAGTCATCACGTTGGGTCGAATCTTCGTGAACACGTCCTCGGGCATTCGAACTCCGTTGACTGTACCACGCACGGTGACGTCTACAAGATTCCACAAAAATGTAAGCATCTGGGCACACTATGACCACCTACAGGAGGAAAACGGCGGAGAGGTTTTTCCAGTGGTCCCGCCTCTAGCGTGAGCTTTCTACTTTGATAACGCTTCGGCTTCTCGTGAGCCGAGAGCATGCATACGCAACCGATGCACGCGGAAGGCTACGAGCACGTGCTGGAGGCCGGGAATCCTAAAGAGCCGCTCTGCCGTTTTCACTGCCAGCGACTGTAGTTGTCTCCGATTATGAACGGCACGCGATAAGCGCAACACACATTTACCGCGAGTTCCTTCGACCTACCGTTAAATGTAGCATTCCCGAATATGCAAGTCGAGGTCAGCACTTGGTCACCCCCGGTCCGTAGTGTAGAGTTGAGGAATAAAGGCAAATTCATTCCGTTCACGTCACGGGTCTCGATACCATCGCAGTGCAAATTACCTAAAATTTTAAAAAAGGAACAAGGATGATAGATTTTATGTATTAATCTCTTACAATAAATATCAGTTCAAAATATTTCACTAACCGCGAACTTGCATCTTTGGCATCCTCAACCTTGCTTCGACAACCTGATCCTTAGAGACGCTCATGTAGTTGTGTTTCAGGAAGTTTAGGTTCATTCCATTGAGCAAACCGCGGATCGTGACTGGCTGTAAGCAGAGAGAATGATTTGCATCACGGAAATATGCTTAACAAACTGATAAAATTGCTTACCCCTTCGACGATGAGATTTCTGAACTTTTTCGTTCCTCTCACTATAGCATCGCCGTCGGTCTTCAAGCAGGCGGTGTCCATTTCCTTAACGTCAATCCCGTCCAGCAGTCCCCCAACTGCCACTCCCCTGTGGAACACGATGTTACCGATGACCACTGTCGGAGCAGTAATCACCTGCTTCGTGTTCACCCGAACCGCCCTCTTGCAGAGATCATCCACCTTCACCGAATCAAGAAGTCCGTTCACCCAAATATCGCCGTCAACAAGGAAACCATTCTTCAGGAACTTTCGTCCGGTGATAGTCACATCCTTTGTGCCGTCGACAAGCTCTTCAGAAACGTCGATGCCCTGAACTGTTCCAGTTACGTGGACGTCGGCCATTGAACCCAAGAAGGCAAATCGCACGGGTCCCGTGAAGGTAGTCGATTCGTTCTTGTAGGCTATCCTGCCGGCGAGGTCCTTGAGATTCACGTCGTTTATGGTGTCGTGTACGTCCAGAGGCGCTAGAGTCTCCAGATTATTTTCGAAGACGAGATCGCCGTTGACCACTTGGTCAACTCCTTGCAGCATCCAGTTTTCGATGTCGTCTTGAGACACGCCGTCAAGAGTGGAATAAAATTCGAAGTTGGGCGCCGTAACCGGAGCTTCGAAGACGGTTTTGCCAGCAATGACCTGGTCACCAGTGAGAAGAACGGCTTCGGAGTAGAGCTCGGCTAGTTTTACTCCCGAAAAGTTGCTGGTTTGGACGTTAGAGTTTGGGGGGAGTGTCAAATTTCCAGGGAATGACTTCGTTCCGGTGACAACTTGACGAGCTGAGGGCAGACACGAGAATCAGACACTTGTCAGATTGGTCACTGCCACCTAAGCTCACATTTAAGGCACTTCTTGCGAACCTTTTGCGTGTACAGTCTAAGCAGCTTGAACCCCAGGAAGTCATATCAAGCGGCTGTGCTTGAATCGCTTTGACAAGGCGCACGTTGATTGGATTAAAGTGATAAATTAACCTTGCTCCTGTTAGATTTTCACGTTCTATTCTATCGTTAGCTAGCGCCATAGAAAGTGTAGCAACCGACCAGTGCACAGTTCGATCTAATCTAAAGATTGAAGGGCGGTCGCGAGAGTGATTTCATAACACCTCTTGAAAGTTGTGTTGCGGGTAGTGAACCTACTGCTGAGGTTCAAGCACAACTCACTGCATCCAACGTCTGAAGCACTTGGGTAATAGGTCGACTTACCGGAGTAAAGCATCGTGTCTTCCACCAATTCAATTGCTTTCACGCCATTAATAGTGTTTCGAACAACGAGGTTGCCCAGGGCTGCGCCACCAGCTACGTTTAAGGTCTCGAATTCTTTGGGGGCTGTGAAGATGCAGTTTTCGTCCAAGCGACAGAACTCGTCTACTTTCACACCGTTGATCGATCCATCAACGACCAGATTCTTGACACGAAGGTTACGCTTGAAAACCTTGGGAGCTTTGACAACCTAGAACATTAGAGACAGAGATTCACCCAATACATGCACAGAACGCAGTACTATTTAAACGACAAGTACGGCGTCTATTCCTCACCAGAAAGAGCGGAGACCTCCAAAATAAAAGACTGATTATAGAAGAGCCTGTTGAAAGGAGTTTTATCCCTTCTTATTTTATAATCTCCAGCAGCATCAGCTCGTCTGCGTATCACTTGCAGGTCTAATTTCTTTGACGTCCTCCAGTCAATTGTATAAAACTGAACCCTTACTACCGTCTACGTAAGAAAATCACTGAACTTAGTTATTGGTTATTCATTCAAGAAATGGATAGAAAATGCATCTGGACAAAAGTATTAAAACTTGAATTTTGTCCGTAATCGTACCAACCTGAGTGCCTTGTGTCAGAAGAGAATCTTGAAGTACTCCGAGATCAACACCATTTACCAGTCGTTTAACCGTGACGGGGCCATTCAGTACAAGCCTACTGAATCCCTTTTCACCGCTTACCACTTTCGGGCCCCGTCGGAGTACAAAAGACGATGGAACGTCAAAACCGTTAATGTCTCGACAGGACAAGTTTCTCGCCTGTAAAAAGAGCATGATATTACTTTCACCTGTTAGTTCAGGTAGTGTACAAGTGTCCAGTTTACGGTAATAAAGAACCTACCTGAATGTTGCTGGCGAAATAAACCCGTTTATAGTTTGGAAATACTGGAGCGTCCAAACGAAGAGCGTGGCGATACAAATCGTCAAGTTTGTGGCCATTGACAAGCCCCGTGACGACTACCCTGTCTTCGAAGACCACAGTTCCAGTAAATGTCCATGTTCCTGTCGTAATAGAATTGGGAGAACAAATTTAAATATCGGAAGGACCTTTGGTTCAAAATCTTACCATTCATGACGGGCGTGCGTCTCCTACGCATGTAGTTTCCCAGCTCCGAAAGGTTGACGCCATCGATGAATCTGCCGACATCGCTCTGGCCATTGAGGTGAATTTTCTTGAACGTCTTTCTTCCTGAAATTTGATGTCATACAGACGCACTTATACACAAGACGGCAGAGTTATGATGGCAACTTACCCGTGATCCATTGTGCGGGCGTTTTCACCAGGATGTCCAACTGTCCTTTCCATTCTAGATGAGACAGAGCATATGAAGATCGACGCAAATAATAAATGCCTAGTTGGCACAAGACTGACTGCATAAAAGTAAATCAAATTATGTCCTTGCCAGATTCTGGGACGTGAATACGCTGAAGACCGTTGAAGGCTACGTTGACGTGGAGCTCGCTTGCAGAGCAGTCGTCCAAAAACACTTTGTCGGCAGAAACGGTTACATTCTGGTTGACAAGGACGACCTCTGGACCGGGTATGCGAACACCGTTAATTGTACCCCGCACGCTGATATCCTTGAAGTGCACGTTGGTGTAATTGTGAGGGGCTGAAATCGAGAACGATTTTATGACTTCAGAACCAGAAGAACAATATTGACCGAGCTCGCGTGCGCAAGTTCATCTTACTGACCAGTGACGATCTGACTCTTGTGGGTCCACAAGACGTTGTTCCAAAGGTCGTGTAGATTCACGTTGTTGAAGCGCCCTCCTTTCAATAGGCCAAGTGTGCCAGCCATAAAAACCTTCTGAAAGGTTTTGCGACCTGTTATGACGTGGTTTCCATCTATGGTTAGTGAGTCTCGGTAGAACTTTGCGAGGTTAAGACCGTTCCAAGTCCCGTCAACCTAGAATTGAAACAAGTTTGGTCAGGTAAAACTAGCGATTAGATTTCTGGGCTCCTAAAAGCTTCTCTAAATTACAATATGCTTCTCACCTGAAGGTAGTGAGTAGTTGCGTCGGTCATTGTGAGTTCTCCTGTCTGCAGTTGGTCACCTTCTGCGAGCATCAGGTGCTTCTGTGAAAATACCAAGCCTCCCAATGTACCAGAAACGCTCAAGTCCTTAGTGTGGATAGGTCTTGCGAAGCGAATATTGCCGGCGAGGACGTGGTTTCCTGTGACTGTGACCAGCTTGGAGACATTCATGCCGTTTACTGCGCCATCCACCGATAAATTTTCCACGTTCAGGTGATCGAACGACATAGGAGTATCCACCGTCTGCGGCATGTTTGTGAAGAACAGACGCTGTGCAAGGTTTCCAACGTCTTCCTTGTTCAGGTAGGTCGTCTGCAGGTGGGAAACCTGGCAGCCAGAAGACGGGCACTCCAGACCGAGAGATTCAAAGTGGTGGTCTCCTGCAGGACACAAGAAACCATGCGGCGAAATGTGTACCACTTAAGGACCTTAATTCGAAAAAGAATGCGGAATTCAAACACGCTCATTCTAAGCCCTATTCAAAACATTTGCTTTCATTTTGTTTGAGTTGTACCACTTCCTCTCTGTTGAACTTTTCATTCTACAATTAACGGGTGGAAATTATACTCCGTTCCCCCATAAGCTGAGCGAGCGAAGGAAACTGCGTGCCCGCTGGACCAGTCACGTGTCGGCCTTTCGCACGTGATAGCGCTCCCGCTTAATCCTCGAAAGAGCGGGGTCAGGTAACGAAGCAGGCGCTTGATTGGTCCGCAGAGCGAGTAGCTTCCACCGGACTGTCTGCTTAAGGGGGAACAGAATATAGCATGTTTTGTAACTGGCAACTTGACGTCGACATTAGTCATCCGCATGACAATAGTCATACTACCCACAAGTCAAATACAATTACGCACCAGCTATGACTTGGTCCCCAGTGAGCTTGAGCGCGTCCTCTAAGTCATCTAACGTCTTCCGAACAATGTCCATCATCGCGTTCAGTTCCAACTGCAGTTTTTCAAGTTCTTGCAGGTTCTTGATGCTGTAGCTCTCACCAGTGGCCAGCTCCTCAAACTATAATGAAACACATTTATCATGACACATTTTAACAGTCTGTATTTTTATATAGAGTATTCGGTACTTGCCTGTGGTGCCCTCAAGGACTCGGCGACATGAAGATCTTGGAAGACCACTTCGCCAGGGATACGAATAGGCTCCGTCTGGTCAGTATAGAAGACGTTGTCTAGTTGCGAGGCTAACTGGGCAGCCGAGTTTTCGGTGGCGAGTGCGGACGACTCCTGGCACCACTTGAGGCTTTCGTCGTACCAGCGCTGAATCTGGTTGTCGTGGTAGAAGCTTATCTTGTAAACACCCGGTCCGTCTGTGGCCGGGTTAGATACAGCTGACGAGAAAATTGGAATTCATTAGGATAGAGAACTGGTCAAATTGGTAAGAGGTCATGTTGAAAAACAGCGCGACTGGGACAACGACCAAAGTGTCTTGTCCCAGTCGCGCAGTTTTTCAACATGAAAAAAAAAAAATCGGAATTCATAACAGCATGATTTCCTCGGCAATTGCAATTTAGCTCGCAATTTATTGCAGCCTACATTCATGCCTGGAAGAAGCCACGCTTCAAAAGAAACAGCGTGACCACCTTTGATAATTGTCCGAATGATTTTCGAGAAGCCGGGGGTTTTCTAGCCGAAACGAGGAATACATGACATTTCGAAAAATATTAATTAATGAGACTTGAATATGGCGTGTATTTAAACAGCACTGCCCGGGATGCCTCGGAGGTTACAAGTGAAGTTTAGTTCAGAAAGGAACGGTGCTGGGGTCGAACGCTTGCGAACATTTCAGAAAATAATGAACTGGTGGTGCTCGACTTGACGTGACTCACCGAGCAGAATGTGCTTGGCGGGCTGAGTGAAGTAGAAGCTCAAATCACGAACACCAGGCCCCATAGTAGACTGTGTGTACTGAACTTGAGCCAGCACGAAGTGCCAGCCGTTGTACTGATATAGGTGCACAGGTTCGTAGAGGCTGGCAACGGCCAACAGGAATTCACCATCAGATCCATCGTACGCCGCAATTTTCGTTGCTCCGGTCGTGTGCAGGCATTGAAACGGCACAAACTTTCCGTCGACGTACTTGTAAACGATTGAGTCCACTGCGTAGTTCCGATGGTCGTCATCTGGAACATAGTTCGGAACACGGAGAAAGCGCCATGTTATATATAATCTGAACTAAATGGGGTATACCAACTCGCGACCATGGAACACTAAACTTAGACACGAACTGAAAAAGGGCAACGACTCGAAGAATTACCGATATTCACACAATACACGTTTGCATGAAGTCGAACGATGCCAAAGTCTCATTTTATATAAAGGGGAAGTTTTCGGTTGCTGCGAGTGAGAATTTTTAGAATAAAAATATGAACACGCTCCAATATCTCAAGGGCTTTGCGGTTTTTTTAGTTAAGGGTACAGCACAAAACTAGGATAGTGTCGAGCTTAACTAATGTGAGAGACAAGACAGCTGTTTGAGCTCCCGGCTTAAAAGAGACAAAGGAACAGAAACAAAACTAGTATAATGAAACCTACCCCTTGAGAGCAAGTCGTCTGCTTCTTGCGCGCGAGTTGCAGTGATGTCAGAACGTTGCCGAGCTCTCATTGGCTTCGATTGAGAGGAAAGGTCTACCCACTATTTTTCTCATCAGCCAATAACAGCGCGGCGTGGTGACGTTATCGTAACCGCCGTGCAAAAGGCAGACGAACTTGCGCTCCGTATTCCTACAAGTCACTCACGTTACGTACGCCCATATATGCGGCGCATTTACTGCACTCCGCTTGGCCTTACCATGGACCGCAGTGAATACTTCGAGCCATCCCCGATAATGCAGCGTTGTGAACGTACCGGGTGACAATGCGCCCTGAACGTCGCGGCGCCCTTAAAAAGGTCACGTGACACTCGCACGGCATTGTATTGGCTTCGATGGCTCTGCGGCCCATCGCAAGTTGAAATGGTAATCGACTCCACGACTAAAGAGGTAGGCAACACGTCCCTTACGTTGCTCGTACTGGTTGGCGACAGCCAGGAAAAACTCCTTGGTCGAGGCGTAGCGTCCCAGGGTGAAAAACTCTGCGTCGGTGGCGGCGTACGTGGGGATCTCTTGCAGAGTCTTCCAAGCGTTGCGGGAGATATCGTACTTGAAGACGACCGTGCTGACTTTGGCAGTGTCCTTGGAGAAGCGCTGGTTCACGACGACCAGAAAATCGGAGTTGTGGATGGAGAAAGGCTCCAGGTCACGCACCACTCGGCTCTCCACCGATGCGTACTTGTCGAAGTACGTGGCTGTGGTACGAAAACAAAAGACACGTTTGACAGATTTGCTTCGAATACCCTTTCAATCGAAGCTTTCAAATCTTCTGACACATGGATGCGGAGCAAAAGGCCTTACAAATAGGTCGTGCTCAAGAAAGGGTACTCATTCTTATGACGATTTTCATTTGTTAGCTTTCTTTATTGAGAAAGTATTAAATCTTGACAACCATCCACTGTCACCGCTGGAAGGTACGGTGCGCCCCAAACTTCACGCCGCCACGAGATGGTCCAGTTTCTTCACTTTTAGAGCTATTACTGAACCTAGTGGTCGAACTAGATGGTGAAGGTTTGCGTCCCTGATGAAAACCAAACCAGGGGTAGGTATTCCAGCGGCTGCAGTGATCAATTTATATTTGCGTAGCATGCGATATATCAATATTTTCGAAACCAAGTGGCGGCGTTAAGTTTGAGGGGCACTGTAGATTTGTCACGCTAACATCCCAGCACCGGGACAACAAGCTTTTTATGGGAACAAGCCTGCACCGAACGATATTAGGAACGCCTTTCGCTCTATAATCGAGTGCGATCACTGCCAGTTACAGCGCCACCAGGACACTGAATTCTGACGTCATGGAAGCACTAGAGGTATTGAATGCTACGCGATCAGTAGGCACCCATGCTGAAAGTTTTGTCGCGACCACCCAACCTTCATGACAAGACTGAATTCGTACCGACATGATGCAGTGTAGTGGCGACGCTGATTGAAGATTGAAAATTTGCAAACGGTTTTCTTATCCCGGAGTTTGACATACCTTTCCAGCTGTAAATAGAGGTCGACGTTTCCTTGCCGGAGTTCGCCAAAGCGAGGTTGTAGTCTCCCGTAGATTTCCTGTGGGACAAGGGGTAGTCTTAGAGAAGAACAAGGACAAAGAAAATTAAAACTTGCATTTGCCAAAACGCCACCGCAGTCGGCCGAGCACTGTTGATCGTATGGTCAATGTAGATCTTCCTGGTGTCCTTGTCGAAAAATTGAAGCTCGGCGCCGTTTTCGAGTCCAGCGTCGGCGATCACCATGTACAGTTTACTGTTGAAGACGAATCCTACAACCGCTGTCGGGTCAAAGCAGTTGCTATGGGCGAGGGGAATCCATTTGTTATCCTGCGCAAGAAAAAATTTCCGGAGCTACGGTGTTTGGTATTTCGGGAGAAAATATTCAACGTGCTCCGAACGTTTCATCGATTAGTTGACGAAGAATATATAGATGTCCGAAATATGACTACATCCTCATTGTTTAATTGTACCGAAATTTCATACTCAAAATCTTGCTTGTAAGAGTGACGAGTTTACATTAATGTTTGCCCCTGTCATGAAAACGGGTGTCTGGAGTAAACACAATTGAAATCAAGCGGCCAAACTAAAGATCACATTCTTTTATTCGAAGGAACAAATAGACAAGGAGAAAAGGTCTCCCTTGTCTATTAGCTCGTTCACGTCACTTTTTCAGATATTTCTGCCTGGGTTTTGTCCAAGCTCGAATTTTGTGAGTATATTTGCGGGGGAAAATATACGAAGAAATAATTTTTTTCCTATGCGCGGGAGGAAAACAGAAGCAAACCGTTGGGTTGGCGCTGCTACTCACATATCGTACCGCCCGTTCTCGTAACCGTTGAACCTGCTTTAGGGTGTTAATCACTAGAAAGCTCTGAAATTTTGTAACACTTGGTGCCATATGCGAGTTGCAGCGTCAGCCGGATGGTCTCCGTGTCTTCCTCCCGTGCACCAGAAAAATTTATTTCTTTTCTTGCATTTCTTTCAGAAACTAACATTAACTAAATTTTAATATAATCAAAGCACTACCTAAAAACACCATTGTGAAAGGTTCCATGGCACTCTGTTCACAAAATTATTTACACTACCTTATTTTATTTTTTATCCCCGAGGATCGTTTGAGAACACCCTGTACGTTCTGATAGAAGTATCTTGAAATTGCATGCATACACCGAACTTGAATAATCCCCGCCCCTGCCCGTTTCGATCTGGATGAACATCGTACCGGAGTGCGGTCGTGTATTGCTACTGTGTGGTGCACGTCAAAGACCACAGGCTGGCAGTTGTACCGCACTGGCTAAATTGCTCATCTACAGCTGAGGCACCAGACGCCCACTGAGGCAGACCAACTTCCGGCTGTATAAACATACACACAACAATTTGCTTTTGCGAACTTGAATCAGAAATTAACAAAAACGAGAATTCAGAGGTTTATAAGGTATTTTAGTTATTGCGTCAAGGGAAGAAATAGATGGATCTAAATATAACTTACAGTCAAGGTTCCAACGGTCAGTCGAGCTGGAGTCTGCTTTACGCCGGCCGACAGGCACAAAACGTACAGTTCGTCTGCGTATGGCACAAGGCTCACTGAGAGTTGCCGCTCGCATAGAGAAGCGTACGGCTCTACAAACTGAAGCCTGTGCACACCTGGAAAAGAAAATACTAAATGTTACGACGTTCATAAGTTACAGCTAGGTTCGGGGAATGCAATGGTCATATGAAACACTAATAAAGGTTTTCTATTGTTACTGTTTTGTTGTACAAATATGTATAATGGAAAGTTGTTATGCATTTAAAGCCGATATCCGATATATACGGGTGGCGCGGCAAGGGCAGGAGATGTAATTTTGAGTGGCATTGGTTTGTGTCAATGGAAGGACGTTTAGAGTAGTTGAAGTATTATCGTCATAATACACGGGGGTCAAAATAAGGTGCGATGACAGCCAGGGAGGTTTGTTTGGCTGTTGCATACGCCATGCCGTGTTCCGCGAAGGCGACAATCCGTAAACCAAATAATTCGTAAACCATTTTTTTGTGTGTGTGATGGCAAGATTTTATATAGATATAAGGCCTTACTGAGATATAAAAAATGTGTATGAAAACAGTACCAACGGAACTGAAATGCCCGCCAAGTTGAGCGCATTGCGGTTCGTACGACTGCTACAGGATGGCGCTACGTGTCCGCTCGCTCGCATTCTCAAAGATGGCGAAGCTCAGCAATCGCTACGCTGGCTCTTCGTGATGTTCTAGCGACAAAATGCGGATACAGCAAGTCCCACGTTCCGCGAATATGACAGACGAAGAACTAAAGGAGAACTTGAGCCTTCAGTTGGCTGAAATCGAGATGCTGACGAGCATGTATCCGGGTAACGACGAATTCAAACTGCTCAGTCCGGCGGCCGTGAGCGAGTTTCAAGACTTCATCGACGGTAAAACGAGTTCTGTTCAGACATCTCTAGATATAAGCTTCAAGATTGCGACTGAATCGGTGAGTCTGCAGCGTCCTGCGCTTTGATCCATACTAACCCAAGTTCGAACTTGCATTTTCAGGGAGCTATTGATCTCGAAGCTCGACTACCGCATAGCTACCCTTCCACGCCCCTGGAAGTGACAGCAATTACAGTACGAAGCGAGAGCTTGGACAAGACTGGTCACAGTGCCTTAACCAAAGCGATCTCCGACTTCCTGTCAACGCAGCCTGTTGGATGTCTCGCAGTTAGCCAAGCCGTAGAGTGGACCCGCACAAACTTTCCCGAGTACCGCTCGAAAGCAAGTGGTGAGGCAGCCTCAACAGCAGAAGCAGAAGTACGGTCGTTTACGAGACTTTGGATAGTTAGGTGAGCACATTTTCGTAGTTTAAATTTTGGCATCTTGTCCAAACTGCCACAATTCCATTCGATAACACTTGAGTGAGCACTCCGTGGTGCTGCATGCCGTGTAAAGAAACGGTTTGTAAGAGGACAGACATGAGTTGTTTATTTACTATTTATCGATTGACCTTTTCATCATTACAAAAATGTTGACACACCTGGCCCACACGACAACGACGGTTGTCGTGTGGCCTACAGCTAGCTCAACGACTTTCGATGAAATCTCGGGGTTCGCCAAAACATCGCTTGACCCACTGAGTGCCACACATATTTAAGCCCGTTGTTCACTTAGCACGCCCAGAACGAGGGCACACTTAGTCTGCCAAGACCGGTAGTCTTGATGATCTGGAAATTAACTTGGTAAAAACACTGCAGAAGCTCGCCGTTAGCTCGCTCCCATTGCCAGCGGACTGGGGCGACAGTGAATACCCCCAATAATCCATTAACAAACGACTTTTGACTGGGGCCATTTTTAACGTTCGTGCGTATGGCACGTCATTCGCTCGGTCGAACATGCACATGTTGGACTGCGGAGATCGCACGCTGGGCTGTGCATTTGTAAACATTGGATTTGTGTATAGCTTAGCATAATCAAACGAAGCATATTGAATACTTGGTCCATTTATGAATTGAATCTTTCTTTCGCCACCTTTAATTTCTAGTCACCACATCTACAACAAGAACAAGCGACGGCTGATCCTCGAGTGCGGGACGCAAGGTTCCCTGTCTGGATTCTGTTTGCCCGGCAAACCTGGAATCATCTGCTTCGAAGGACCATCCAGCGAATGTTTAGAAGCGTGGTCCGTCATCAAAAACCAGACTTGGCAAAGGATTGGTCTCAAGCATCAGGAAGAGCTCCTGGTCACTGAGGGACAGTCCGTTGACAGCCTTCGAAAGTTTCACAAGTTTGCCGAGCTAGCCTTCAATACCAAGCAAAATGCCAGCAGGGACCATCACATGGACATGGGGGAATTTCTTAAGTTCTTAAAAGAGCGTAATTGTGATGATATTTTCGAAATACTTTTTGGTATTGAAACGAAACAAAGATAACAAGTGAAATATGAATTGCTATTTTTTTTACGAAGAATACGGCCATTAAAAGAATGACAAACCGGACCATGCATACATCGTGTGAAAAAAGATTTTACACCTGTGCACTACGCGTGGCTTGCGGGTCATAGTACCATACTGGTTATTTTACGCATTCGTAGCGCGCAGCAAATTCTGTAGAGCCACGTGCATGCTGCATAAGGCACATGCTCAGCAGCCAGGCCACCATAATAGCCGTTAATGAGACGTCAATGCAAGCCATGCACGGTCCCCGAAAGGACGAAAACGAGAGGTTGGTCCTCTGGCCTTTTCACCTCTAAAACGAGCTTCCTGCCTTAGATATTGCGTCGGCGTTATGAGCCTCGAGCTTACACGCGGAGCCAAAGCACGACGGAAGTCGTCGACCACTTGCTGGAGCACCCGAGAGACAATCTGCCGTTCTCATTCTGTCCGGGAGTTTAGTTGCACACAACGTTGAACGTATTGTCGCGAAAGGATTACGCGAACTTGTTGCCATGCGGTGGTCTCCAAACCTGATGCAAAGTGTATGAATAGTTATTGAAATATTCAGAGCTGCTAACAAAGTCGTTCTAGTTAAAACATAAAATGAAGTGGAAGTGGCAAAATATGCTCATTATACTTTGTTTCAGCTTAGATCCGAGCGCAGCCGATGTTATGAGCCGAAGGGCCAATCAAAGAGCGAAAGAGGCACAACGTCCATGGCGTGCTCTCTGCAGTTGAAAGGACTAGCCGGCATTCGTCGTCTTTCTGTGCGTGCTTCTCCGCCGGTTAGTCCTATCAAGCGCAGAGAGCACACCATGACGTTGCGCTTTTTGCGCGGTTTGATTGGCCCTTCGGCTCATAACATCGTCCGCGCCCGGACCTTAGGTGAAACGAAGTGTAGAGTTATTTTCGATCAATCAATGTAGAACATGTATTGGTTCTGTAGATGTGTGGCACATACCAAGCGTGTCCTTGATCGAGATGTCCAGCGAGGTACTGCGCTTGTCGCGTTTCCTGTTCTCCGATTCGCTGGGCAGGTTGTGTGCTGCCAGGATGGAGTCCAGCAGGTCTTCCACAGCATTGTTGTACTGTTCGTAAACCAGGTGGTCTGTAAAAGGATCGTATTACTTCAAGATGCAAAGACTCACATTAATGCAGCGATGCGATTGCTGCGCCATTTGCGCCAAAGGGCTTACCCTTCTACATCCCGTTACATTTTACCGAAATGTAAGGAATATGCGCCAACATCACGCTAATACTTCATTTCACTTTAATAATTCTGAAAAATAAATAGCTCAGGCCTCGCTCTCCGGCCGGATAGTTACGATATGCTTGTCCGGGTTCCCAGAACTTTCGATAATAGTCTCAAATAGCGTACTACTTCATTTGATTTCGCGTGTACACTGACAGTACTCGGGAGTTTCCCAACAATTATCGTGTTCGTGATCTGTTGACTGTTCTGCCGGGTTAGTTTCGTTGAGAGCGCATCTCATTGCACACTAATGTAGTGCAGTGAAGCGGCAGCTGCGATCGCGATTTTGCGTGTCTTGCTTCGCCGCAGCGCACCCGCGTGGTTAGAGGAAAGCACTCCCCAGAGCGAGACTTGGCACAATTTCTGAATAAAACTTCGGCTTGTGTTTAGAGAGTATTCACTGGACGCCATATTTAAGTGCGCTGTTCATAGCGCATGCTCAGAACGAGCTCATATTAATAGGTTGCTGAAACCGGCAATCTTAACGCAGTTGCAAAAGAACTGTGGATGCTCGCCGTCAGCACGCGCTCGGCAGTCATGCACGCTATGGCTGCCAGTGAATACTCCCCATACGATATGCTGCGATGTCCTGGCGGTATCTTTTTCAATTCGAGGTTTCCAGTGTTGGGAAGTACACTAAGTACATTGTACTTAAGACTAAAGTACTACTTCAACTGGGTTTAGGTAACTTGTACTTTACTTGAAGTACATTCTCTGAGTATGTACTTGTACTTGTATTTCTTTCTGGTACTTTCCGAGGAAAGTACAATTCCCGACCTCAAAGTACATTCCCGAAATTTGATTTTGTTCAATTTGTATCACGAAGTGATGCTTTGTCAACTCTGAAGAAAAACTGGGAGGGATTTTGATCACCAGAAACGTGAGCGGATGACGCTTTTTGAACCTTCGCTACTTCCCGGTCGGTCAGCGCAAGGGAGGAGGTTTAAAATATTAGGAGACAAAATTAATCGTAATGTAGCACCTGAGACTGTGGTCCGTAAAAATTAAACTTCCAAGTCGAAGAAAACGACAACATAGGTGAACGTCACAATGTTTGGAGACATTGTTTTGTATTTTCCTTCGACTTGAAGTTCCTTATTTTTATCGCACCGCAATTTCAGGTGTCACATCCTGACTAATCATCACGAGCTCGCTCGCACACTCGCTTTTTTTAGAGGGGACACCCCTCTATGAGGGGATTGCTTGCGGAAGCTACGGGGCTGACGTCATGCTCTCTCCTGGTACATTTAACCCCTTTGGCCGCAACAATCCAGCGCAAGCGGCACAAAATTCAGAAGGATTTCTGAATTTTGCTCCATTCCTGAAAATAAGTACTCTGTGGCCACTTTGCCTCTGTTTTTGAAATTAGGTCATGCGCCCCCGATTACCCCTGGGCAATGCATACTAGTTAAAAAAAAAACTGTATAGGGCAGTGGTTCTCAAATGGGGGTCCCCGGACGCTTTGGGGCCCGCAAAGGCCTTGTAGGGGTCCGCGAAGCCCTGCCTCGTCAGTCAAGCCCGGCAATAAAAGTTGTATTATTTCAGGTCGAGTAAAAACGTTTCAGTTTCCCGGACGAGTTTTTTCGTGTGTATGTCAATAATAGAGGTCTACTTTACACTAGGCCTTAGTTATATCCATTTAATAAATTATTATATTTAACCTATACCTTTGCCCTTCCCTCATCACGAACGGGGTCCTCCACTATCTGCCGATCCACAAGGGGTCCGCGAAACATCTATGGTCGAGAACCACTGGTATAGGGGAATGAAAGGGCACCATGAAAGATTGTGTTAAAATACTTGTACTTTAGTTTAAAAGTACATTCTATTTATAGTACATTGCACTCTGTGTACTTACTACTTTACTTGAATTACATCCCGTCTCATTTACTTTATACTTTCCTTAAAATGCCTTTTAGATGTACTTTACCCAACACTGGAAATTTCGCAATACTTCGGTATTGCAAGAAGATTTATATGGACCCTAGGTTTAGTTTTTATGCTTTATTTGTCATCTCAATTAACAATTGCAGTTTAATCACAACCTCTAGAACATGAGAAACATTTAAATTTACGTGCTTAAAATTATTGCATTCTAACATTCCAGTGAGATTTCGTACCTAAAATAACCATTCCTGGCTGTGTGTGCTGTCCATAAGTTATCTCCGTTTTACTATGTCCTGTGCCTCTACGTTCAACCAAAGAGCTAGTTCTGCGTTTGAGGGAATCGCTCATGTTGTGGAATCCATGGTAACAAAAAGGTACACAAGCGGGAAAGCTACCCATCTGATGAGTTGCTTGTAGCAGAGGCAAAAGCACAGGCCCTAGCACCTGGCTGTCATAGTTCCTTTTCTTTCACGAGCACTCGTGAAAGGAAAGCAGGTGTGAAAGCCATGTGCCCGCGCCTATGCTTTCGGTTATTTTTTAGTTTTCATGGTGCTTAGAAGCTTGGCATTGCACGTGCTCGCACCAGAAGAGGAAGTTGAAAAATCCTCACTCTGGGTTGTGAAAAACTTGCACCAGGTGGCGATACCCACACTTCTCGCCGCGAATAGAGGACGAACGTGTGGCTTCAACCGCGCTTTCTACGCGCCATCGAACTCGTCGCTCGCTACTAATAATCTTGGTCGTGGCGTCAGGCATAAGAACCATACGAGAGCGCCACCAAACCAGTTATGCAACGTTGCTGTGGTGTCTGAAACGCGTCTCAAACTGGCGTGTTTACCGCGTCCAAAAAAGTGGTCCCTCGATTTCCGCCCGATGGCCATCATACAGGTGTCACGCTGTCGCCAGTCGCCATCCTGGCGGCGTCCCAAGAGCGGCGGTGTATCTGGCAGACGCCTGTTCTACTGCAGCTCGCTTTCCAATGTGGCAGTCCACGGAAGTTTGAGCAGCCAGAGGTTGGGACGCCGTGACGACAGCGACACTCGCGTTCGGCTGTGCTACTCGCAACTTCTCGCTAGCATTTCTACAAGCAACCGCCAGGACCGCGGCATCCGACGTCCAGCAATTTACGTGGTTATTACGGTTTTCTGTTTTTTAACACGAATTGACTATGCACCACATACACACCATGCCACTTCTGCAGGGAGGTATAGGTCTGTTAATATTAACTTTCAGCAAAACGTTACCGTGTTCCACACTACCGGAGCCTTTGAAGCATACTATTAAGCACGCGCCCGAGTGATATTACCGCAGGGCGCTGGTTTAAAAGCATGGTTCAAAGGCTCCGGTAGTGCGGTACGCGGAACACGGTAAAGGTTTGCTAAAAGCCTCCATTATTAGAGTATGAGCGTAAACAGGAGCTACTCCGCAT
Source organism: Ixodes scapularis (assembly GCF_016920785.2). Taxonomy (NCBI): domain Eukaryota; kingdom Metazoa; phylum Arthropoda; class Arachnida; order Ixodida; family Ixodidae; genus Ixodes; species Ixodes scapularis. Next base: position 88,618,210 of record NW_024609839.1, on the reverse strand, counting down.
CCTCGTCTTCGGCGTTGGATTACGGTGCGGGGAACGTGTACGTTTAGGGCATCTGGACTAGGCTTCCAGCGATCGCGCCGATTAATAAAAACAAGTTTTTGATGTCTAACTGAAAGGAGCAAGTAATTTCGATCAATATACAGCCCAAAAGGAAGGTAAGCAAGTGGAGCCGATGTAGCCACCTACGAAAACGACGCGCCGTCACTGCCAATGTAAAACTTCGCGGCGGTTAATATTATTGTCTCTTCGAATGCTTCCTCCATGATCAAAAGCGATCCTCTGCTATTTTGCGCCGTCGCTGCTGTGCTTTCTTTTTGCTGTGGCTGAAGACGAAGTCAATCCGCGTAGTATACAAGTGATAATCTTGGTCGTTCCAAAATCGAGTCTCGGATCGCCTACTCGCGATGTCACGTGGCACTACCGCTGACGTAGGAGACAGGGTACTCGGGTATGACCGGCAACACAGCCAGTGAGACATAAGGCGAAGCCATGTGCTCACGTGGGAGTTCCAGGCTGCAGCATTCGGAAACCAAGTTAACCTCGACAGTGCAGTACAACGCCGTTGACGCCAAGTGTATAGCTACAACTAAAATTAAATCCCCCCTCCTTCTCCTCCTCCAAGAACGGTTTTCTGCTCGCAGCGAATATCAAACCTGTTCGTTGGTCATTCGACGACACCGATTACGGAGTGCGCTAATAAAACGAACAGCGTCTCGTGTTCGCGAACAAGGAACAGCGTGTTTTTAACCGTGCCACGTACTACAGGGTGCCTCGCAATTACCACACTGTCTAATAGCAGCGTCCTCTCCTAGCTTGTTTTGTATTTTGGTTTCTGACGGGAGCACGATTAATTAGCGAGTAATGACGGAAGACCGCCGGCTGCACTCCCTTTCACTACACAATGGACCGCAGCCGACGCTACAAACCATCCCAGCCAATCCAGCGCTCCCAACATACCACGTGACCTCACGCGTCGCTGCGGCCCTCCCGAAGGTCGCGTGTCACACGCACGGCATTGGATTGGCGCCGATGGCTCGTAACGTCTGTCGCGGTCCATCGTAAAGTGAGATGGAGCGTGGTTTCACGGAGCTCTGATGGCGCCATCGAAGACGAACGAGTCCTTGGCACTCACTGGACTTGTTTTCAGCAGTGGGGGGCGTTTCCGGCGTTGTTCTTAATCCGGGTATCACGTCCGTCAGCAGGCGGCTCCAAGAGGCTTGGGTCACGGGACTCGTCACGAAGAGAACGTGTGCCACGAGCCATAGTTTGTGCAGGGCCATCTGGAAACATGAGCGATGATCAGACACTGGCTCAAGGTGCAACCAGACCTCCTGGAGCTGTCTGGATAAAGTGGAAGAATTTACGAGATTGCGAAAGGAATTGGGATCTGAGTTCGTTTAGACAGCGGGCAGTTCGTCAGCCCCCAATGGGCGTCTAGTAACTCGGCTGTGGACGAGAAATTCAGCAAGTGGGGTACGATTACTAGCCTGCGGTCTTTTAACTTGCGTCACGCAGTAGTGATCGCGATCCCCACGTCGGTATGCTGTTCTTCCAGTTCGAAACGGGCAGGGGTGGATGTCTTGGTTTTGCAGAGATGTCTTGGTGGTGCAGCGCGAGCTTTCGCTCTACGTTCATCGACCTGGGGTGTTCTAACGCACCGATCCCACCCCAGAGATTGTAAGCCTTGCACCATTTCGCCGGTAAAGAAAAGGGACACGGAGGTAACGTCAGCTTATGTCGTTTTTGACAAATGGAACTTTAAAAGATGGGATTAGAGATAAGATTCACCTACGGGGAGCAGCTGTCCTATATCCGACCCACTCAGAAGGTCGTTGCTCGTAATACATTACACGAATAATGCGATATTGTTTCACTCGAAACGTATTCGAGATGGAAATGTGCACGCGCTAGCAGCCTTCAGGTGTTTTTTCCCTGCGATGAATAGACGAAGCTACGAATATCCTACACTCTCGGACCTCTGACGACCTGCTATACGATGCATAGTTTTCTGACTCCCCGTAATGAGTCTGACGGGCATTACTATCCCGGTAGGAAAAAAAAAAGAAAAAAAAAAAAAAAAAGGTTATCCTGGTGACATTCGACACTGCCTTGCAATAGTTAGGGGGAGAAAATTGGCTTAGAAGGGCGAGAGGAATCGCATGTTTGTATTTTTAGATTTAGGCTAGGTGGCGCTAGCCCGTTACAAAGGGTATAGCCAGTAACATCCATCCATCCATCCATCCATCCACCAAAGCCGCTGTCGCACTGCTCATACATGAAAAAAGAAAACTTGCTGCAAACTCGATGATAGCGTTATCTGCGAACACGCCTCAAGTGCATGTTCGAAATAGGCTTGATTCATACATATGCACGCTTCAAACGTGTCTGAAGGCACTCGTTGCATGTCCAATTAGTCAAGACCGTCACATAAGGAAGAACCGTGGCCTCAGAAGGTGGCTGCAGACCGTGTTTCATAATATGCATTAGCAATGTCACCGCAGCTTAACTCACACTATTAGGGGCAAGTAAGCCCGTAATATTGCCTCGTAATTTTAATTTAAATGACACGCGTTAAACGACAGTTTCAGTGCACGAAGAGAATGGGACTAAAAACAAAAATGTATGTATATCTAATCAATGATAGCTTGAATAAGTAAAGTTTCGGAGTACTTCGCCGAAATACGGTTGCATCGCTCACCTCTGCGTTCCTGCCCACGACTGAAAGGCGACTGTGCCTCCGAATCGTTAATAACTGCTCACAATGTGGCGTGCCTGTTTCCTATTGGCTTCCGAAAAATGTGTAGACCACACAAGGTTCCAGCGTAACCTGACCAAAGGACGAAAGCTGCGGCTCCCGTGAGCCAATCGAAGTGAGCCACGTGACAGCTTGCACAGGCGTTTCAGCAACACGTTACCAAGGGCGGGGGGGGGGGGGGGGGGGGGGGGGGGGCTCGCTTTAACGTTTAGATGGGCTGGCCAGGGCTCTAGCTCTGACCGTTTGCCAAATTGCTCTGAAAGGGAGTATACCTCGTTTATTGCGTTGAAATGTGGGCGTTGTTTCGATCTGTCTACTTATCTTTATTTCGGATATCGGTTTAAATGTATCTCTGCTCTCGAGCGTTTCGTTCCGGGATTCACGAGTTTAGATAAGAATTGTTAGGTTCGAGACAGCTTTCCGGTGATTATCTGTCGGGCAAAAAAGGGGCCGACTCACTTGGCTTTGGACGCATGTGAGGCATCCGATACTGCACACGAGAGAGCTACAACGCAAGCTCCGAACATGTGCGAAAGATGGCAGCCTAGAGAAAGCTCCGAGTGGGATGATCTCTGCCCACTTCATAAAAAATAAAAAAAGATGACGTTGCGATTCTGCACGCAAATGCCCTTGTAAAGCTCGTGCTCACTGCTCAGTCATGGACAATAGGAACTAGAACAGGTACACGTGTTCCGTCGCTCATGTTAGCACGGCAGAGTTACGGTGTGTCAGAGGTGTGTACATGGGATGCGAGAGATCCATCCGGCGGACATAGCATTCACTAATCACATCCATCAGATCGTACTAGCGATCGAGGTGAACGCACCGACACGTTCTAGCTTCGTTCGCTTACGACCGTATGTCTATTCGCAACGGCAAACAAACCGTTACGAAGCACCAGCCTGCTAGTGCAAAGGTGACACAATTTGTTATTATATTGTTGTTGTCTTTTGTGAAAAAAAAAATGTTTGTTGCATCGGTAAAAGCGAGCGAATGGAGCATGAACACTTAAAATGGAAAGAGTAAAACGCGGAGGAGAAGCACCGGACAACCACGTTCTTTCCTTTAGCAACCACGTTTATTTTGGGCAGGAAAATTGCACCCTGAACGAAATCCCAACTAAGATAGGGTGATAAGGGGGAAGGAAATCTGGGGATGGAAAAGGGGACGAAGAAACCCCGAGGCACGGTCAGAACTACAGTGATGGTGTGGTTTGGGGAGTTGACATATTTTTAAAGTTGAGGCCCGATGAATTCTATTTCCCGTCTTGATAAGGCTACTGAGGCCGATGAAGCGTTGTTTTCTGCGTTCTGGATGAGAAAGAATTCGATGATCTCACGTCCGTAGCGATTGCGGTGTCCCCCCTTTGTCTGGGTTCCCGCGAAGTTAGGCGCGGATCCAATGCATTCGTTCGCGTCAACCGCGATGGTATGAATGGGGGTTATCAGTTCTTCAAGTGGCTTTTTTTGTGTGTGTGTGTTCACGTAAGCGGTCCCAATGTTTGTAATTGCTCCTTGTCAATGTTGGTGCACATAGGGTACTAGCGAGGAACTGAGGGACTGAAAAACAAGCAGATGAAGTTGCGGAGCGCAACTTCATCTGCTTCTTGCACACGGGTTGCGATGATGTCAGAACGCCGAGCTCTTATTTGCTGACTGAAAACAAAATAGTGGGTAGACCTCGAGGCATTCTAGCACTGAGGTCTACCAACTATCCTTTCACATTAAAAAGATAATTACTCTGACGTAAAGAAAATCAACCTAATTATATCGAACGCTAGAAACTTTCTTAATAGACCCTTTATCAGAGACCAATAATTACATTAACCCTCATCTTTGCTATGGGTGCTTTTGGCTGGAGCGATTGGGCCAGCCTTCCGTGAAACGCCCAGTATATTGAGTCCCACACGTTGTTAAGCAACCGAAAAGAGAAATATTAAAAGGAAATCACTACTACAGTAACCAGTTTTCTTAGACCGCGTGCATTCACGAAATGGCTCACTTTGCTTTACGAGCTTCTTTATTATTATTATTATTATCATTATGATTAATTCTCATACAGGACGCGGCGCGGGCGGGAAGCGCTTGGTCCGCTGTTATCTTGAGGCTGTCGAGTCGCAAGCGCGGAGCGGAGATTCATTACAGGCGCTATCGGCGCGTTCTTTCCGCTAATGCTTCTTCCAGCGTTCCTAGAAGTCTAAGGATTAGAAGCGACTGCCCTGTGAGCGTTTCGAGATAAAGGCACAACTAGTGAATACTGGAACAGTCAAATTCAGTGAAAAGAGAAGCTAATACAAGAGGAAATCTGGGGCAGTTACATCGATAAGTCGAGTAACTCTGTGTCGTTTTTGTTTCGAGGCCTCTTCGTAGTGTAGATACTACTTACATGGGAACAGAAGCTACGGGTACAGGAGGAGACGAGAAAGCGCTGAGGCGCCCGAACGCCTAACTCTGACAGGAATCAATAGTGGGTAGATGCAAAGCTGGGCGGGCCCTTGTCTTTACTCATTGTTCGAGCGTGTTCGAACGCCGAACGCCGGCATTCGGCCTTCGGTGTTCGCGTTTAAAGGTGTTCGAGCGGTGGGTAGGAACAGACGCAGCTGTAGCTTCGCGTGTACCCCCTAATCGTTCCAACCAGAGCTCGGTGTCCTGCGAACTTGTCTCCAGGCAGTTCTTGTAGTGCCGACCTCACATCAGCGAAAGGCAGACTGTGTTTTGAGTGATGCATTGGCAGTGCGATTGCAACTTTATGATCTGCGGGTGTCACTGTAGCACTGACCACGGTGGAAGAAGATAAGAAAGATGTCTGAACAGGGGCAGCCAAAGCGTAGAAAGTAATTGTCTGGCTTCGTGCCTTTCCCGGCAGGGGGCACTCTCGGTCTAGGCACCTTCGCACAGGCGGGGCCGCGCACCGCGCGGTTTTGTGTTACGCGAATAGGGCAGGTTCCTCGAGTGGCTCTTATCCGCCTCCTTGTACCCCTAAACCCGGGGGTCACACTGCTCATACATCATATCAAAAGACAGTCTCCAAACACGAGTCATCGCGATATCTGTGGTTCGAATGCCGCGTGCCAAGTTTTCTCCTTGAACTCGTTCCCATGCGGCATTCGAAGCACGGATCTTGACGTGACTCGAGTTCGAATCAGCTCACAGACTGTCTCCTGTACGATGTATAAGCAGTGTGACCCCGGCTTAAAGCCCCACGGTGTGTTTGTTTAAAGCTTGATTCACATAGTGCGGTTTACTTGCGATTTCGCAATTACGACGCCGCTGAAGCGGAAAAAACAAACATGGGTGGTGCTTTGGTGCCCGACGTTGCAGCTGCGAATTCCCGAGCAGAATCGCACCATATGAACCGGGCTTTATACATGTCGCGTCAAATGCGCCAATGCACGAGACGCGTGTATCGTGCAGCCCTTGGAAGTAAATGGCGGCGATGCACCGAAATAAGTGGCCCTGTGCACGTTTCCACTGTTTACAAAAATCACAGTCCGCACGTGCTAAATCACAGTCCAGCCAGCACTCGCTCGCACTTGCGACCAGCCAGAAAGTGTGCTTGCGTAAGACGCAAACACAGCAATGAACGCGCCCTCATACGCTTTTATGGAAAAGTGTGTTGACGATTGCAAACGAGGCCACTGGCCGCTGCCATGTCTCCTCTCGTGCGGACAAGCACGTGCAATTTCAAGCTTGCCAAAGCTATGTTCACGCGCACGTATGGGCCATCAGTCGGGACGCCATGTTAGCTAGAAGCTAGAACTAGAAACTAGTACACTCTAACCATGCTTGGAGTTGTCAATACTCCATATCTCAAATGGCTGCATTAGAGACAAATGCATAGGGCCGGAAGCTTAACTCAGCAGTGTGTGTGTGTGTGTGTGTTTTTGTTTTTTGGTTTTTTGCACGAGGACTCGTGCATAAGAGGTACTTTCAAAAGCCACGTGCTCGGGTCGATGCCTTTGTCTTCACTACAGATGTTTGTGAGGTGGAGTATTGGCAACGTGCGTGATCAAAAGCGTCGCTGTGATCCGCCTTCGACGATTGGCCAAATGCTGACTATGAGCTCAGCAAATGATTTCTCATCGACGGAAATAAAAGGAATGTAAGGACATACATTTTGACGATGTTGGCAGCGTTGGTTTCAGAGCGCCATGATTTCAAGCTTCCATCGTGCTCATTACAAACACCATCGAACTTGTTGTTCGCAAGGTAGTGACGTCATGAAAGGGAACCATATAGAGGGCGCCACCAAAACATCTCGCCGCTAATAGGAAGCGAATGGCAGCGGAGCACCCGTTCCTGGCACATGTCTTGCACGTTCACAGAAGAGTGGCTGGCGGTACTTGTTAGAAACGCGAAGCGTGAATTTTATCGAGGGAGTTTATTTACCCCACATGAGCTGCCCCATTCCACAGTCAAATACTTCCACAGTGATTGTCAAAAATGTGAGCGAAGCTTCGCCGCACTTGCTCAATGGCGAGGCGTCGCCGATCAGACGCATCTTCCACTGTGGCAGCAATCACCTTAAGTGACTCATCTTCAAAACGCCTCAACGAGACATTAACTTTTCTCTTCGCTTAGAGGTTATTTTATTTCTACAATGCAGCGAGAAACTGAGGGACTACAGGAGACGAGAGTGCGCGGGGTCTTCGGTACGCAGAGCGGACGCAGCACTTGCATCTTTCAGTGGCCGGCGTGCGGGAACTCGATATCTGCGACCCATCACTATCTGTGTGCGCTGCGCTATGCCGCGTCTGCTACGCTCGACGTTGGAACGGGGCTTTTACCGCTCATTCACACTGGAAGCGGATCCGCGTTCGCAAAGCGGTTGCGAACGCGCTTGTATAAAGATCCAGTAGAATGTCACGAGCACTCGATGTCATCGAGTGCGCGTGCAATTGTACTGGATTGTTATACAAGCGTGTTCGTAACCGCTTTGCGAACGCGGATCCGCTTCAAGCGTGAATGAGTGGTTAGTCTCCAATGCACCGTCGAACGCGTTAGAACGTGGAGCGCCGGGGACCGGTGTTTGGCTCTCGCATTCTAAGGCGTTCGACGAGTGTAATGGAGGCAAAGACAGCTAGCTTTAGGTCTACCCACTAATCATTCTAACCAGAGCTCGGCGTTCTGACGTCCTCTCGCCCTTTCGTATCCTCCTCTCCCTCAGTTTCTCGGCGCAAACTTTAGTTAATGCCGTGTTGTTGTTTTTTGTTTGTTTATGTCTTCGCTCTCGCAGAGTGTCGTCTGAACCAGGCTACGACTGACACGTGGGTCGACCCCGTGAATGAGCGTACGTTCCTCGAGTGGGAGAACGCGCAGCGTGCTCGGAGAAAGCGGAAAGTTTTTGTCCCCCGCGTGAGCTCTGCCTGCTTCGTTCTGGCTGCGTGGCAGGTGTCACCTGCGGAAGGAGGGGACGAAGGAAGGGAGGGAAAAGTGCCATTGTTGATACCTGAGCTGTAAGGCACAGCTTTTTAGTGGGAGAGCGATTAGGAGCTCGTGTCGCAGAAAAGTCCGGCGTCGGAGTCGGCGTCGGTGAGACTAAGAAATTCCATAATGCAACGCGCGCAGCCACGTCTGACGTCACAACCCTAAAAACTCGCTAAATCTGTCGAAAAATATTTCCCCTAAATTTAGCCAAACTTTTCCCGGCAAATTGAGCGAAAACTTTTCCCGACAAATTTAGCGAAAACTTTTCCCGCCAAATTTAGCGAAAAATTTCCCCACTAAATTTAGGGGAAAATGTTCCGCTAAATTTAGCGGGTCGATAGGTTCATGACGTCACAGCCACGTGTGACGTAACGCGTCTCGATACTGTACGTTACAGTAACATCATGTAACACGTGACGCTACCGACTAGACCACGCGCTTGCTCGGCTTGGGAATGAGCGCGGGTGTAATGGAGAACGCTTTGCGAACGGGGCCCTATAACGCTATCGCGTTCCACTCTAAAACGCCGTTCAGACAATTGCAACCGACTAGGACCGATGAGACAAGACCGGTTTTTAAGCCTCTTGCGACGGCGTCGGACAGGATGCGCTGCTGCGGAACAGTTCCTACGCCGTCGTAAGAGGTTTCAAAACGGTCTTGTCTCTCTCGGTCCTACTCGGAAGCAAGCGTGTGAAACACACTTTAAAGGCGAAGCTTAAGAGTCCCCCAATGTTCGGGTTAAGGGAAAGGAGCGAGTTGCTACTTGGCAATGTTCTTTTAATTATGATTGATGTCGTTTATTCTTTATATATACACTACGGTTCGAATAAGACCACCTGAATGCAGTTTGCAACTGTTTCAGTTTCAAAATTTCGTTGTAAAAATTGTTCTTAAAACTTATGTATGGCTTCAGGTAATTCTTGGTCGACTTCTTGGCGTTCTTTGTCACTCAGACGAAGAATACCTAAAGCAGTTCGCAAAATAGGTAGTATTAACTTTTAGGGCGACACCACGTGTCTCACCTCACATTTCTTAGATTGAAAACATTTTTCGCGATTAAGTCTTTACTTTCTTTCTAACATACAATGGCACGAAAACAGGTGCGCTCTTGTGCGACCAAAGTAACGCCTCGAAATCCTACCCTCGCGCATGAAAGAAAGTGTCCTTTTAATTTTTGCTGCCTCTGAAGCTCTCAATCGTCGCCTTAGTTTTATTCAATCGCCGCACACTCGCAGGGCTTTTGACGCCATTCACACAGGGGGTCTGCAATTACCCTCCGACGCGTTTTCCTTTTTTTTTTTTTTGTCGATTGTTGTTTTAGGAAGGAACGGCCCGCCCCGTATTTTTGCTTTTCTACGTTTCACCTGGGACAAAAAAAAAATAATAATAATAATAACTACGTTCCCGCGGAGGGTGATATTGCGTGACGGCGGTTGAACCTCATATTTTGCTCAAACAATATTGCAGTTCCGTCCGCGGTCCAGTAAGCGAACGAATTTCGTTTCGATATCCAAGTCGGCACGCCACCGACAGAGCGTTACAATGCACGACCGTTGCAATTGTAAGATCTCGCCAAACACATATAATACGTATAAACAAAAGAACGCGTGTATGAGCTGGAAACCCGACAATATTGGACCTTTCTTAACTGGTAAGGAACCGTCGAAACCCAATTAAACCTTTTTTTTGTAGTAGTAATTGTTTTTTTGAATCGTGTATATTGATGACTCGTCAATAATTTTGCCTCATGGAATTTTTATATCTCTGGGATGTCAAGCTCTGTGCGTACAGCTTTGGATATACGTTTCAAGGTCATTTTGCGTGCCAACTTTGGCACCCGCGATCAGCGCACTCCGTCCAATAAAGAAAGTCTTCACCCTGAAAACACGCGGGCCTTCGGGAGCCCAAACACACATGCCAACGCAAACACTCAGCCGCCTTGGGAACGCATCGTTCGACGCGTTCCCTCGTGCTCAAATAAAACCGCGTCGTGTGTCGCCAAAAGCGGAGTACACGTTAAAACCGGAAGTGATCTTTGAGCGCCCCCCTTCTCCTTTTTATTTCTTGCTGTGTTTCGCTTCTGATCGCCAAGACCTCGTTGAGGCATCCGGACCAAAGGACCCTGGGCCCTTTTATTTTATGAGCTCCCATTAGAGTCCCAGCGGTTCATTGGCGGTGACCTAGTTAAATGTTCGCCAAGGCAAAGTCAGCCCGCTACTCCATCAACTGCGTCCGTCAGCTTTATTGGTTTCATTGGGGATCATTACTGCCCTCACTTCCGGGCCCGACTCGAGAGACACGTACACTTGACCCGGCGTCTGATGATGGCCGCTGCCGCATACCGCGTTTAGGAACATGATCATTTTCAAAAAAACCATCAGAGAGGAGGGGGAGGGTCTAAACCAATGCCAGCTAGAAGAACAGGCCTGCACTGCGCCCTTCCCGAGCGTCATCACTAGTGGGACCACGTAGCGTCGCCTAAATTGCGTCAGGATCGCCTCCAGCGCGTGCTGCGGCGTCTTACAGCGAGCGCGACATTAGCACGCGTCCGTCGCTTCGCGGCGTACTTTAGTTGAGTTTCAGCGTGTTTGCCTCTTGGGACGGCTTGGGGAGCCACTAAGGATGACGTCATGCTCAGGCCTTGTCTTCTGAGCGGTATATTGTATCAATCCAAGAAGTGTAAGACGAGCCTCGTTTGTACTGTGGTCATTTCCTCTTGTTGTCCGTCTGTGGGATATGTGAGGAAGCTTAACGGTTTGGCGGACGAAGTATCCGCGGGGTCGGAGTAAGTAAAGAAGGACGTCGAGGGTTGCTGCGGTGATGATGTTGATCCTTCTCTCTAGCTACTGTGTAAGTTTTCTTTTTTCTTCGTTTATATTCCTCTAACGATGTGAAGGGTTTGCTGAGATGTGTACGAGAGTGTGTTATGTATATATAATTTCCTGCGTCAATGAATAACAATAATTTTTTTTATTGGCGCCGAATGTATTTTTTGGAAATTGGATGCACTCCAAATACGTATTTAACATCGGTGCGAGCGAAATATATGCGCCTTTCTTTTTTCTTTCGTTCCTGGAAATCGTGTTTTTTGTTTTTTTAATTTTGTGGGGGCGAGGGTCTACCACCGTGCCCAGGGCCACTACCCACCGCCCATAAACTGCATCATGGACTTGCCTCATCGGCTTGCCTCCAGCCAGGTTGCTAGGCTAACCTGTTACTTACTGATTCTGGAAGTCCGGAATCTATAAAAGGGGGACACGCCCACGGAACGGGGGAGACGGACCAAGGGCACGGAGACGCGTAGGATGAAAGCCACGGCATCGTTGTACTTTGACTGACAAACCATTCCTGTGATACTAATAAATGGAGTTTCTTGTTTTGGAAACCCCGGCTTTCTTGTTGTTTGTCCGGGATGGGCATGCAGCAAGCCAACCTTACCACAACTCACAGTTTTGCGTTCCGAATACGAAGTTATTGCGATTGATTTCCAGTTAAAGGGGTACGGAAACCAAATTCTGAAGCTCATTTCTTTGTTTCAACACGACGCAGGTAGCACCACAACCACAGAAACATAAATATTGCGCTAGAAAACGCAAGAAAACATATTTTAAAGTGAATTAAACGATAATCAAAAACCACCTGGTAGTTGGTTATAAAGCTTCAATGGAATGTCGTGACGACAACATGCCTCTGAAAGCAGCGCCGCAGCGGTATGTCCGCTCACTGGTATAGATTGCCTAGGCCTGAACGCAATACCGAGGCGTCTTGGTGGAAAGAGCGAAAACGAAGTGAGCCACCTTGGTTTCAGCTCTCGCGCGACGTGCAAACGCGTGCTTCGGTTGTTCTCAGGTTTGGTGCGCGTGCTGGCCCCGCGATATCTACAGCCCTTGGGTACTTCGACAAAGCGAGATTGTAACGCGTTGACGCCTCCAAGTGGCAAAACTCGTCACTACGGTACGCTTGGTCGTCCGAGGCATGATGACGTCAAGACGTCTGCCGGATCTCCCGAGATGCATCGCGCTCCTCCATGGCTGATTTTGAAGCGCTCGCCAAAATCGCGGCATTTAGAGCATAAAATATAGCCATCTGCTCAAAATACGACCGTGCGATTATTCATTACAGGCTTAGCTGATCATATTGAACTCATTTCTTGATGTTTTCTCTATATTTCAAGTTTCGATTCCGTATCCCTTTAAGACAAAATTGAAGTCTGAGATCCTGAGCAGAGCCACACTGTAACGGGCAAGAGAACGGTTGAAAGTTAATTGTACGTATGTTCAGCAGCATCCACCCATCTATGCATTAACTGATAGGTGTGAATAAGAGGATGCGACAGACCGGCTCAATCCAGCCAAACAAGAAAATCCCAAGTGAAGCCGGAAGTGGAGCTCGCGGTCGGTGGGCACGCTCCCGAGAGTGTCCAAGTTCGTCCAATAGCGTCTTTTGGTTTTGGTCATCGTTGGGAGCGTGCCCTCCAAACCAGAAGTATCCCCGGGTCATTCAATTCCAAAGAAGACACAGCAATGTTTTCATGTCTGGGATATGTGCGAAACCATTAATTTTAATAAAGAAGCTTCTAAATCCAAGAAAACTCTTTATTTTTTTTTATGAAAATATAAATTTTATTTTTGCTGATATCATGCTGTAAATTTCTCGAACTTGCATAAAGCTCGCGCAGTTATGAAAAAAACATTGTGAAAAAACGGTTAGCAAACAGAGAAATTTCAGTGGGTGCCTAAGTACTTAATAACATACGGTATACGATGTTATTACCGATACGGTATACGATACGGTACGATGATGGTCCCTCCGGTTCGAACTGCGCATGCGCTACCACGGAAGCCTCGCACATGCGCTGTTCGACCGGAGGGACCATCATCGTACCGTATCGGATGCGCAAAAACGGTTCTCTAAACCTCTCTACTGTCCGCAGACTGTGTTTTGTACAGTGTAGTAGCGGCATGACCGCGGTTGCAGATGCGCCGTCAAGAAGAGCGGGCGATATCGTTTTGCTGCGTCCAGGACCGTTTTAAAAAACGTTTCCGGCGATTCCGTGTAAAGACTGGCAACGATGATGATGCGCTTCGAAATTGTACGAGTGTTGTTACTCTGGAGCGCATAGTTCGTTACTGCGGCTCTGCGTTGACCCTGTCACGTGTGTTGCCCCGGAACATTTTTTTTTTCGTGCAGAAATGTTGTAGTTTTTGCCGACGACCGTCCGGTGCTTTTTCAGCCTCGGCAAGCGTGGCGGTCTCAGCATCTGGGTCAGCGGACGTGTAGCGGCAATGTTGCAATGTTGACAGCGCCTACAGCTGCGCGATCAGGTGTGCGCGTTGTCGAGGTATCCGCGATCCACGTCGCGGCATCCGATTGTCTGTCGTCGCACATACACGGCCTCGTTTCGGCCCGCGGCTCCTCCGGCTTATTCCAGCTGTCCGCTCAAGGTAGCGTGTCACAAACAGATGCCGCCCCGATCGACGTTCTCTTTTTCGTTCTCGAAACGTCGCCGCAGTGTAAGCAGCGCGCGTGACTCTTTCTGGGGCAATGCCAGAGCAGTTTACATGCTGAAAACATTGAAACATCGCTACATTCTCTATTTCCATCATCGGCGATAAAATGTCCAGAGAAGAAAAGCTGTCTTTATGTATTTATTTATTTGACCCTTAAAGGGGCGGTGCAACGATTTTCGGACTTCGGTCAAAGATTTCTGGAAGTTGCCCCCTGACACTTCTGAACTAAAGAACACAAAACCGATTTCGCCTGCGTGTCCTAGTTGTTGCGTAAAAAAAAGATAAAGATTGGCATTTCGGGCACCCCTCAACTCACTCCCAGTCTTCAGGGTCACACCTGGTCGCACTCCCAGTGACGTCATTCGGAGTGCCGTGTAGCTTCCCGTGTGCTCTCTCGGAGGACGCTTCCCCTCCCTCTCTCTGCGTACATTAGCGGGCGCTATGCTGCAGCTTAGAGCCGAGCGGGGTCACGTAATCTTTCCGCCGTAGTTCCTTCGGCTGCCACTTGGGGCTGCAGGTGGGGGAAAAAGCTCGACTTTTGCTTTGCGATTATGCAGCGGAATCGCGACATTTTTAATGAAGGAAGTGTTTTCTCTATCCTCTGGGACACGATAAACAACGTAAAAGTGACGAGATGCAAATTCTTTTAATCATAAAATCGTTGCACCGCCCCTTTAAGGGGCATTACCCCCGCTACGACGTTAGCGTCAACACGACATCGTCGCTTTTACGCAGTTTACTTTGAAAAGATACTGACGGGCACCAAACTTTATCGCTTGGGTTAGCGCCCCAAATGAGCACTTTACATCACAACAGTCTATTGACGACATGCTTATAAATAAACATAGACCCCCCCCGAATATCGTTTTTTTGTCTAACAGTGTCCCTTAGTGTACAGTACATAATCCGTAGGGGAGGGAACGCAGGAACAAGATGGCAATATTATAAACTAAAGGTGCTGTTAATAAAAGTTAGTTTAGACAGGAACAGCATCGGTATGTGTAACAATTGAAGAGGGAAGACGGTTCAGTCATCCGATGTTTAAAATATAGATGAGATGTTGAGCGTTAAAACGACACTGACAGGGTATTTATGACCGCCAAGGTTTTTATTTTTACATGACATATGATGGCCCAACTAACCAGAACACATTCCACGGCTCGAAATTCGTTTCCTTTCAGCCCGAAAACAGTCGATCGAGAACTGGCCGATTTGAGTCGCGCTCACTGTCTTCTTTTTGGTCACGAGCCGTTTTCTACGCTTTAGACACAACCAGCAAAGATAATCAAAGTCGTGGGTCATCGAAGGCACACACTTAATACCAGAGATGGATAAAAAATATGATACCCATTTTTGAAGGCTTCTAAAAAGCTGCAATACGTTGATTAAAACAAAAGTTGCATAGCCACGTGACTTCCGGTAACTTTCTCCTCTGTATTTCTTCTTCCCCAGTCCAGCTTCGGTTCGGGCAGTTGCGTTTTTTTTACTTTATTAAAAGCATACGTGACAACCCGGTAGCAAAATATTTATTGGGTATATCTTCTAACACCATAATAAATTGCCTGGAAAAAAATATAAAGAAATAAAAATTGGGGGGTGTCGGTGTCCCTCTTTTATGCCAACTTCATAAATGTGATCGAGACAAGTTCAGTGATGATTCAAGCAAGAATTTGTAGCAGAGGAATTGGTAAGGATCTAAGTTATGTGCAGGTTGTTTGACCAGCCCTCGCTACTCCTACAAGGCAAGCAAGAACACGAGATTACAGAGAAACAAAAGAACACATCAATCAAACATACATCGTGCACTTCAAAGCAATGCTTGTAGATATGCCATTTTTGTTCAGTGAAGTAACAGCAATACTTAGGTTGATTCGCCATCGGGGTATACGCCATGGATACATCTGGCTGATTTAGTGAACTTAAATGTGCAAATAAAGGCCGACGAGGACGAATTCTACCTTTTTCTATTTTTCAAGATGCCGCAGCGGTCCAGGAATCACAGCTAAGGAGTCTGGCGACCAGGAAACTAAAATCCCTGCCGCCACTTTGTTTTTGTTTTCGACGTTCGTACGTTGACCCAAGATGGCGTCATCGCGTTATGTTGCCCACAAATAGACGCCACCGTTGCCGATAAGACAAAATTGTGGGCAGAACAGTTTGTAATTGTCATCAGACCTGTAGTGTCTTCAAAAGACTGTCAACAGTTTCTAGCTTCGCGTTGTTCGGTACCAGCTGAAATCTGTGCTCTCCTTTGCGACCATATTCAGAGTTATTATTATGATTGTCTATTAAACCTATTCTAAGCTCGAAAGTTTAGCTCCAAAAACTATATGTTGCGCTGTAAAAATGTTTGTAATATATGAGGAAATATCAGGAAAATTTCGGCAAAAGTGAAACGGTTCTGTTATATTAAAATGCAGACAAGCTTCTCGGTCAAAAAACAGGGTTTAGTTTATTCGTAAAGAACACAGGTTTTTGGTAAAAAGAGTCTAAAGATACTTATATTATCGGTAAAAAAACACACACAGTTTGTTACACTAAAAAACGTCGTTTTTCCTTAAACAAACACTCTAGAAAACGTCCCGTTATCTGTAATAAAAAAAAGCTTCTGTTATTCCCACATGCCAACATTTCTGCTTAATTAACAGGGTAAACGAATTCTAATCACTGTAAAAATACAGGAACTTTCCCCATTTCTGCAAAACGGATGATAATGAAATCAGTAAACAAAACCATAGATAGTTTTTTTTTTATAAAGGAATGTTTGTTCGCAATACACGGTATAGTATTATCTGGTTCAAATAAAATGCGATCAGCGGAGCGCGTGGCTGTCGACAAACGTTGCGCCTCTTGGAGGCCTTCGGAAATCGATAAAATTTGACTACGACGTTGTGAGGATGACACACCGGGCGACGGCGGTAACTGATTCTGAGCCCTGGGCCTCGGTTCCTCGGAGGCGACAGCTTTCAACTTTCACTGGGCTACCTACTTGAGCCTGATGCTTCGACCCCAGTGGACTCCAGTGAGCAACAGCGCCATCATGCTCCTGGGGCTCCTTCGTGCTCCGATCGCACGACGTGCCAGTCCCCATGGCTCACTGCTGACCCGCCCAACCCGCCTCCATGAAATCTGGACTTCTGCGAATCGGACTGCCATTCTCCGCAATAGCAATAATCCACGTCGTCCTCATCATGCATGTATATACTCATCACATTATCATGTTCACTAGACGCGGCACCGCGGGCTTCCACAGTACGGGCTGCTGCCTTTCCGCGGTGCCATGACTCTCCAGAGCCAAATAAAGATATTAATTAATCAATATTAATAGAAGTGCGAATTGGAGAGTAGGGCGCTGCGAGGGTGTGCGTGCTACCAACACCTCCTAGATAAGAAATTTTAAGTGCTGAATTTCCCTGCATCACTAAAGGAGCCCATCGTAGGCCGCAGCGTTCGGCCGAAACACGTGTGTCAGTGAGAGCCCGATTCCCAGCCGAACGCTAATGCCGTAGTTGTGTGCAATCTGTGGCCTAGGGTAACCTTGTTTAGCGTCGCAGGAAACGTGTGCACTTAGGTTTTCTTATTTAGGAGGTGTTGGTCCTAGTCCAATCTGTTTCGCCCTCACCCAGCACAACCCACGCTTCGACGCTGCGCCGATGGTGCGCTGGAAGTTCCGTCACAACCACTTTCGTTGGCTCTACACGAGCCACGCGAGGTTGTTGTTGTTGTTAAGTGTTGTTACGCATGGGAAGAGGGGATGCCTGCATGTGATGTTAGCCTCCTTGGGCAGGGGCAAGACTTGCACAGACAGTTAAAGAGAGTTGGAAGAGAGCGAAGGGGGTTTGGGAAGATTTGAACACCAATCCCTGGGTGAGTAGGGTCAAATCGGGAGGCTATTTTCTTGAGGGAAAAAGAACACTGCAGAACTGACGATAATATACCCTGGAGAAGGGGAACAAGATGGACAAAGGACAAACACTACTCTCCGAACACAGCTAGTGACTGGTGCGCGACTGAAAAAATCCGCCTGGTACTGATATCGTACCAGGGACCTCTCGATTTCCAGTGGAGCGCTCTACCAACTGAGCTAACCAGGAGTTAACCAGGAGTTAGAGCAAACGGGTTTTATCAGCTGCCACCAGTCCAACACCAAAAAGAGTGAACGGCCTGCATTTTAAGGTTGTGACGATAATGCAATTAATGCAAAGGTGCAAGCGAGCTGGACAGGCTGGCTTGTACCTCTGCCTGGCTGGGTCGCGCACCAGTTACCTAGGTGTGTTTGGAGATTTGTGTTTGTACTTTGTACCTCTTGTTCCCCTCCTCCAGGGATTATTATCGCCATTATTGTCCAGCTTGCTTGCACCTTCGCATTAATTGCATTATCGACTGCAGAATTGTCTTCTGGTGTGGAGATCACAAATTAGGTGATGACTGTTGAGACGAGAAGGCGTGGATGGTCTAGGTAGCGGGCCGGAGAGCTACAGGGGCATTGCGAGTCCTGTGGCTTGGAGGTACACAAGAAGAGATCTATAAACAAGTTCTGTTCTTCGTCCACCTCCGGTGGGAAAAAAGATATCGTTCTATTGAGTCACGGTTGTGTTGGATCTTAGGATGGCGGTAGAAAAGGACAGTCGAGCTTGATCGTATACGTGCGGACAATCTAGGAGGGTGTGGTCGAGATTCCCTGGGACATTGCATCTGGCACAGTTGGGTGTACTGGACCTGAAGATCTTGTAAAGTGTCGTTGAGGTGTAAGCGCAGTTTGCACGAAGGCGATGGAATAACGTGGAATCTGATCTGGTTATCCTAAGGTTTAACAGCGGAAAATCAATCACACACACCGACGCACAAAAGGACACACACACACCGCGTGTATTTGTCCTTTCGTGTGTCGAGTGTGTGTGATTGATCTTGCGCTGTTAACCTTCGGGTATGAATCACCAACACGCCCAAGTTTCCTCCTTATCAAATTATCTTTTTAGTTTTGACTAAGGAAGCGATGGATGAAGATTTCCGCTCGCAACTGCTCTATGGGGGTGGCTCATTCTAATAATTAATTTTCAGTCTGTGCTCTTCGCAATAACGTGGGATGAAAAGACCGGACTCTTCTTTCTTGTGTGCCTTCGAAGCAGGGGCATCAGAGCGCTCGTTGCCGGGGGATACCAATATGTGACGGAATCCATTGAAAAGCCTGCTATCACCCTCGCATGCAAAATTTACGTGCCTTTTCAGGCATATATATGTGCCCAAAAAGGCCTCTTTTCTGGCCCAGAATATTTGGTCAGAAAAGGAGCCTGGTCTAAAGGTTCCGAATTGCACAACGCACATCGAGAATGACGAATGCCGCTGTGGATGTTGCAGTGGTGGGATTCGTTTATACGTCACTAAACACTTGGAGTCAACCATTGTACTAAGGTTTCATAGGGTTGAGAGCTGGGCTAGTTGGTAGTTGTTAAACAAAATGAGATAAAACAGCGCAAAAAGGTACAAAAGGAAGAGACAAACCGGACAGGACAGAGCGCTGACTGGCAACTATGTATTTTTACTGATAGAAAGGAGAAAGACAACGCTCATTGTCCTACACGTTCACACGCACATCTTCGACCGACAGGCGCTCCGGAAGTATATCTGATATGTGGAGGCGACGTCTGGGGGCTCTTGTCGCATGGTGTAGTTCAACGCTCTCTCTCTCTCTCTCTCTCTCTCTCTATATATATATATATATATATATATATATATATATATATATATATATATATATATATATATATATATATATATATATATTGTAAACGACTTATTTTTGCGGCTTAATATTTCGCGTTGATATATGCATATATATGCATCGTTGATATATGCAAATATATATGGGTGATTTCAGATAAGATCGACCAAAGGATGGCTAGTCGACATTTTCAAATCAACTGATGTTTTTATATGTTATTGTCTAGTGTCTGGTATGAACGAATCCAAACTTAGTTTTGACTAGAAAAAATACTTGGGGACAGGAAAAGTCGTAAGGCATGAGGTGGTGGACAGTTGCATTAACGCGCACTGATGGAGGGGGCCCGTTTGAGGGCGAATAACTAAAGCGATAACATTAGGAGAACTCTAATACGTTTTAGGCGCAAACTATGGGTATAGCTTGCTTGTAATATAAAGTAATCATATTTATTTAAAATTTATTTATTTTTCTAAAAATTGGCAAACATGCCTGCTCGAACGACAAATGGCAAACTTTGGAGGTCTGTATCTCATGAAATAATTTAATCATTATGATATAATTTGCAGATATTATTCTACTAATATATAGCTAATATTTAAAAAATAACTAAGGTATCTGTGTGATACAATAGTTAGGATATATTTAGTCAAACATGGAAAAAAAATCAAACAAAGAAAAATTCCGATGCGAATAAAAAAAAAACACCACCCTCGATTTTTTTTAAATTTAGGTAACCTGTTATACTCTATTTCGGCATTCATTTCCATTAAAAACATGTTGCATCATTTTATTGAGAAAGAAGATACAACTCCCCAAAGTAGGGTCCTTTTTCAAAGCCTACACTTAGCAGTGTTTTATACAAGAACTGACTCTGAGTTCCAGTTTCATGAAACCAACACACATCTTTTATATATTTTTATTCAGATCAGACCAATGATAACTAAAGAAATCGTTCACACACTTAAATTAAGGAGAAACTACTGTGTACAAAGAGGTATCATTTTACGGACTAGTGATCCGAGAAAAGATCATGCAGCCATCGGCCACTAGGAACTTTGTTTACTTTATTCTCCTGCGACACTATATGCTATTCCCTCTTCCGCTCTACCTTCATCTCTCTCTCTCTCTCATATATATCCCTGATATATATCCAGAACAAAAACATGTTCAAGCATTCCCTTTCTGCGTGGTAGTGTTCTGTGGCTAGCAAAAATCATTTCCTCGCTAAGCTCACGATTATGGCAAAATAGTTGCCGGAAACCGCAGACGACACTCGTCGCTAGTTCCGGCAAAACGGCCGATACAATCTTTTTTTCGCATTTCCCCGCTCGCTGTCAAGGACAAGGGGGTTCGCTTCAACCAGCAAAACATGGCCGCCGACGCCTGTTTACTGAGCAGTCATGCCTGTCGCCATCTCACTCGCTGGCGTCACGGGCGATAATATCAGGCACAAAGGGGCACACCAACCGGCAGCATTATCCCCAAATACTCGAGCCTCGCGTAAATACATAGAGTGTAAACGCTGTCGCCATGTTATCGTAGTAAGACCGCCCCCCCCCCCCCCCCTCCCCCAACGGGGGACTGCAGTACGCGACGGCGTACTAACACAACGGCGACGATATCGACATCGCGGGCTCCGAATTTTTCCATAGTTCTACTCCACGGGCATTTCTCGAAACGCTTGATATTGTGTACGCCCGCCTGGAAGGATTTCAGGCGCGTAGTTAAGATAAGGCGGTTCTCCGCGGCAAAAGAAAGCAATTTCACAAAAGCTTAAAAGCGGCGGCGACGCGTGTGCGGTGAACGCTTGTAGTTTTGGTGTAGACAGGGTGTGTGTGTTCTCGTTGTTGACACCAGCCGGCGATAAGGCACTGCAGGCGGTAGCTCAGTGCAGCAAGGGCTAATCCGAGTGACCATCAACGTAATCCCACCGCCAACCCCTCGCGAACCGGTCGCCGACATGGCTCAGGCTGTGTCATGAACCACGTGGTAGAAGCTCGGGTGCTTTCATATCAGCGCGTGGAGGGACGACAGTGCGATTCCGGAAAGTCTTTTTCGAAGGCCGCTGACCACAATTTTTTGTCTGGAGACTTTCCCTCTTTCTTCCTTTGACGTGGATCAAGCTTTGCCGACAGCCTCAGTTGTGACCTCTCTTTTCAAATGTACGTTTGCAGTGAGTGAGCTCCTCAGCCTCGGACTTGTCACTTGTGCACCCAGTAGTTCTTTCACTTGGCAATTATATGCCATCAGTTGGGGTTTAATTTCTATTATTTATGTATACATTATGAAGACGTCCTGGAGCTCCGAACGAGTGTTTTGTGCAGATTACTTTTGCAAACACAAAAAGACTATACCAAAGCAGCGGAATTTTCGAAGTGTTGGCGAGTTGGACCTAAACTCGTTGAAGCAAATTCTTCCGCCTGACTGTTCCACCAAAGTGAGTGCGACGGACTACCTGTGCTACCATTGCTTCATGCACATCACTAAGGAGATCTCGATGCGAAGCTCAGAGCAGTGCCCTGACATATTTGTGCCAGCTGAAGAAGCAATTGAAGATCTAAATCGCAGCATACTACCTACAGATGTGTCGCCGCTGAGACAACCAAGCGTCGTAAGAAGTCGGGACAGGCCTGCCTATGTCAAGAGAAAGCAGACAGAACTGGAGCAGGTTGCTGTCAAGAATATACGCTCAAGGCTACGTATTGCGTACGACAGGGACGCACCATCGGGGTCGTCCGAACCAACATGCTCCACATGCACTGAGTGGGTGGACAACTTTCGGCAGGCCTTTGAAACCGCCACCTCTCTCCGGGAACGTTGTCAACTGCTTACACTCCTGCCGTCAACACTGACGAAGAATGAGGTTCAAAAGATGATTCCACAGGCCTCAATGTACCTCATCAGTAAATCCCGAAAACTCAAGGAAAAGCATGGCGTGTGGTATGAGCCGGATCCTTACACGAGGTGCAAGGTGAGCCCTGAGAACCTGTCTGCTGCCCTAGAGTACTTCACGAAAGACGAGCTACAATGTTCGCGCCAAAGTCCCAACCAGAAGGACGTCATCTCTGTCATGCTCAACGGAGAGAAAACGTTCGTGCCAAAGCGCTTCATGACACGCTCAATACGAGAGGCCTTCCGTATATACAAAGACAAGCATCCCGATTCCGGCGTTGGGCTAACGAAATTTTATTCGTTGCGCCCTAGATGGGTCCAATGTATTCCACACCAGGAAGTGTGCGTTTGTGTGCGCTGCGCCAATTATTATCTTTGTATTGCCGCTCTAGAGAACGTTACAGGCTCAACATTCAACACTGGTGAAATGAACTCGGCATTTCTGTGCGACCCAGCAACAGAACTGTGCCTTCAAGGAGACTGTGATCACTGCCCAAAAGGCCAGTTTCTTACACTCCAGGAACTTGATATCCCGGAGGATGAAGAGATTGTGCTTGCAACATGGGAGTCCGGCGACCTTGTGAAAAAAACTTTGGAACCTGAGACTTTCCTAAAAGTCATCCAAGTGACGGTTGGAAGTTGGGTACTTCACAACCATATCCGGCAAACGCAAGGTAAAGCGATCTACGATGAAAAACAGTGCATGCAACGCGGGAGCATTGTCTTTCATTTTGACTTTGCTGAAAACTGGACCATCGTGCTTCCTGACGAAGTGCAAGCATATCACTGGAAAAAAAAAACAAGTTTCGATATTTACATGTGTAGTGACGACAAGAAAATCTACAAACAGCTTTGCCATCATCAGTGAGGACCTGTGTCACGACGCCGCTCACGCTTGCTTGGCTCTAGAAAAAGTGAAGGAGTGGGTTGAAGACAACGTTGCGGTATACTCGTACGTGACGCACGTAAGTGACGGCGCCGCCAGTCATTTCAAGAATCGCTACCAGCTTCACCAATTTGCAAAGGACAATTGCCCACAAGCCCAGTGGTTATTTTCTGCATCTGGACATGGGAAAAATGCATGTGACGGAGTTGGCGGACTCGTGAAGCACCCGGCCACGCTGAACAACCTGAGAGAACGTTCAGTAAGCGCAATTCAGACGGCCAGGACAATGGTGAGCGTTCTATCAAAGAAACTGAAAGGCGTGCATCTTGTATATCTGGACGAAAATGAGGTTGTTCGGTATCGTGAACAAAAAAAAAAAAGAAGAGTGGCTGACGGTGCGCGCCTTCCCTGGCATTCAGTCTTGGCACGCGTGGCGGCTCAGCAAGTCATCAACAGAAGGGACCTGTGACGTATATGTAGCACGGACAGTCGGATCTGCTTGGAAGCAACTTTATTAAATGGGTACAGCGAGGAAAACCTTAGCGTAAAGTGCCGAATTTGATTTCCCAAGGACTGCTCATTTTGAATGCAGGGACATCTTATTTATCACATTTTTCTTCACGGGGTATTTAACCTACTGTTTTTGTTGGTGGTTACTAATAATTTTTATCTGATCACTATAAAAAAATCCCAAAATGTTATCCTCGAGCAGGATAAAATATATCGGCTTGCCACGATTCATTCATACACCGAGAGCATCGAAGCTGCTCCAGTTAGGCACTATGGCATCCGTCACCTGAAATTGTTTGTAATCGTAAATACACAGCCAACCTAAATATCTTACTATTATATCTTTGTTTTTGTGTGTGGAAGTAAAGTTATTTATTTTACTCTAGATGTAAAATATACCGGAAGGTACAACTTCACACTGCATCATCTTTTCTCAAATCATTAGTCTCTAATATGATACCACTTTGTACGCTTATGTAAAATGCTGCATATAGTTTCTCCTCCCTTTTACTGTGTGACCGATCGCTCTTTTTATCAATGACCTCATCTGAATAAATGTATATAAAAGATTTGTGCAAGTTTCATGAAACTGGAACTCAGAGTCACTTCTTGTATAGGACACTGCTAAGTGTAGGCTTTGAAAAAGGACCCTACTTTGGGGAGTTGTTTCTTCTTTCACAGTGCAATGATGCAACATGTTTTTAATAGAAATGAATGCCGAAATAGAGTATAACAGGGTACCCAAATTTTAAAAAAATCGAAGGTGGTGTTTTTTTTTTTTTTTATTCGCATTGGAATTTTTCTTTGTTTGATTTTTTCCCATGTTTGCCTAAATATATTGTAACTATTGTGTCACTCAGATACCTTATTTATTTTTTCAATAATATCCATACATTAGTAAAATAATGTCTGCAAGTTATGTAATAATGATTAAATTATTTCATGAGATACAGATTTCCAAAATTTGCCATTTGTCGTTCGAGCAGGCATGTTTGGCAATTTTTAGAAAACTAAATAAATTTTTAATAAATATTATTACTTTATATTACAAGCAAGTTGTACCCATAGTTTGTTTGTAAAAAGTTTTAAAATTCTCCTAATTTTATTGTTTTAATTATTCACTTTCAAACTTGCCCCCTCCATCAGTGCGCGTTATTGCAACTGTCCACCTCTCCCTGCCTTACGATTTTTCTTGTCTCCAAATTTTTTTTCTGGTCAAAACTAATTGTGGATTCGTTTATACAAGACACTAGACAATGTCATATAAAAACATCAGTTGATTTAAAAATGTCGACCAGCCACCCTTTGGTCGATCTTATCTGAAATCACCCATATGCATATATCAACGACCACTGACGAAGCGCAGTGCAGAGAAATGAAGGCAGTCTGATAGTGGAGGGCCCAACGCGGTATAGCATGGTGTTGCCACTTTCTGCACATGGTTTGTCTATCGCGTCGGATTAGACTTTGGCGCCTCGTCGCCTATGGAGTGCAGCTTCAACATGCAACAGCCTGACGGGTGGTGGGAGGGAAGAAGAAGGGGGAGGGGCGGTCAGAACAGCTTTTAGTGGGGTGGCATGCCTCAACTGGCTTAGAACCCGCGGGGGCGACTCCCCAATCGCCCTCCCGGTTCCGGAACCCCTGTCTAGTGTCCACCGATGATATCTATGCATTACTGCACGTCCTGGACCTTCATTGCCAGTTTCAGGAATTCTAGCTTCTTATTAGACAAAGTCGCTGACACTGAGCTAATGCAGTTTTTTTCGCCACTGCGGATGTGGAATTCATCAAGCACCTCACGTGTCACTTTTTCTTTGTGCCTTCCCGAAATCGTGGTGGTGTTGAAAGACGGTTCCCACAGGCACTGTTTAGGGTGGACTGAACGGTTCCCTCCCACTGTGGCTCCGAGAGAGTACCCGTACTCACGGAGCCTATCGTTCAGGCAGCATCCGGTTTGCCCAACGTAGGTGCGGCCACACGAGAGAGGAATGCTCTAGACAACGCCCATTGCACATGGCACAAACAGCTTGGCGTGCATCTTACTGCACGTGTTCTTTTTTATTACCTCTGCCTTCGCGTTGACTCGGGGACAAATCTCACTTGTTTTTTTTTGTGGGGCCAAAAAAACACTGGAATTCCGTAGTGGTCCCTTCACATTTTGTTCTAATTATGTGAAATTTTGTGTAAATACAGGATGACCACTGGCCGCTTCCTTTCCTCACCACGCGTTATGTGGACTGGCCACTCTTTGTTCTCTAGAGCAGTGTGATTGCTACGATGAATAGCCCGCATTTTTGAGTTCGTCAATTTGCAACTTGAAGCTGTCCCCTAGAGCGTGGAAGCAAAATCTTTTCAGTGCTGAGCCTAGACACGTTAACGCAATGCCCCTCTTTACAATTTTTGAGTGGACGAGGACGAGTGGGACAAGGATAACTTTGTTAGATGGCGTCTTCCTGGTTGATGGAAATGTACAGGTACTGGAGCACCCCTTCTTCTGGAATCTCAGACGTGAACTCAAGCCTCCCCCCCCCCCCCCCACACACACACATACACAGACTAATCAAATGTCTTCACCACTTTGTTCACCTGCGTGTTCAAAGGTTCACCTCTTTCTATAGAATCACTAAAAAATCGTCAGCGCTGTTTTATCTTATTATGTTCAACAACCATTGTACGTGCTTGTCAGTTGGTCAGCTACAAGCAGTGGCTGAGATGCAATTCTTCGGGAAATAAGGAAGCGTTTCTTCTACAATGCACGGCGGCTGACGACCAGTCAAGCTGCGATTGGACAGTTTTTTTCCTCAGACCCCACCATGCTTATACATGATAAATAAAGGTATTATTATTATGAATATTATTATTATTATTATTATTATTATTATTAAAGGCGCCGGAAGAAATTAGTGGTTATTAGAAGGCCCAATTTGTAAATTAAATTCCTATACATATATCAACCTATCTGCAACACACAAGACGCCTAGGCGTTATCAGAACACAAAAGATCGAGCTGGAGGCGGGGCAATATTAACTGAAGTAATTCACTACTGTTTTAATCCTGCCAGTGACTGTGGTAAGCATCAGCCATCACAAATATAAAAGTTATCAATTAAAAACAAAACTAAAATAAATTTAGCGCGTCATTTTGCAAGGCACCGCTATCTATTTTCCGTTTTTCTTTCTTACCAGTATTTATTTGTTTACTAACCTTCCAAACAGTAATTATGAGATCAGGGATGTCCTGGTTGTTTATGGTCTAGTCAACTTTCAGTACGATGGCTACCGGTTGATCGAAAAATAAGTTGCTCCAATTACGTTCCTTTTTCCTTTACTTGTAGCGGCCGTGCGACATAGGTGTCAGTTGATGATTTATCGTGCAGGTTATATATAATCTTGTATTCACGGTTACATTGTTGCTTTGCGTAAGCGCTCGTTCGCTGTAACTAAAGATGCAGGTTCACTGCCTAGAGAGTTTCTCGACGATGCAATATGAGACCGGTGATTATTATTAGGTTGCGAATATTACAAGGGCAATCTCGGAACAGGTTCGCCACAATATAACTCCACAATATAACTTTTTTTTTTTTTTTTTTCAAAAGTGTGCGCCATCTCGTATATCTTCTGCACCAATTATACGAGTCGGCCGAGTTTCGGGCACGTACTCTGAGCATCGCGATTGGACATGATGACTCGATCAGCGTTCGGCGAGGACTCGAATCCAATTCCACGCTTCGGACCCAAGTAATGGATGAACGGATGCTAACGGCTGTACACTTTAGAACGTTGGGTAGTTCGCGCCAGCTAGGCTAGAAATCAAGAACCAAAAGTATAAACCCCGAAATGGCACCCATCACTGTTGCTTGATGAGGATCCGAAAATGGCCTAGTAGGATTGCTGTTCAGTCGTTGAAAGCCATGTCGCGTTCTCCGCGTACATTGCAATCGACGCCGGAGTTAGCGTTCCAGGAGGAGAGACCACGAGTGTAACGAGACTCACGAGAGTGTAACGAGACTCACGATTAAAGCGATTTCACTAACTAGAGAATTTTCTGAGTGTAACTGATTCGTTTCACGTTTTAGCGTCCGTTGTAGCCTAATGCCACAAATCTACAAACTCTGTCTCTTTTTTTTTTTTTTGCTGCTTTTTTCAATTGTACATAAATATGAATTGTCGGCTAAATGTTTTGTTCAAATTTAAGTACAAAGCAAATGAAAAAAGAAATAGAACTCAAGATAATCGCACATTTTAGTTACTCGTGCAATTCAATGTCGCGATAGCGTGGCGATTTCTTCAAAAGCACGAAGTTACGAAAGCACACTGCAGCGGTCGTCACGTGAGAGTTTTCCGAAAAAGGTGAAAAACTCAATGTATTCTTTCGGGATGGGAAGGAACCTTTACGTGGCCACGTAGATACAAGCCTCACTCTCGTTCACTGGTGCAATTTCTTCGGTAGACGTGTGTGATGTTTTTCATGCTTTGCTTTTGTTAATATTATTGCCTTTATGTGCTTTTATACATAGACCATTTCCAAAATTCAGTCTGACCGCTTTGATTACTATCACCATCTGAAAAGATGGCATATCAGTACTTGCTATATAAGTTACACAATGCCTAACGGCTTCTCTTCACAAGATGTTCAAGCCCGATGCTTCAGCTTAGAACATGCACTAACAGCTCCAAGCGGCCTTTTTTTTCTTTTTTGCGTGTGGCATTTACATTATTTTTGAATATACATCATATATATATGTTTTTTAACCCCGTGTAGAACATTTTCACAGAAGCGACCACCTTGATTAAAAAAACGTTTCCGTCAAACAAAATGCTGAAACCAAAGCACAAGAGCTGCACAAGCCCTGCGGTGCTTGTGCAGCTCGAACGCGGCGAACGCCTGGTCGTCTGCTTCGGCGGCAGTCTGGGGCTTGGGCTATTGTGCCCGGAACGCGCCTTCGACACTGGTGTGTTTAGCGTCCTATCCCGCCCATACATCAAAAGTGGTCCCGAAGGTGCAACAAATGACGTCACAGAAACCGAGGTGTCATGGTGTTGCCTGTCGCGATCCTGGTGGTTGGTCGTGCTAGCGAAAAGTACGAGCGAACGCGAGTGTCGCTGTCGACATGGTGTCCCAGGCGTCCTAACTTCTTGCTGCCTAAGCTTCCGTGGGTTGCCACACTAAAGAGCGACTTGCAGCTGAACAGGCAGGGTGTAGGGATTGAACTTAGGATCCCTGGGTTCCGCAGTGCGAGCTTTCGCTCCACGTGCTCCGAGCTGGTGTGCGCAGGCCCACTCGGCCACCGATCCCGCTCTCCCTTCCCATTGCCGCTGCTCGTAGCCGACAGGCAGTGTGTAACTATGTAGGAGGCATAGAGTTATTACCATAAACGCTAGAGGCTCAGGTGGCGCTAGTTTGCTGTTGCATTTTGAAGCAGACAGCAACCAGTCTAAACTTTACATCCGGTAATGCATTACTATGGGAAATGCAAATGCGTTTTCTTTTTGCGCCGATTATTAGACCAAATATTGCGTAGTGTTATGACTGAATAAAGCGTTTGGAACGTTTTACAATCGGATGTACAACAATATGTGTCAGTTAGAGCATTTTTCTTTAGAATCCATGGCGTCGAACATTGAGCTAAAATAGCCCATTACGCACGTGTAATACGTGTTGGCGTTGCAGACTGCTATTGAAGGACACGTATTTACGTATATAGTCAATGCTATAAAGCACACAAAGTGAATCAGCCTGAGAAAACACCAAAAGGATGCTAATATATGCCAAATCAAACAATCAAAACAGACGACAAGAACGAAACATGGATATACGGAACGAAAAACACGTACTAGATTAGTAACAAACTGTGCATGAACAATCATTGATAGCTTGTATTGATAGTTTCTAATGATTGATTGATAGCTTCTATTGACATTTGATAGCTTGTATTGACATATCATGGTGAACAAGATGGGCTTGAGCCTCAATTTTCGGTAATGAAGCATTGTTCAGTAATTAAAAAAAATTAAATAAGTTATACTTTTCTAATGTGAATAAAGCTAAATAATACTCGTTACGAGTAAAGAAATTGCGCTGATTTGTATTATTCCCTGGCGAAGAAAAAAATGTCACGTACGATTTCCCACAGGAATACACAGGAAGACTGGAAAAGTAGATTGGTTGCTGTCTGCTTCAATTTGCAACCGAAAGTGCCATAGACACTAGCGCCAGCTGAGCCTCTAGTGTTTATTGTAATAACTCTATGATAGTAGTCACTGGGCATACTAACGGCGGCCTTCTGTTCACTTATGAAGGAAGAAGTCGAAGATGATCCGAAGCTGATGATTCTATAGACCTTTTCCACAAGGGCGCCGCCATCTTGAAATGTCGTCACTTCCAGTATGGGCGAAAACATTGTTTTGCCGTCGCCACGCCAGTAGAAGGCATTTAGGACATAAACCTAACCGTCACACATTCTCGTTTTGGCTCCCCTCTATTTTTTTGCTAGTTACATTTTGAAACGTTTTATTATTTTGTCGTCGCCCATACTGGAAGTGACGACAAATCAAGATGGCGGCGCCCCCGTGGAAAATGTCTAGACCCATGCTCCGAGAAAGTGAGGGAGAGGAGGAGGCGAGAGGTGACGTCAGAACGCCGAGCTCTGGTTGGAAGGATTAGTGGGTAGACCTAAAGCTTGTTGCCTTTGTCTGAGTGCAATTGAGTGCAAGAGCTGCGTAAGTGTTCATCTCTAACCCGGGCCTGGTCAATCTGTCGGTGGCACACAATCGGCTTCCAAGTCCCTCGATGTATACTGCTTTACCAAGGCGTCTGCGTCGGTTGGCGCTTTCGTTCTGACTGGTTGCATTTTTGTGGCCATCGACACTGAAAGAGATCGAGAAAGAAGTGTGCAGTGAGCAGCACATTCTCGTATGCCGTTGACGTGACGGTGCGCTATAAAATACTGCGGACTGCAGACTGCAGGGCCGTTAGTACGACAAAAATTAAACTGCCATTTGAAGCACCAGATGGCACTGCATTTCGGAGAGGGTCAAGCTATAGCCACTGAGACGGTTGACAACGGCCGCTGAGAGGGTGAGGAAAACACTCGCTGAAGCCAGATGCATCGCGTCTATGCCTTCCACAATGCTGCTCTAGTCTACTGAGACGGAACAAACACGTTTGGAGCTATTTGCCTTCCATTCATCTCAATCTAGCTCGATCTGCCATAGAAATCATTAATCTCAGTTAAAGAACATTGGTGACCAATCCACAAGCCTCGGACCTAATCTTAGTAGTCTAAAATTCAACGTGCGCCTGAAAACTCAAGAAAAAAAAATATATATAGGTAATCGGTAAATAAAAAAAAAATAAAAAAAAGAAGTATCAATACAATTAAAGCAAAAAAGAAGAAACACAAGAACACACTGCATAGAAAAAGCTGGGTAACCCGAAAGATGCCCGAACATTTCGCTCACAGTTTACCAAAAACTCTCGGTCTGTCCTTTTTTTTTTTTTTTTTTTTTTTTTTTGCATTCAGGGGCGTTTAACTTTGTTCAACTCCCGAGCGGCCAAGTTCTATTTAAAGCGGGCCTTCTTGTTAATCAACACCCTTTCATTCCTCGAGCCCTGTCCCAGTTGGCAGTATCCGGTAGTATAAATAAAAATAAATAAAATAATAAATAATAATCTCCAAGCAGAGTTGTGGAAGCCTGACCGATTTGACGCACACCCGCCAAACAAAAAAACAAAACAAAAAAACTCCCTATCACCATTTATCCCCCCTCCCTCGATACGTATGTAGGAAATGGAGAACTAAGGTGTCATGAGAACCCAGTTCGTTCTCTATCTCACTGAAGGAAAACTATATGTATTATAGTCATTTCGATTGCTCCCTTTCAAATTTAGCACCTCTGAGAAAGAGGCTACAGCATGAAACTGGGTTCGTGGGTCCCCATCCTTGCACATCGTCCATATCCGCATTTCGAAACTTGTGTCGTGACCCTCAACAACAATAAGAAAGCACAGTAAAAGAGTATGGGATATATATATGTATATATAGAGATACGTACGCTACGTTGCAGGGCGCTACCAATCAATACAAAAACGAGGGAAAAAGGAAACGGTTCGTGATATAAAATTCAAAACAAAACGAACAAAATCGGTCATATATCGTCACGGCGCATTATACTTAAAGTCCGCCCTTGCAGATAGACACATCTCGCTCTTTAATTTATACATCACGAGTTCCACGTTGGGGCGTTATAAATAGCTGCGTGAGTTCTCTCCCGTCCGCTTTCGAGAAAGAAAAAAAGAAGAAAAAGAAAAGATAAATAGCGTAGCGAATAAGAACTCGACAATAAAGTGTTATTGCTCCCACTTAGTTCCCGCTTTATATGGCACACCCTATACCTACCTTAATAAACGGCCGACTCTTCCGAACTACGTGCGCAATATTCTGTGACGTTATCTGTTCGCGGTGGAGCACTGTGATCATTGTAACGAGTTATGCTTGCCGACCGACCGTCTACATTAAGTAGAGTGGACTGTAAAATATCTCGTGGACTTCTCTAAGATTGTTTTTGTTTCTTTGTCTACAAAGCCAAGAGGGTTATACATTAAGTGGAAATGCTGCGCAATGTGGACTTAAATCTGGGTGTGGTATTAAAAAGTGTGGGAGGTATTGTTACGAAAGCCCATAGTATCTCTTTATCTTTTTTTTTTTTTTTTTTGCTTTCTGAGGCGGGTCTTTTTATTTCTGTAGGTGTGATCTATCGCACTTCCTAAAGGCGAGTGTGCGGAAGTAATAAAGGCTGGCAGCCCATTCGCAATTTGTATTGTATATATTTTTTATTACCTTATTTTTCCTTCATTTTATTCTTGCGATAATGGATTACTGATATTTAAGGTCCGGGTTAGTCTTCATATAAGCCTAATATCTACAGACGCGAAATATTCAGTTCTCTTAAATCTGTTACAAGAATATAAGGAAATATGAAAAAAAAAAAAGTATGTTGCGTCGGCTCTAACTTCCATAACACCGGCGACTCTACATAATACCGATAAAACCGGAAGGATGAGAACGGAAAAGAGGTCGACTCCTAGCTCCTTACCTTCGATAACGCCTCGGCTGTCTCGTGAGCATCGAGCGTGCACGCGCAGCCAAAGCACGGCGGAAGGCAGTGATCGGGCGAGTACTGAAGACCGGGCCAGCGACGGAGGTGCCCTGCCGTCTCAACGTCTCCGGGAGTACAGTCGGAGAGGGCGGTGGTTGCCATAAGCGTTTACCGTCTCCGCACGCATTCATGAGTGACAGAAATGAGATTCCGCCAGAAGAGTAGTATAATTAATGAAATCCCACGATCCTTAATTAGTGTAATGCACGAACGTGCTATGATTCCTCGATCTCTAGGCTACATGAGACGACCCAGCGAAGCATCACAACCAGTCAGGATCAGACCGGCGTCGCTGCTCTCGTTTTTCTTATTTAAATCTCCCTCCACGTCTCTAATATAAGTCCGTGCGCGGAATCCCAAATGAAGATCACTAACAAATATCGCGAACAAAAAAGCCAAGCTCGATTCCCCTATCGCGAGAATGAGGCAGCTCCCCCCTTCACGTTACGAAGAGGGGGACGCCATCTCACGTCCGAATTAATGAAGGAGTTTGCTTCTCACAGAGTTACGCAAGCGAGCCAGAAGCGAGCGAGCGGAGGAGTGCGGAGACGAAGATAGCGTCAACCGCGCCCCCCTACGGCGACCTCAGTAGGCTCGACCGGAAATAGGTGCTCCGTCTCTCTATTCGCTTTTTTGTTTTTGTGTGTGTAGCTTCACTCTCTCGCCGCTTGGAGCGCCACCTGACAACACTTTCGCTCCCGCCTGCGTGGAGGACAGTCGACTTGCAACGCGCGCGGTGGTGGCGGTGTGCTTCGCGTCGGCTGGGAGAGTCCTCGTGGAATTTTTGTTGTCGTCGTGCCCACACCGCTTTTCAAGAAGTGTTTTCTAATCCGTGGCGGGTTTATCGCGCGATCGTCGCTTCAAGTGTCGTGTCCGAGGGACCGTGTCGTCGACTCCTGTTCGCCTGTGGTGCTTCGTTGTATTTTTGTTCAAAGTTTGAGCTCTCAGCCGGTGAAGCGAAACAGCGGTGGCTTCGTTTGTTTTTTTTGTTCTTACCCTCGTCTCGTCGTGGATTGCGTGCAACAGGTGTTGTGTCGCCGTTCGGATACTGACGGCGTCATGATTCTTCGGCTCTGTAAGTCGTTCACTTATTTCTGACGGGAGTATGCTTGTGTTGTAGCGTTTCGTCTGCAACAAGTGGGAGGGCGACACGCTCTCTACCCATAGATGTTCACGCATAGTAGTTGTACGGCTTCGATTTCTTTTCCTTTCCTCCAGTCCTTTTACAGCGTTATTTAAGGACTTAAGTACACGAGGATACGCAATGTCATTTCCACTGATTGGTGGTTGTTTGGACCTCTCTGGGAGCACTGTTTGTAGCGGCGTGCGCACGTAAACAACCTGTACAGTCTGGTTCAAAGAGATTACTGTGTACTACCTTCACGATCTTGAGTTTACGAACTTGTTAGTTGTAAGCTAGCAAGACTCCGACACTCGCTTTACTTGTACATTGCATGTGCTCATAACGCATAATGCCGCATAAACATTAATTTTTTTTCCCCAATTGCCAGTGAGAGTTGCAGATCTGTGTAAATCGGGTATCTTGGCTTCAGTCAAATTTTGAGATGTTTGAATCGCACCGATAAGATGGCTGCTATATATATATATATATATATATATATATATATATATATATATATATAGAAGTTATCTCTCTCGTCCTGTGTCGTCCATTCCCGTAGCAATGACCAGAGTCGCAAGACCCACATTCCCACGGGTCGACTAGAGGGTAATTGCATGATCGCACGCGTCGCCGGAGCATTTTTTTCTTTCATTATTTTTTATTCATCAAAACTAGACTAATTTCGGCCTTAAATTTCCATCGTCATCATGCCATCCACCCTGGAATAGGGCACTGTTTTTGAAAAACCGGCCGAGGCAACACCGTCTGCTATCATTGTTTCGCCCCAGGGCGGCCGATGGCCTTGAAAAAATTAACCCTATTCCTCGTGGAGGCTGTTCGATGAGACACCCGACTGCTCAGGTCCTATTAACTTTACGGCGTAAACATACCCTTACTCTGGGCGTGGTCGTTCGCGTTAGTAGATCATTCGCTCGTTTAATTGTTTAATTAGGATGGCCACGGCGGGCGGCCCGGTCTGTACGGTTAGCGTTTAGTTAGAGTCACAGCTAGATAAAAGCAGGGCTAGTCCAAGTATGATCTTATCGGCTAATGTCGTAACTCGATTGATTGCGGAGCATTGAGATTATGCTCGGGAGTTGTCATGCCCCTTGTTTCTTAAACTGTCGGCGACTCTATAGCCGGCCGCTCGGCAAGCCCTTCCATCGTTTGCGTGTTTCTGCATCTGTCAGCGGCTTCTTGTTAACGCCGTTGTATGCAAATCGCAGCGCACGCGGCCCTTACTACTACCGGATGTTGCACCGTACGTTTGGCCGCATTGCAATCCAGCGCCGGTCACGTAACGCGCTGTGGTGTTTGGCCTACGGCGTGCGGTCTGAAATCTCATCAATCACACTGCCTTCGTTCTGCTTGTTTGGATCTACCTTTGTGCCTTTTTACGTTTTGTCGAGGTGTGTTATGTCTGGATGTTAGCGTGATGTACATCTCTTGTCCTAGTTATTTCTTCCATGAATCTGGAACACATTTGATTGGATTTTTAAATGGGGGGTAAAAGTTAGAAGAGTGCTGTCTGCACCATGTATTAATGGAGATCGGCGGACGTTAGTTGAGGGGATAACCTTCATGGTAAGTTGGCGAATTAACTAAAATTTGCGAACAAGCCTTTTAATAATCGGGTTTAAGGGTCATGCTGCAATTGTAGTGTTCGTGACAATTATTATTATAGGCCAGATCAGTTAAAATAATTAGCGAAAATGGAATACTTATTGAAATATTAATTTACCTAATGTCACGTTTTTAGCCCAATAAAAAAAAAATCACTTGTATCGTCAGCACACCCACCAAGGACACGCTACCGAGATAGTGGCGTAATTGAAACGAAACTCCGTTAGAATTAAAATGGAACATATTGTATAAGAATATATATAAGATAGTGAAATATGATCGTATGTACGGCTTATATAATTTGTATCTGTTCTAAATCATAAAAGTTTTGTTTAGCTCTCCAATTTGATGTATAAGAGAGCGCGCTTATATTCGTAAGGGGCGTGTTGGTAAATGCTTGGCTAAAACAAAGAATATGTTAGAAGACCAAGTTTAGACGAGGACGTATTATTCGCGATTTATCAGAATAGTTGGAAGAGCTGTGGCAGAAATACTTTCAGTTTTTTGTTTCCACGAGTTTGTATACTGCAGTCACAACACGCGCGTGTTGGTGGTTTCAGCGAGCATTTGAGAGGCCAGTGTGCTTTATTTTGGCATTTTCCCCAACGTTGTTCGCTGGCAGTATTTTTCTTTCGTTCTGTTGCCGCAATGTTGGTACGAGATGTAGTCGGTGATCTCACTTTGACCGCGATGGTGGTTAGACTGATGATTCAGTTAAAGAAGGGGCGTCCTTCTTTGGCAGAACATTCAGTTCAAAGAACGTTTCACCTCAGTTCAACTTTCCGGGTTGACTATGTCAGGCGACTTGGCGACATTTTCCTTTAACTGAGGTGCAATCACAATGTCGCTGGTTGGTGATCCTTAAGCATTGCATTTCTCCCGAAGTCTCATTAGGCCCAAATTTATTATCTCACCCAAGACGTCTCATGACGACCAAAGTGTATCACTTTAACAAAACATTGTAAGCTTCAGAGCACGTACTTCATCCCTCAACTTTTGTGGAGTGCAATCAAAGTACAGTCGCGACAATGTCAAAGTATACAGGCGTGGTAGCGCCTGTACAAGATACTTTGTATTAACACTCGGCAAGAAAATACTTTGTCTTAACACTCGGCAAGAGAACAACTGTATACACCGACGCGTCTGCGCTGGTTCCTACCATGGTGCTACGCACAACTCCTGGGGGCAGAGCTTAGAGTCTTAGACCATACACCAAATACCACAACTCCAGTAACACTTTTCTGTAAGCTGAAGCCACAGTTTGCTTTGAATCAATCCGGTCGGACTTTTTCCCATTATGGCGGAGCTTTCAATTCAGCCGATGGTATCATTTTGGCTGATGCCTCCTGCTGAACCTACAACTCCTAGTTCGGTCTCGATGCGCCTTTCTGGGAGGATCCGATCTGAGGTGTCGTTCCGAAAGCGAAATAGGTGTTGGGGGAATGTTTCTTTGCTTGCTCGCCGGGGCCGTCGAGGTTAGAGATCTCAGTAGGCGGAGAAAGCATTCCGCGACAGGTTTTTATTGCAAGAACGCGGTCGACAAAGAGGAGTAGGGGTTGCGCTATCGCCTTTATTGCGTCACCCGTCTTGAGTTTCTGCAGACGTTGCCTCGCGCAAGCGTCGCAAAGTTCGCTGCTACTGTAAAAAAAAAAAAAAAAAAAAAAAAGATAGAAAAAAAAAAAAGAGGTGCGACCGGAACCTGCTAGGCGAAGCGTGTGCGGTGAATGAAACGGAGTCCGTCGGCTTCGTGACTTTGATTAAAGCATTTCTTTGCTCATCTAAACACTCGGGAACTAAATGTTTTTTTGATATATATATATATATCGAATTATGTTCGAGTCTTAAGTCGTTTTTGGCGGGGTGTCGCATTCAAGGGGAATGTATATTGAGCGACAGTTCTCGCCAACTCGGATAAGACTCCTTTTTCTTTTTTAAGACATTGGTACTTTACGGGGCTGCAAGATAATTACATTCAGCTTGTTTCACGATATCGAAAGATACGTGAACAGAAACTGAACGACTCGTTGTTCTTTGTGATTTTCCTTATTTTTTTTTTATAATAACGTTTGTCCAAATTTGTGGCTTTTTATAACTTACCACACTTTTTGGCATCTCATTTCAACGCGTGTTTTTCCCTTGTCGGTATTTCTGACGTCTTCGCCAGCTGCGAGTCTTTTGAAGAATGACGGCTTTCTTTCGGCTTAGCCTCCCGTCTTTCTGTTGGACGTCATTTGCGTGTTTCTCCTTTAAGGCCGGTTCTCACATGCAGCGAAGCGCTGATGTAGCGCTCCTCACGTGCCGTCAGCTACTTATTGTCTGCCATGAGCAACAGTTTTGACGGTGCGATACAAAGCTGGTGAACGCTGCCGTCAGCACGCGCTTAGCGCGAGGTTAGCGCTATGCTTGTAGCGCTCCGCTGCATGTGTGAACAGGCCTTGATGTGGAACACATGTGGGAAACATGAACGGAAAATCGCACGGTGTTCATGACGTGCGAAATTTGTTTCCTGTTATCTTCGAGAAACCAGGGATATTCACTGCGCGTAAGTAGAGGATACAGTTTCAGTAAAAGCACATTTAATATTTATGTTCGATGAATACCAGCCAGTATAGGTCGTTAAAAAAAAAAGCG
The DNA here is from genome assembly GCF_016920785.2 of Ixodes scapularis. Classification (NCBI taxonomy): domain Eukaryota; kingdom Metazoa; phylum Arthropoda; class Arachnida; order Ixodida; family Ixodidae; genus Ixodes; species Ixodes scapularis. Next base: position 88,579,973 of record NW_024609839.1, on the reverse strand, counting down.
TGTATAACTGTATATTCCCGTAATGTTTTTGCACATCCGTTATGTGCAAAAAACACTATGCGCTATATGGTAAGCGCACGAAGAAGGCAAGCTGAGCCGCCTTTCTAGGCACGAAATGTTGTCTAAGGCTGGGTTTACTCGGGTGCCATCGTAGCCCATCGAATCGGGCAGGGACCCATCACACGCGCTCTGTCTCTTTACTTGTTCCTCCTCTACCCATCTACAGCCAATCAAAACAGTCGAAGCTCGCTTCGACAGAACTCGAGTCTCAAGAGCGTCTCGTAGGCTTTGCAGGCTTTCTTTCAGGGGAACCGCCACCTTGAATGTCGTCACTTCCGGTATGTGCGAAAACATTGTTTTGCCCTCGCCAGGGCCGTAGAACGCATTCAGTAAGTAAGCGTAACTGTCACCCATTCTCGTTTTGTCTCACCTCTATAATTTCTTTTTTAACTATTTGAAAGTTGAAAATGTTTATACTTTTTTTGTTGTTGTTGCCCATACCGGAGATGTCGACCACGTGACTAGGGATGAAAGCAAACGAAAAAGGTGTATAGACGCTTTCAGGCAGCTGTGCATGGGCGCCGCCATAACCGACCTTCAGTTTTTGTTCCCGCTTATTCCGTTCGCTCCACTTCATCATTACCACAGGAGGACAGGTTATTGCCCCTTTAAATGCTACTGTGTCCTTCTCCCCAGCATAGGCCCTTGTGGAGGCTCGTCAACGCCCGTTTCAGTGGCTCGGCATCTCGGTGAGGCAAGAGAAGGTCGGTTATGGCGGCTCAATCTGGCGCGCGCTGAAAGCGTCTATACACCAATTGAATGTTTAGAAATCCACAGCCCAGCACGCTCATGTCTGTCGCTACAGAAGGCAAGGAAGCACGCACCACGCGCACGAACGGTGCAGATGGCACCCGGGCTATGCAGTGTTACGCAAGTATGAAAGCTATGAGCCCACATGAGCTCGCGCTCGCTCGTTTCACTTTTGAATTTCCACCAACGTTCTTAGACCTATCAGTTGACAAGCTTTACGGAAGTGCGGCGTTCGAACACGGTAGTTTTCCGTTGCCTGCAAGTGCGGGCGGATAGCGTTCCTATAGCGGCAACGCGTGCACGAGCAACGGATAAGGACCGTTTTTGAAGGACGCTCTTTTTCGCGCCAACTTTTTGTTTAGCATAAAAAAAAACAAGAAAAAACACAATATAATCACCTTCCACTGCAAGCAAAACGCATCCAATGTTCCAACGGATTCGCCGGTTCTGTCTATGGGCCTCCTGTGTTCCCCAGGGGCTGCTGCGAAAAGGGACTTGTTAGGCCTTGTTTTGGGTAGTACAAACTTTAGCGTCTCAAACCGTCACGCATGGAGAAGCGTGTCTGCTCTGGTGCGGAGCGCGAGATCACGATGAAAATACAAATAAACAACGAAAATTCGAACGCCGTCAAAGCTAAGGCGCTAAGAGCGTGAGCCAAGAACTGCCGTTCCACGCGTTCCAAGGTAGACATGAAAAAGAAAAACTAAAGCGTCGCGTCACAGGTGTTTTCGCGTCACCGCCAAGAGATAAGAGACGCGTACCGTAGCGGTGGTGTCATGAATTTGTCACTTTTGATTGTCTAGCGGCGTTGAGTCTGGCCGATTTCTGGCGTCCAAAGGTGTTCTTTCGTTCTTCAACATCAGACAGGATTTAAAAAGCTCAACCAACGTGCCATAAGTAGTGCGAGGCTCAATCAGGTGAGCTTGTACTACCCAAAATGAGGGCGCTACAGTTTCTTCAAAGCTTCAGCGCAGGAGGCCTATAGCGTGGGCTGATAGCTGTTGGGACCGAGCGGTTGTCCGGGCACTTCGGGTACGGCAGGGAGCCGAGCCAGGGCAGGAACTCATGTGGAGGCCGGAATCGCGAAAGACCAGGGAGCAGGAGGGGTGTCTCGTATATAATATAACTCTTTATATATACATATGAACAGGTTACATCATCTCAAGGACACATTCGAGAACACTGCCGAGAACACACAGTAGCAAAAAAAAATTGGCTTGCTCTTTATGTTTATACAGCCTTGATGGAGATGCGCCTCAACGGGTAATCGGTCTCTTAGCTGTAGATGAGAAATTTGGCCAGTGCGGTACAACCGCTAACCTGGGATTTTTAACGTGCATCACGCAGTAGTGATCACACGAACGCGTGCCGGTACGAAACTCATCCAGATCGAAACGGGCGGGGGCGGCGGGGATCGAACCCAGGAGGTTCCCAGCGCAAGCTTTCGCTCCACGCTCCGAGCTGAGACGCGTTAGCCCACTCGGTCACTTCCTCCCCTACACAGTAGTAGCCGCTGGCTGCCCACATCCCTAGTAGGGAATCCCTAGGATTCATTGTTCGTAACGGCCAGGCACGCATTTCCCTCTCCCTCGCACTGCCACACGCGACACACACACGGAAGGGCCAGGCATCCTTGGCCACGGTGTCGCCGGTCAATCTCGGTGGACAATGGTGCCATCGAAGTCGAGAAAGGCGGAAGACATCCATAATTGCACCCGTCCTGGCTTCCGTGTGTTAGGGGATAATCCCATGGGCGATCTAAGCTGGGGAAATTGAGTAAAGCCCCCTCCTTTCTCGAGGACGTCCCAAGGCTGTCGGGTCACCTTGCGTCGAGGTCAGGCCGAAGAAGCAAGGAGAGGGACCGGACGGCAAAGTCCGCCAGATGCCACTGGCGTGGGTCAACCCGATGATCCCTCGGAGAAGGTCACGTCGTCCCCGCACACCAAGGTGCGTTGGCGACTCGAAGGCGCCTCTCGCTCTGTCTCCGGGTGCAGCTGACCGCAGCCACCTGGCGATGATGCTCGAGGGCGTTCCCCCGTGCCGGTCGGTTAGGAGGGGCAAGGTCGACCTCTGGGGCCTTTCGCAACATAGCACGCATACCTAGCGCCCCCCGAGCGGACGTGCCACGAAAAGACATCAGGCGTTTTATGAAGTTTGTCAACTGACTATGATCTAGCTATGTGCTGAACTCCATAGCGCAACGCGTGTATATATGTTCGTTGCCTCGGAAAGCGAGAAAAGCCTGCGCGAACGTTGAAAACGACCCCGGCGTGAAGCTCTTTCCCTGAACGGTCCAAGCATGGCAAGCTGGCCTATGGGTCTCGACCGTGGGAGAAACGAGTCAAAGAGACCCTTTTCAAAAGTCAGAGCCATCTAATGAAAGTCTGAAGAAGCTCCAATATTGCCACTCTAATGGTAGTAGTGACAGGAAGCCAAGCTCGCCTAAATCAAGCAGCCTGGTCTTCGTGAATTGAAGGCTTCATGAAGGAACCAACCTCTCAGAATTAATCTCCCGCTTTCTGTTCCACGGTTTCAGGACTTTCGCTTTTTCTGGTGTAAGCTGCGTAGTTCCGCCATTAGTGCGTCCATTTTAGCTCTGGTTAGAAAAGGGTCTGTTGCAAAGTCAGAGCACCGCCTCCGCCACGGTGGAACACCGACAAAGGGGTTCTAACGCGGCGCTCGGTGTCGTCTTGTTCGCTCTCCGTCCATGTCTTTGAGGCGCTTATTCTTCTCCCGAAAAGGGCCATGCATAGCCATTCGTCCCAGTAGGACGACGGTCGCGTCAACAGCCTCGCTAACCACGCGTGACTCGACGGCAGTTCCTCGGCGCAGCCGTTTTGCGTGCGCGGGCGTCTAAATGGTTTTGGCGAGAAAACGCTTTTATTCTTTTTCCTCGTGGACGACGAAGCGGCGAGGAAATCGAGCCTCCGCTCGCTTAATGTTTTTTAGCCTTCTTTTTTCATCTTTTCCTCGACAGCCGTTTCTTATCTTGGACGTACTTGTCCTTGTCCTCCAAGCGTGGGGTGGGACATTGAAGATTTTCCCGTGGGGAACGGCCGCTGTTCGGGCTCTACGGATTGTAAAACATCTTTCGTTTTATATACGTAACATCGACTGGCCTCATCCGTACCCGACATGCACTCTCGATAATTTGCCGACGCTGTGTTAGTGACGCGCGACCTTCAGAAGGCGTATGCAGGTGCGAAATGTTCCAGGAGTACCTGATAGATGGCGCTGTGCTCTGGTCGCAAGTAAAGCCCCTCGATATGTTTCCGTTTGTCTTGCAAGTAGCGTCAAATGCGCGAGCGCACGAGGCCCATGTCTCGAGCGGCTCTTGGAAGCAAATGGCGGCGCAGCACTGAAATGAGAGGCCCTTGGAAGCGAATGGCGGCGGAGCGCCCTCTCGTGGCACGTGTCTCGCGCGTTTCCACAACAATGGTTGGCGGTACTTGTAAAAATACGCTTTTATCAAGGGGCTTTAGTCGTAAGTACGGGAGCCGGAGTTGCGCGTTCAGCCATCTTGAAATCCTAAGTTATGCGGGAAAGCCACTCTTTGCGTGTGTTCGCGCTCCGTGGATTGCGGCCGGTCACCTGCGTGAATTCGTCGAATAGCGGAGCCGCGTGCACCGCCGCGTCTAGAAAACAGGAAAGGAGGACAAGGAGCCAAATGCAGGGGAGCATACGCCGGGGCGCGTGCGACTTCTACTTTCCTGCAAGGCACAGGATTGTTTGCTTCTCACGTGATCAATCTCGGGGAATGGCTGCGCGGCGGCACGTGGAAATTAGACGCGCAACTCTAGCTCCCATAGGGAGCCTATACAGGAACTCCAGTCGTAAGTAAAGTCCCCCGATAAAATTCACGCTTGCAAGTACCGCCAACCGTTGTTGTGGAAACGCGCGAGGCACTTGCCACGAGCGGGTGCCCCGCCGCCATTCGCTTCAAAGGGCCGCTCATTTCAGTGCTGCGCCACCATTTGCTTCCAAGGGCCGCTCGAGACACGGACCTTGTGCACTGGCGCATTTGACGCTATATATCTTACAAGACAAATGCAAACACATCGAGGGGCTTTGGTCGTAAGCGGTTGGAAGTGGTTGCAATGCAGCCGATAACACTCAGTCGCAGATGTGCGAACCAGCCTTAGACGGGAGTGCAACATGTAGTTGGGCTACTTTGTTGGTCATGTTGAATAGACCTATTGCTAAATCGCCCAAGCATAAAGGAGAATGGAGGGATTGGTGTTCCACGCTCCGCACGTGCTGGCCTCAGCAGTAGTAACTTTTCCAAAGCAAATGCCTAAAACAAATGGCATCTTGCACGCGCGTTCGTCAACGCTTTATTTTGGTTATTTGCTTCGAATCTTTGAAATAACAAAAAAATTAAGTAGCATCAAAATTAGGGAACTTTCAAGAGCAGAAAATGAAGGCATCAACTTTAATACATACTAAAATGGGGGGTGCACGAAGCCAGTGAATGATGGAAATAAAAAGACAAGTGGTGAGGGGGAAAAGGCACGGGTATATATCAGGCAGACAATCGAAGGGGGTTTCTGTCAGCTTGAGTAGAGAGGGACAGTGGATAGCCCTGGCAGCAGCAGTGCACAGGAAGAGCAGAATAGTGCAAGGAAGGGAATGGGACGAGGCAGAACGTAAGGTTCCAGCAGGTTCAGCGACAGGCCCGGATTACATATTCATGGAACTGACAAAGATCCTAACAAAAACAAGCCAATTGAAGTTACGGCATGTTATTAACCAAAGAATTATGAGAGGAGAGGTGCCCAGGTGATTTGAAACCAAATAAAATGAGACATACAAAGGCGGAGGAAACAAAGGCAATATTAAGTCATATGGCCCGATAACGGTAACTTCAGTTCTATACAGATTAGCTATTCAGATAGTATAGCGAACAATGGAGTGATGGGCAGAAGATACGCAAATACTGGATGAGCCCTAAATGAATTTCGAAGAGACGGAAGACTGGAAATCATCGTCTTTGTCATTACTCAGTGTACAGAAATACCAGTGAAGAACCACATATAGAACTCATTTGTCATAAGGCAATGTATAGAAATATCAATGAAAAACGGAACTCCTTTGTGGTTAACTTATTTGGACATCAAGGGTGCGTACTATAATGTGAGCCAGAAAATACTCTGAGGTCTGCTGAAGGAGAATAACTTAGATGCAGATTTGGTTAGGTTTCTTCAGCAGGTGTACACAGACAATAAGGTAGTTATAAGATGAGCAGCAGAAACTACACAACCCGCAGCAATAAAAAGAGGGCTCAGGCAGGGCTGTCCACCGTCACCTCTGCTTATTCTGATATATCTCAGTGAAATGAAAAAGAAATTAGAGCAAAGCAACTTAGGTTTTGATGTGAGTTGTATGGTAGGAGGGAGCAATGTAATGCAGGTAATACCAGGACTGATGAATGCGGACGACATAGTACTCATGGCAAGTAACCAGGATACATTACAGGAACTAGATAGAATATGTTAAAAGGAACGGGACATTTTGGGCATGACTTTTAGTAGTAACAAGTCCGGAGTAATGGTGTTCAACGACGAAAAGAGGGAACACTTGAGATTAAGAGACATTGCCATAGGCCATGTAGGAAAATACAAATATCTGAGTCTGGCTCAATGAGGGAGGAAAATATCTGGAGGAACATGACGAGAATATGATTTGAAAAGGGAAAAGAAATTCGTCTGTTATGAAGCTGAAGAAACGTTGGAGCTGTTAGAGATATGAAGCGGTCAGGGGTATATGGCAAGGAGTGATGATACCATGGCTTGTCTTTTGGCAATGGGGTACTGTGCGTGAAATCAGAGGCTCAATCAGGATTACAAATTCGACAAAGAAACGCGGGCAGATTGGCACTGGGAGGCATACCTCGGCAAACCTCACTCATGAGGGCCCTCACTCACCCTCATCTTCACAGAGGAGGTCAGGGGGAGTGAGTTTCTGAACTAGGAAAATTCATGAGTGTGAGGGTGAGTGAGGGCTGTGAGGGCGGGGGGTGGCGTGAGGGGCGTAAAAGGTATGAGGGCGGTGAGTGCGTGAGGGGTGTGAGGGCCGTCAGGTTCAATGAGGGCGATTGAAGGGCTGAAGGTGAGTGTGAATGTGAGGTTGAGGGTGAGTGAGGGGCTGAAGGTGAGTGTAGCTGTAAGGGTGAGGGTGTCTGAGGGCGACCTAAAATGCCGACCTCTGGTGGGGGCACATGAAAGACGCCAAATGAGGGAGTACGAGGGGACATGGGTTGGTCGTTTTTGAGAGCAGGGAGGCAAATAGTAAGTTGAAAGTTGAACAAAGGTTAACCGAAATTGATACGCGGTGGGTGCGGAAGGTATTCAAGTATTTATACGTAAAAAGTTTAAACACGAAGTGGACAAACCGAACCCGGAAGCTTAGAATTAAATACCTACACACTAGACTGTGATGGTACTGAGCAGACTACTTCATTGGAAAATGGATGGAAAGAGGCAGAAAGGAAAATATGGGAGGAAAGAATGTAGGAAAAATCTGCTCTAACAGTGTACAGGTCACCAAAAGACGACATAAGAAAGGAAAATGTCTAACAGTTCTCTGGGAAGTTCTTTACTGTTTGAGGCGAGAACGGGAGTTTTGAGGACAATGACGTGTAGGGCTAAAGTTGAGGAGACAAACACATTATGTGCCGCATGTTGTAATGAGGGCGAGACACTAGAGCATTTGGTTTTGAAGTGCACAGGGCTTCGCCCTGCCCTCCCTGAAAGGGTAACGGATGTCTCCGGGGCCCTGGGTTTTTCTGTCGAGGGTGGAATGACGGAAGAGAAAAGGATTACAGTCACATAGAAGCGATTAGAAGATTGATCGAAATTAGCTAAAAACAAATTGAATGATGCACAACTAACTAGCACAGCTAGGGACAGGCGGGACAGTGGAAAATTAGGACTCGCTGCCGCGTGACACTGCCCCAAAGTCTCATCTCTGTCTCCCACTGGACCCGGTGTTGGGGTAACGCCTACTAGGTTTGACCAGAGGAAAATTGGCGACTCCCTCGCCGGGGGTGGAGGCGGGAGGTTATGTTCTTAATTTTTCTGCCCGATCCCCCAAAGGTCATCCTGGTGATATCCCACACTGCCTGATGATAGGTAGGGTCAGAAAATTGATTTAGAAGGGCGGGAGGAATCGTATATTTTTTTTTTTAGACTTCGGCTAGGTGGCGCAAGCTGCCGCCCCTTACAAAGCGTACAGCCATTAGCATCCATTTATCCATGCTGGGTGGCTCAGGCTACCTCCCGTTATAAGCTTGTTTCCGACAGGTTACAAGAAGTTTAATGGCGTGGAATGAATACCAGTTGTTAGACTCGCGCAAATGTGTAAACGGGCCTTTATGGAACATTTGACGTGGTGATGGAGAGCCCGGGAAAATGTTAATATTTTGTTGTTTTTTCTTTGCATCACCATCATTTATTGCCGTTTTCTCAATGGCTATTTCTTTAAATTTAGAGATAATAAATAACATACCGGAACGAGTAACTCCTGGGTTTGCGAAAGTTGGAGTAGCTCAAAAAACTGCAGGAGCTCTTCCTTTAACAATGCACTGTTTATTTTCCACGCGTGTGCCCGTCGCCAGCGAACTCGAGACTTTGGTGTCATCAAAGGATTGCGGCGATTTCTCGCAACCGCAGCGCTCGGTGCATATTTAGGGGCGACGCGAGCGGCAGCTGACTGGGCGGGCGGTCCCGATAGCGGGCCTCCCAGCTGCTTTACGAGGGCGCCTATCTAAACGTCCCGAAGGACCGGCCATCTCGGCCGCGGCGGAAGGACGTCTATCGCGTCGTCTTTTAATTCGGCCCCCGGCCCTTAACGACCGACTTGTGCGCCCAACGAGAAGAGAATCAAGAGATGCCGCCAGACTGAGATCGCGTCGCGGACCTGCTGCGCTCCGGTCCGCCGGTTGGGGAGCCGCTTCCGCCCAGGGGGACGCTCGGAGCCATTCCCTATGGACTGATGGGTGACAGCTTGCGCCATCTATGCGCTGTGGCGCGCGATTTGGGTACGCCTTATTTTTCACCAGTCCTTCGGCTCTACGGAGACCCACATATCTCGTGGCTTTCCCTTTTCCTTCGCTAGATAAATAAACGACAAACAACTGCAAGCCCTCAGTTCGCGGATAGACGAATCTTACGTCGTCCAGCGGCGCTAAGGTACTATAACCAGTAAATGAGCCACGCTCAGTGTATCGACATCCTATTTCCGGATTTCGGTATGGGCGCTGCCATTTCGGTGCTCAGTGCAGGGTGGGCGCTATTCGCGATCTTTACGATTCGAGAATGATGCTTAGTTTTACACATGGTGTCATGAAACGTGGTGGTAGTGTACTGCTAACATTTCTGGAGGACGGAAGACCGTTACCAGCGATTTGAGGTCAAGCTCCAGATAACTGGCAGCAATAATTGTAGGCACCAAGGCGGCTGAGAGGTCGTCACACTGAAGCGTAGCATATTTAGCGACTCTCCGAGTACCGTGAATGCTAGTTCGTCTCGTCGACGACGGTACGAGCTCTAGGAGCATTTGGCGGCATCGAGCGAAGCGACTCCCCGAGAGTTCGGTCCACGGAGGCCGATTGGCGAGGTGCAAATGTCTCCGTCTGATCGTCGGGACGGAATTGGCGGCGTCGGTAGCCCGGACTTAATGGCGGCCGATACGGATAACGGTGTCCCCCCCCCCCCCCCCCCCCCCCCCCCCCCCCCCCGACGATGACCCGCATGCACGCCGATGCGTGGAGCGTCGGCAAGCCAAGCGCGTGCCTTATCGTCCCGTCGCTGCCCTCCGTTTACCTCCCCCAAGCTGGCAGTGCTCTGGAAGCTACGTGCGCGTTGGACCAATCCTGTCTTTCGCCACGTGATCACGGCGCTCTCGCTCCGCCGCCACTCACGCAGAGGGCGCGGTCACGTGTTGGAAATGAAGGCGGTTGATTGGTCCGGCGAGCTTGATGGCTCCCACTGCACTGTTAGCTCGGGAGTGAAGAGAGACTAGATCGGCTCCCCTATCCCTCGGCTGAAACACGCTTCTTCAATTTAAAGTCGGCCGCATAAAAAGGCGCCGAAAGGACCCCCCTTCCTCGTGGTTTGTGTTTGTTACCTCCCGAAGTCACATTATTTTCCTCGCGTCGTTTCTTCATCGGGACTGTGTCGTCTAGGAGGGCGCCGGTGTCCTTTTGGGGGGCCCTCCTTTTTAGACTCCGTTTCAGCTGACGATGGATCGCAGCGGACGCTACGAGGCATCGGAGCCAATCAAACGCCGTGTCACGTGGCCTTTGGGTAGGGCGCAGCGACGCGTGGGACGCGTACTCACGTGGTACGTTCACAGCGTTGGATTGGTCGAGATGACTAGTGGCGACCTGCTTGGTCCATCGTGGAGGGAGGATAGTTGGGGGCTTGTCATGGGTGGCTTCCCGACCGCCGTAGATGGCTTCTTCGGACGGCGGCTTAACAAATGGGACTCGTATAGTGGAAATGCTGATTTTAGAGCACGATCTTCATTCTTTTCCTTTTTTTTTCTGGTGGGGTGCGCTGGTTTTCGAGTTGGCCCCAAATGAGTTCGACAGGCTGTCCTCCGTTTCACCTTACACTTGACCGCAGTTGAAAGGCAGGAGCCGTCTCAGCCAACCCTGCGCTTGCATGGTGGCGTCACGCTCCGCCTAACCAGAAGGTAACGTTGCCATGAAGTGAAAGATCCTCCCACCTCTTTCCAGATTAGCGGAGCAAAGACTGGAGAGGAGGCGATCTCCTTTCCAGCGTTCGTTCTGCTAAAGTGGAAAGGGATGGAAGGAGCTTCCACTTAACTCTTAATCTGCCACCTACTATTAGCGGCGTGCGCGGCCAAAAGCGTCACAGCGTACGGCGTTCGCGATTGGCCAGACCATGGCTTCCTGTATACTGATAATGCCTGCCCAATCGCCAGTTCACGGCGAAGCGAATCCTGCCAATCACGGCGAGGCAAATCCTGATCGTGGCGTCACGAACGGAACCCATAAGGGGACGGCACCGAAACGTCTCGTCGCTAATAGCTCCTAGCTCGGGATTGGCTCCGGTGGCCTTCCACTGCTATCCATCGGAAGGTGAAACGTTCCTCTCCTTGTGGCGGCGCCATTCTTTGTTGCCTTGCGACCGAGCAGGGTCCGTGGTGGTGGAGGGGCGACTCGAGCCAGGCACCGAACTACATCCCAGCGGGAACGACGTGGAGCCGGGTCTCTGCACACGATGTACAAAGTCAAACTGCCGAAATTGGTGATGTGTGACTCGGATTATCATCTGAGACACGACCGGACAATGGTTTTCCAACGACACGAGGCACGTAGGCGCCCGAGACTTCCCGTCTTCCCTAATTGGTGCCTTATAAAAAGGAAGGATTAGGGGGATCCGCGGAGGAAAGGCGAGAACGCCAGATTAAAATAGCGAAGAGGTCACCGGTTGTCTTACCGAAGGGAATTTAACCGAGTGTAATCGCAGCGTAAATAAAGTGTTGGTTGCGTTTAGAACGGATCGTCTCATCTACACCGAGAAAGACTTAATCTACGACGGTAGATTCACGACTGTGTGCCGGAACGATGCTCATCAAGGCCGAAACAGACGGGGGCGAAGTTTAAACTCGTTAAAAAAAAAAAAAAAAAAAAAAAAAAAAAAACGGTGCAAAGAAACGTTTTGCGTTACTATTTTTCGCACGCTGTCCAAACAGGGTCCCAGCTGTGAAGCGTGGAGCCACTAACTATGCCACGCTTCGGAGTAACGACACTTGAGCCACCTGGATGGATGGATGGATGAGCGCTAACGGCTGTACCCCTTTTAAAGGGCGGTAACTTGCGCCACCTAGCCTTCGTGCTTAAAATAATATTCGCCAGTCCTGCGAAGCCTTACGTGACATTTCAGAAACACGCTTCCGTCCCGCAGAAATGTAAAAACCGTCCGCGACATAGAGAAACGACATCGCGTGGTCTTCCTAATTTCCCATCTAAAGCTGGCCATATTTTCGAAGCGAAAAGATTGCCAATGGCGTCCGCTTTGCACTAAACAGCAAAATGGCGGCGCCCGTAAGAACATCGTGGAGTGCCGATACCCTAAGCGTACCTTATCTAGGGGCTCTATAGACGCATACGCAAATCCTTTAAAAAAAGAAAAAAAAATTATAGATGGTGGACTGACAGACCACACGGTTGATTTGCATAATTGTCTCGTTGATCATTAGGAAGAGCTTATGTCCGGGGTATCGTCTCGGACGAGAACGAATCGAGTGAGTTTCTGAATGTACTTCCGTAACCGGGAGTGCTACTATCAGTCTCGCCAATTTCCTCTCGGCCCCATCGGATTGCGCGGACGCCATTTTATGGACCTCGTAAATTTTCCACTCGCAATCCGTTCTTACTTCGCCAGTCTCTCTATCGATGGCGCCGCGTGCATCGCGTAGAGAGAGCCAAGATTTGAGAGGCGGTACAATTGAACCCATAGATAGCGTTTGCAATTCAATGGCGAGTGCCTCCTGAGCAGATTGGTCGCAAGTGCGCATGCCTTGCGTTGTTAGTCTGGCGAAGGTGCACGCGGGCGGAGAGTTAAAGACGCTTACGGACGATCAACCCTTTCGTGACGTCCTCACGGCTTGCGGCGGCAAACTTGGTCCTTAAAGCACGTGACCTTGCTCGAGTAGTTGGAAGAACTCTGTCATCTGGAAACGCTCTAGCACCGGGGTTCCGGGGACGTGTCTACCGATCGTTGCCATGCGTGTCACAATACGCTCGGAGTGACATCTGGCGGCTTCTTCGCTCGGTGTTCTAACGACATCAGCTGTTTTCTGTCTGGCTGCGCTACGCACTCCCGATACTGTGGCCTCTTTCTCAAATGCTGTTTATTCTCAAATGCTCTTAGGTCAAGCGCTCTTTCGTTCTACTGTTCTTTTTTCTTCCGCCGATCCGCCGACGTTTTGTGCGCTGTTTAATGTTAGTGCTGTTTACCTGTCGTTTGTTTCGGTCCCCCCCCCCCCTCCCCTCCCCCGAACTTCGTCAAGCCGTTGAAGGTGGCCGCACTTGGTTGGGGCGATTACAAAGCAGTAATCGAGAGAACAAATCGTGTATGCATACTTTAATAGACACGTACACCAGGCGAAAGTAAATTACTTCGTCCAGTTCTCCAAAAAACGGAGTAGATGTGGAACATTTTAAAAGGGTACGTCGAGGTGCAGCCCCGCCGAAATTTTAAAGACACTCTGGTATATCGCAGTAAGCGCGAGAAGTTTGCCGAGACAGCTCGTCTCTGATTGACGCCATCGCGTCACAATTTATATCATTCGATTAACGCTGCGATATTTTTCTCTTTCACCTTGCATATGCGGATAAGGTAACTTCGTGACCACGTTAAACCGACGACTAGCGCTTCCTGTTTTCTGAGCGTGTCTCCACGTATCGAGGAGGGAGATTTTATATTCCGAAATTATCCGCAATTCTCCAGTCCTCGGTTTCATGTAACTAGGGGTGTGCGCTACACAGTCACGTCTCGGTAATATGGACACCTCTCTTGTGTCCCAAATTTGTCCTTAATGTGAGCCGTCCATTATAACGTGACAGAGGTGCACGTATTTTGGTCCACATGAACGAGATATCGCAGAATGGTATCAGTGATGCAAAACGGAAAGGCGTTTACATTATGGGACCGCTCTCAAAGTCCGCATTCCGCTCAATCTACTCTAACGGGCGCGTGCCATTTAGCGGCCTTAGGAGAACTTCCGGATTGTGTGAACGCGTGTCGGAGCTGTCTAGCTTAATTTACGAGTCTGAGAGCGAATAGTTAAGCCACGACTACCGGCAGCGATATTGTTCTTTGGTCTCGTTTACGATCGCGATAATCCTGATTGAAAACGTAAAAGGGTTCATTAGCGCCTCTTTATTTATTTATTTATTTTTCTTTCGGGAGAGGTAGGGCGAGAACTTGCGATAAAGAGGAAATGTTAAGGGGTGTTTCTTAGTCCCGTAGTTTCTCGGGGGTGACTTCCGTTCTATATTTTATCTTAGGATCCTATCCTATCGCAGAACACACTGTTTACAAACAAGCCGCGTTTGCCCTGTGGGCGCGGGGCACTCGCAGAAAGCAGATGCGCTTGAGGCGAGGCTTTTGCGGATGCGCAGTGCCGCCGACAGCAGCGCCACGGCAGGGGCGTGACGTTAGAGAGTAGAGTTGGTCTATATTTCGTTTTACACCAAGTCCGACTGATGAAGCCATCCAAATAGCCTCAAAAGCGCATCGTCACGCTGCTCGTCGTCTTTGTGCGGTCGCTGCCACTGGCCAAGCCAATCCGTAATCTCCAAAACGGCTTTGGAACGTGGGCTTTCCAAGTAAGAGAGTGAAGGATGACGTTCAAGACGATTCATGATGCGGTCAGTCGTTAAACGCCCGGAAGTGGCAAAAAACTAATAACGCAAAACGTAGCGTGCAATGATGCGGACAGAGGGTTTGCATTTGCTGCGATGTTATCGTTATTTTACCGTGTCATACATGGAGGGGCGGATTTATGGGTTATGCTTGGGGGGGGGGGGAGGGGGAGGGGGAGGGGGAGGGGGGGGGCCTGCTGAGATATGACGTTTGGCCGAAATGTTGCACAGTTCTATATTGTTGACTCGTATTTGCTGTCACCAGAAACAAAAATTTTGGCTAATATATCTCAATGTTTTAATAATAAAAAAAAGTCGGGCTTATGGGGGTTTACGAAACCGCGGTCGTCCCCCTCTCCCCCTGCCCCTCCCCCTAATTTGCCCCTGCATACATGGCGCGCGAACGATGATGATGACAAATTGGAGGCATAACTTCCAAAGCACTAGGTAGAAAAAAAAAAATGCGTTTGCGAAGATTAGTCTGAATGGAACCGGGCTGAGTTCACCGCAAACGATTTTTCTTCCCTCTCTCAACCGTACAAACTGGTAACGACGGCGATATTCGATCTGAGCCTATGTTCGCGTAAACGAAATAGTCGGACGACTCGGTCTGGCAGCAGCAATCGACAGCAAACGTGAAACTTTCTTTTATGACTGATCTTATTATTGATATATTTTCGACAGTCCGGTGCCGCACCTCGAGTGAGCCTATGGCACACCGTTGGTCTTCCGAGGCAAGCAGGGCGGAATTAACCTAGAGTCGTTCGCCGGCAGTCATCCATAATCGAGAGGAGTCTTTTTGTTCTTTTCTTTCCCCGAGGGCGCGGCTTTCATGCCGATCTTGTTGTGCCAGCGCTTCGCGTGTACGCTACGAGGACGTCTGGAACGATTATGCGACCTTGTTACCGTTTTTTTTTTTTCCTTTCTTTGTTTACGAGTCGAAGGAACGCACGCTGCACTCAGCGGCGCGGAGGAAAGCAGAACGCGCTGACGACTCTTCGGTCAGCTTTCTTTCGTCTCTGCCGTTATTATTATTATTCCGTTAGCGCTGCCGACCTTCAACCTTAACTTGCGTCTGAGTTTGACTTGGTGGGGGGAGATTGGACGGCTTGATTGCCATTGATGTTTGGCAAAATAGCCACATAACTTTTTTTAATTTTCTTTGGTGCGTCAATCTTTATCGATCGTGCGTGCGCGCGTTTAGCTGGGGGCGTTCATTTTTGCGTACGCTCGCGCGTGAACGTGTACACAATTTTCTGTTGCGCATGCGTGTTGGGTTCTGGCGTACATTCGGCCTCGAGTGCGTGTCAGTGAATGGCGGCGCGCGGGTGCTTGTTTTAGCTCTTGCAGTATTTCCTGAATGCTCCGGAGAGACGATTCTGACGATTGCCTTCTGCGCGCCGCCATCTTTTGTCTACTGGACTGTGGGGAGTGTTCTGAGCATGCGCAGTCAGTAGCTTTCTCCTGAGGCATATCACACGCAGCGCGTGAGTCTACAGCCCAGTGACTCATCATCTTTTTTTATTTGCCTGGGTGGTAAGCGTTGGAAACGTGCATAGATCCTGGGCGATTCGTTGGTGTCATTATACAGTGGTGAAAGGCAGCCAACGGTAGCACATGTGTTTTTAATTAGTCACGGTCATACCGCTACTACATCGTATAAACGAAAGACTGTCTGCTGTTCGAGGCGTATTTCTCCCCTGTGGGACGCTGCTACATTGGTCATACACTACAAACTGTCTGCAAGCACGTTCGAGTCGAAACATACATGTGTTTGAAGCAAACATGCTTATATATCCTTGAGGCGTGTGCGCATTTAATTCTGCCGTCAAGTATTTGGAACGCCGTGCCTCTGGTATCATGTACGAGCAGTGCGATTTAACGGCGCGAGAAAGGCTATAGGGCACTCTTCAGCAATGCCAATTACAAGCATTTCATTTGGAAATAGTAATAATAATAATAATTCTAGCGCTCAAAGCTCCACGGTGTTGTAACTCAGAAAGAGGTTAAATAGAATCTCCGTTACTGGTTCAAGGACGAAGGCTGCTACACTCGTGAGCCAATCGGAGTGGCAGAAATGAAGCACGTCGCTACTGTCCACGCGGGGAGTGCGCTCAGAAAGTGTCTTGTGATGTATTTATATATAAAAAAATAGTTCACTGGACACAGTAAAATAGTGTCCTGTAAATGGATGGGTACGGCTGAACGCTCCGAATCGGGCGGCCACTTGCTCCACCTACCAGTTTTGGCGCGAGGCATAGTGAGCGGGTACGTCCGTTTTCTACCGTTTTCTTTTTTTGTTTGGAGTCGAAGGCCACCATGCGGAACACGTCCAGGGTTCCCTTCACGCCCCTCCGTCGCATTCCGACGAGGATCTGTTTGCTGTGGAGAAGGAGAGAGAGCTGGCTGCGTGTCTGCAGTTTCTCTCTGTGGGTCCCCCTCCCTCGGAGGGTGTCGGGTTTCAGCCTCGCGAACCCTGCCGCAGTTTCCCACAGCACGTCATTCCCAGCTCACCATGTGTTTTTTGGGGGTCCGAGGGAGGGGGGTGTGGGGATGTGAACCCTCCCCGCGGTTTCTGTTCTACGGTCGCGCCTGGCAACCAGTGGTGAAGAGGGGGTTCTGTGTCCTTGAAGGCTGTGCTCGTTTTTGTTTTGGGTGATTTATTGAGTGTTTGTTTCTGCGTTTTCTTTTCCTCCCGTAAAAACGAGAAATGTTTTCTTCTTGCTGTTTCATGAGCGAAAATGAAGATTAGGAGTTGAGCATGGGGCTCCTGAAAAGTTATTTGTGCCATTAAATCAGCACTGGAAACTGCCGTTGATTCTAGCGAGTTAAAATTTTCCACAAAGTACCCATGTCCCCCAAAACAACTTACCTTTTTTTTTCAGTCCAGAAAGGAATTACGTACCGACGATCGCTCAGTTTCTGACAAAATGTAGCGCCAGTGTTCCAGAGCAAATGTCACAGTTTCAGAACTAACTGTAATATTACTCAAAAGTGATGCGGGTTTCTGAAACGTGTAAGGTTCCATCCCCAACTTTGTTGGACATCAACGCCTCGGCGATTGCACTAAAATGAGAATTTTATCTGAACAACACCGAACATCTCAATGTTTCCTGGTAATATTTTAGATGAAAGCCATTAAATATCGATTAACAGTAATTAAACTTTTTTTTTTTTTCATTAAGCCTTACGGGTCACATTCCCAAAATATAAATTTCCGTTTTTCTTGACAAAAGATTATAACGTTCCCTCTAAATGCTTGGGTATAATAGAACGCAGATCAATTAGAATTTTGATATTTCCTTGAAAATGTCTTATTCCGCGGAATGTCCCAGAGAGTTGGGCATGTATTCCGATTCCAAAGTCCCCTGTTTCCGGATGAGCGTGACACAGCAGCGCGTACCACTCGACTGGAAGGGTTTATTGCACTCGGGTACCGCTTGAGGGTTTCTGGGTCGTTGAAGGCTTCTGGGCGGAAGCCTTGACAAGTTGCTTCGCCACTGGTGCAGCTGTTGATCGTCCCGCTCTGCCAGTTCATGTCCCACCCTGGGGATGTCGCCGTCGAGGTCGGGTCCGAGGTGAAGTCCGAACCAAGTCAGCGGGCGGTCGCCCGACGCGGCGGCCGCTACCGCCACGCGCGTCCGTTGTCACCCGTTTCCCGCGTTAAAGTCCTTTCCCAATGCTCCGTCTCCCGTTTTCCCGGCTTCGTTCGCCATTGAACCCGCGGCCGCCCCGCTCCAGACGGGCGGGAGCCTGTCTCCTCAGCGTGGGCCATCACCACCGGTGCCCGCCGTCCCGGCTCCGCCAACCGCACGTGCAGGACCTCGGGCGCCGACGCTCTCCGGGAGGGTTGTCCACAGATGTCCACCGCCGCCGTCGTCCGTCAGTGTCCCCCAGATGCGTCTTGTCCGAGGCACTCAGACACCAAAGGCACCGACAGCTCGTCCCCGCCATGGCAGCGACCAACGCCAAGCCGCTCCGGTGCCAGGCTGTCGACCTGCGGACGGGCCAACGAGACCCCACAAACTTTCGATAGAAAAATGGGGACTGTTGTTAGTATATCCACCCCCCTGTAGCCGTCATCTTCGTCGGCCGCCTTTTTCCCATTGAAAAATTCCGAAAATTACTTAGAACTTTTAAAGAACATAACGGTTTTTTTCTTCCGCAACTTGGACCGGATTGCTGGCGCTCCGTTGGCACATAGGCTGAGCATTCGGCGAAGGCTATTTTTTTTATTGAAAAAAAAAAGAGAAAAAAGAAACACTGCCAACTGACAGAATCCGAGACAATTGAAACCAGGAAGCATCCGTCATTTTTTGTTTTCTCTTACAATTAGAAGTATTGCTTTCGAAACTACTATTTTCACCGACAACATAAGAAACGCAGGTCGTGGCGTTAAAACCAGGAGGTAGGAAGACGGAAGCACGAATCAAGAAATATAAAAACCGACGCATGTCTTAAGTTGTCGGCAACTAGAGTGTGGTTCACACTGCACAGTGGACATCAACTTACGCGGTGAAACATGCGACGTCCACGCTGCGTTGCTCGGCCTTCAGTGTACGTATCACCAACTCAAAAAAAAAAGAAAAAAATCCTTAGCGTCTACGTTTCTGCAAAGCACTCGGGAGAACCAATCGCTGCAACCTACAGAGCTTAGCGAACGACGAGGCCGGAAATGTGCTTACACCTACATAAATCAGCTGGCGCCGTGGCACTGAGCACGAACAAACCCCTGTAAAAAAAGAAGAGAAAAAAAAAAAAAAGCTGTCGTATGATTTCGTATTGACGCCGAGTGTTTAAAATTTCAAGAGGAACCCACGGCGGTGTTATGCCTTAAAAGGACGCCGGCGTCAGCTTAGGTTTCCAGAAGCAACTGAATAGTGTGCCACTTCGGGGCTTCATCGGGGTCAACCTAGTTTCCTCAGTGTTTGCAGGAAGCTGGGAACGCGTGTAGCATAATTCCCATAATGGTTTTGTTAAAGTGAAACAGCACCAATGTAATTCCTCTTCTTCCTCGAGCACAGAGGTGATTTATAAGTCGGACGATAACGCTTTGTGGGCATGTTCTCTAAATTGGCTTACGCGGCTGACCTTTCCCACCGTTCCTTTTATATATTCCTTAAACTTACGATTATTATTTTTTTTTTGTACTTTGCCATTGAATAGAGTTTGTAAAGAAACACGGCCCCGAGGAATGTCTGAGAAGATCAATCGATCTTTTTTTTTTCTTTTTTTGCTTTGGAAAAGGGGGGGGGGGGGGGGGGCGGGTCTATTTGATTCCCAATTTTCTTCGTAGACGCAGCAGGTATTCCGCCTGGAGCTCTTACAGAGGATACCTGCTTCCACTCGGGAAGGTCGTCACTTGAAGGAACGCCCATAACGTTGACCTCTGACTGAACGCGTGGCATGAAATATAAGTAGGGGACGGTGTTTTGTTGTTTTTTCTTGTCGGATTAGGTCGCACACATCGGGACACGGGAGGGATGCCAAAAGAAAAGACTGGTTCAGCCTCGTTGCATTAGTCGAACATCCAACAAGCTCTGTTGGCAGACGCGACTCGAATGAATTATGAACGACTTCACCTATGAGCGCTAGCGCTTTCCAGATATTAGGGGTGTACGAATATCGGTTAGAATCGAATAGTGCAGCGTCATAGCCGATATGTCGTTGGCTTCCCTGGCACTGCGGAGGTCACGAATGATGCAGCGCTATTCAAATCGATCCACTATTCGCATGCCCACAAAAATCTATAAATGTTTGTGGCCTATAAACCTTTCCAGCACTTATTATCCGGGCGAAAAGTGCCGACTCACTGGTATTTTTGGACGCGCGCGCGGGTTCTGGTGTTTCGGAGAAGAGAGCTACTGTGCATAGTCAGAAAGAACACGTCCCACAGCCTGTGACACTGCAGAGCTGGCTGCGCGCGGGAGATATTTATTGGAATGATCTATTGGGAATTCCAGATTGACACGGAAGGAGTCGTTTTAATCTCGAATAAGTTTGGGATAAGTTCGTTACCGCGTAATTGCTCGTTGTACAACTGTGTGGTAAACCTGAATACCTGAGTAACTGTAGGCTTAATTGTCACGTTCTTGCTCCGGTAATGATGCAACTTCTAGACATATCGTGCAATCAATGTCACTAAGGATATGGGAAAGCATTTTGGCTAAAGCCTCGGATGCTCCTGGCCAGCCTGAAGTCCAGCGGATTCCTATGCTCCGTTTTCCCCTACGGTGGACCGCAGACGACGGTACAAGCCATCGAAACTCATCTAATGACATGAGTGTGTCATGTCACATTCTCAAGGCATTAGATTGAAATGTAACCAGTATGTGCGTAAACATGGTAACCTGCCTCAAGGGAGCGAGGGCAAGAAAAAAAAAAAGAACAGAGGGCGGGGGGGGGGGGGGGGGGGGGGGAGAGGAGAGGGTATAGTTTTTTACTTAGTTACTCTAGTGGAGGGTACGGTTAACTGCGGTTTGTGTGTGGACGGTTGTCCGTACTCCTGTGGAATCTTCCGGGTCTCCGGGGAAGTCGGTTATGAACAAGAAATCTGAACTGGAAGGAAACCAGTATGCGCATAAATAAGGTAACCTGGCTCGAGGGAGCGAAAGAAGGAAACGGGGAGGGTAGAGTTCTGTACTTAGTTACTGTAGGGGAGAGTGTGGTTATAACTGCGCTGTGGACGCTTGTCCGTACTCTTCTGTGGAATCTTCCGGGTCCGAGGGACGTGCCCACCGGAGACTTTGGGCGGGAGGGATAATGGATCATCCTCCACTTTTGTTTTGGCCTTGTATCGGGACCTGTCCGACTTGGACAAAACGACGCTATCTGGGGACGGCGTTTTTGGTCGGCGTTTTTTTTTTCTCCCCGCTTGCATTACGTGACCTCTCGTGCTTCTCTGATGGTGGCTGCTGCAGGCTCGCGACCGCTGTGTTGTTGTCCCACTTGGTCTTCAGGTGAAAGATCTGCCTCGCAGCTTGTGGTCCGGGTACCGTCTCGGCTTGCCGCAGCTTCCGTTATGTCTCGAGAGAGCCTGGCACACCTCTCTGTCCAGACAGGGGCGGCTGTTACTTGTTGTGTTTTTTGTCTTTGGGGCTTTGGACGGGATGCGTTTTTAATGAGCGGTTGTCGCTGACGGCGAAGATGCTGCGGTGCTCAGGAGCCCCCCTTCCATCAGAGCCTGGATCCGTTCCTGGATCAAACCGTTGTCCGTGACATCAAGTGGCCCTTCGAAGCTTTTGGCGGCGACATCAAAGTCTCTTGACTTGTCCTTCTTACAAGTTGCCACAAAGTAGCTCTTGGAAGAGAATATCGGTGCAGCACTTAACTTAGCTATTACGATGCCGTGTTTTTTTTTTGTTTTTTTCGGGACATGCTTTTGGCAGGTGTCTAGCGGTTTCGCTCAAGTTTCGGTAAGCGTTAGAAAGTCAAGCCCCAACTGTAACCAGGGACTCTAGGCGAGGGATGGACAGACACCTACTGCTGAATTCTTTGAATTGGGTGGCAGCTTGCGCCACCTGGCGTGTAGCTCATGTGTCTTCACCCGCAGAATACTTTACCGGTAGGATGGTTGACCGGACGCGAGACCCAGCCGAACGCCGAAGCGGCGCACATCGCGTCCAGTCTGTGTCCGCGCCTGATCTCACTGCGATGACGCCCCTCCGGAAGGTGCGCAGCACAGGCTTTGATTTTGCTCGCTGGTGTACGCCGAGCGGTGCTTTAGCCCCCCGACTGCCCTCATCACCCAGAGGGTTCTATTCGCCACAAATCGCGTCCCCGATGGCACAGCCCCAGCTTCGGGTTCAGACGGGCCGACCACGATTGTCACGGCGCCGAGGACGGACGAACAGAGGACTCGTGTGGGATGCCGCGCAAGAATCGAGGGGAGCAACGAATTGTCGATGCTATAATCGCGATATCTAGGAGAGATAAGGCGATATTTTATAGCGGTAAATGGTCACGACGTAACGATATGTTGCACGATAAGACGTAGCACGATCGTAACGGCCAGATAAGTGGAGTTAATTGGGTATCGCTCGTAGGCTCTTACAGTTTTGAGGGCTGTCGGCGGAGTGACGCGAGGTTCCTTTTTTTTTTTTTGTTTTGGGGGGGAGGGATCAAAATTCTCACCTTAAGGTAAAAAAAAATGCTCCAAATCACCTAAGGGTGGTGCGCAGTGGACGCTACCAACCATCCCCGCCAATCCAGGGCTGCGAACGTGCCACGTGACTGCTCTCCCTGCGCGTCGCTGCGCCCCATCCCGAGGGTCACTTGACAGTGATGCTGCCTTGGACTGGCTGCGATGCTCGTAGCGTCCGCTGTGGTCAATTTCGTAAGGAAACTGAGTTTAGTAGATTCGACTCCTCTGCGTCATCTTCCTTGCTGTTGTGAAGACCTGACCTTTTCCATGGGTCATCCCCCGGAATCTGCTTGTAGCGTTCCTGATGCAGTGCGTAAAGAAAACCGCCTAGAGAACAAGGTCGTTGTGCCGGAGTTATAAGCTCACTTAACGGGGCAATACGCGAGGCACCGATTGGACGCGAGTGTTGTGTCAGCATTCGGCTGAGGCTCGTGTCCAATCAGCGGGGACCCGAGTCTGAGCCGAACACTAAACGAATCACTCAGGTATAATCCGTGGCTCGAGTTTGCCTCTTCAGGTGACGTATGAGCGCTTTGTTTTTTTTTCCTCGCCTTTCTTGTCCCGTTCTCTGGCGCTTTTAGTTTCGCAGCAATGTACCGACTAGCCCACCTTTCCATTCTAAGGCGTATAAAAATCTGCCCTCCGGCCTCGTTATATGGACATCTCTCCAGCGCTGTCGCCAAAGCCAAAAATGCCGAGTCACTGGACTGTGGCCGCAGGCGACGCCTCGAATATTCCGCTAAAGAATGCTACTGCGCACGCTCGGAACGCGTCCCCAGTCCTGTAGACAAGAATGGCAGCTCGCAGCGAAACATCGAGGAAGGGGGAAAAAAAAAATAAAGGAGGAAAGGGAAAACAACAGGGGATGGCCATCGCCTTATCTAAATGGCGTCGGGGTCTTGTTCCCCGGTGAGCAGGGCGGAGATACAGGGCGAGGGAGGCTGCAATTTGGGACGTCAGAATCGTCACTTGGACGCAGTTCCTTGGGAGATCTTGCAGCGCGATAGCGGGGCATCGGGGGAACACTTCCTAATGGCCGGGGTGGGGCGGATGGTGCACGTCTCTATCTGCGGCAGTCCGCGGTGGCCTTCAGTCGAACTTTTGTGTATGACCTTGTTGTTGTTATTGTTGTTTACTTCTTGCCCGGGGGAGCTGTGTCGTGTTTATGTCGATTGCGGAAGCTGTCTCTCTCTGCCTTGCATCTATGTTTGCGGGAGGAGCCTTTTTTTTTTTCTTTGTTTTATCCTGCACTGTTTGAGCTTCTGACAGTGCTACTCCAGGAGTCGGCTGCGACTTTTGTAGGCTTCAGTGTAAAAAAAGAAGTATATATATATATATAATAAGCTTAAGGCGACGTCTCGCGTGCGCCGAACGCCTGGTGAGATCGGTGTTTTACGGTATTCTGCGGATCGTAGAAGGTACTATCGATTACGAATGAAATGCGAACAGCGGAGTGTCTGGTCTTCGATACAAGCTGGTATACCTAGAGGCAACATAGGGAGTGATAAAACTGCTGGGTGGAAGGGGGGCTGCGAGGGTACGAGCCTACTTCGATGTGCTCATGTACCCTATAGCCTTCTCTCCATTCCTCAGATTTGATCAGTTCGCTCTAGATTGCTTAGCATGTATTGAAAGGCCACGTGCTTCGCTGTTTGGCATTTCATTTGTACCTTCTCAGTTAATCGGGCGGGGTTCATGCCTGCGTGCATGGCCACGAGTGTTTGCATACCGACCATTCACTGCGCGCTTCCATCTCTAACGAAGCCAAACAACTTGCACACGTTCGGTTCTCCACCAGGCGTCCACGAAAAGAAGAACTGCCGTGACGGCTCTGACAGCGTGTCGGTCGCGGGTCCCGCGACGTCTCGTTCAAAAACGAGGCGTCACGGGGTGACGGGAGAGGTCAGGGTCGTTCGAAGCCTTTTCCCGTCGACGACGCTTGTTGACACGGTTGATTGTTGTCCGACTGTCAAAACGGCTTTCTAAGTGCGCTCTCTTTCAGACGGAGGGACGCGTTTAGGGACGTCTCGATGCTTATTTTTAAACCATGCCGCCTCTTCCTCGACACGCCGCCCCTTCCAGCTCGTCTTTGCATATGTCAAGGTGTGTAGCTACTTGGCGCTTGATGCCAAGCACTCTGTTTATTGGAGATCGGTTTGCCTTTTCGCAGCAGGGTGTTTTGTGGTCACGTATACAGCCGAAGAAACGCAGGGCGTAGCATGCGCTCGCTCTTCGTGATTTGTTCTACGCAATTTAATTCACTGTAGAGCGCTTCTAAAAAGCTTCGAAAGCCGTCACACCTTCAGCTCTTAAGGTGTCTGCGTCTCTATTCTGGTATTTTCGCCGTCTGGAGCCCTTTATCGCTCACTGCCAAGACACGGAGACGGGGAGAGCAGAGGTGCTGCCGTTTCATTCTGATCGCTGCGGTCTCTCTTCGGATCTCTTTAGATAAAGTGAACGTTGAAGAGGAATTAAGAAAAGACACCAACCACGCAAAATAGGCAAACAACAAGATAGTGATATTGCGTGTTTGGCATTGAAAGAGAAAAAGAAAGACTCGTATGAATAAAACTAAAACGTCTATACTTGGAGCTAAATGTCGAGGGAACGTCGTTTCATAGGAAAAAAAGAATAAGCGCCTTCCCGGTTCTCTTCGTTGCGCCTACAAGGAACGCGTTGCTGCGACGTCGTTCCATGGAACGCGGTTCTCTGCGGTCTGGTCCGAATTCTCCGTATTAGCCGGGGGAATCGTGATTAAAATGAAAAAAGCACTCCGTGATGTGTGTGCTGTATCTGTTGTGGTCCAAAAAATAAAAATAAAAAGCGCTCCGTGATGCGTTTGTTGTGTTTGTTGTGGTCCGGTTGTTGCGTGACACGGGGAGACGAAGAGAAGGGAACGCGGAGGAGAGTGCAGAAGGAAGGCGACGTTCCTGGAAGATGGCTCTTTTGTCGCTCGCGGCCCTCGCGGCGGGGTCAGGAGGCTTTCAGCGCCCTGTCACTCGTTTGGCCGAGGGGGTTTCTCTTCCCGCGCATGCGCAGCTACTGCCGCGTCTGCTGTTGTGCATTAGGGTCGTGCCTGTCCTACTCGAGTTCGGGGCAGGCCGACGTGCCGCTGTCAACCGAGCCGAGTTCCGGTCTCTCTGCCGCATTGACTCGCTTGCTTCGTCACGGGATCCAGACATCTTCTTGTAGGACGTGTCGGTGGAGCGCGTTTCGGTTCATGGACGTTTCGGTGCTCAGTCTTTTCCGGTGCGCTGACTGTTCGGTTCGGTGTGTAAACACGTGTTTTTAAAATAAGTTTGATCTTCTCATAGGTTTAGCGAATGATTGCGTATTTGAATATTTTAATGCATTAAATATAAAGTATATATTAATTAGAATGTCAGATTTCCTTCAGTTCAACTGTGTCGGAATTTATGCATTATGAAAAAATATACGAAATATAAGCTTAAGCAAGAAATATTTTAACTCACGTTTCCAAACCAACATGTATGTACTGGAAGTCTTTGTTGTGAACGGATAAGTACCTGAACATCTAAGTGATTCTCGAGAGAGTATTATCACAGAATAAATAATTCTGCACAATTTGCAAAAAAAAAAAAAAAAAGTAAAAAGTAACCTGCTGTAAATATTTTTTTCATTAGTTCCCACGTTTTGTTGCTGGATTTCAAAACCAGATGCAGGGAACGACCCGCAAACCCTACACGGAAGCTTGTATCGATGAATGTCTTGAGCACCATTGCCCCTCTCAAAAATGTATACCTTTGTTTATTGACTGCTTTTAAAGGGACACTGACAGGGTATTTATGCTCGCTGAGGTTTTTAGTTTTACGTGACATATGAGAGCTCAACTACCCAGAACAGAATTTGCGGCTCGAAATTCGGTTTCTTTCCGCCCGAAAACCGCCGATCAAGAACTGGCCGGTTCGAGTCTCGCTCACTCTCTTTTTCGCGGTCACGGGCCGTTTTCTAAGGTATCGATGCGACCACCAAATTTAATCAAAGTCGTGGGTCACTGAAGGCACACACTCATTATTAAAAATAGAAAAAAATATGAAACCCATTTTTTGTGGCTTCTAAAAAGCTGTAAATACGTTGATTGAAAAAAAAAGTTCCACAGACAACCGGAAGCATTCTGTGCGTTCGTCGTTTCGCGTATCGTGGGACTCGCGGGGACGGCGATGGCAGCGGACGACGGGCGTGGGACCTCTATTTCAGAACTGTCGTTCGCGGTACCGGCGAATTCTGTCTACCGTTAAAAGAGAAATTTGGGACTGATCAAAAGAATTGGTATTCATCCCGTACGACACGCCCGGCCACCAAGCCGATTTGCACGAAGACGTCGCCGAGCCGTCGATCCCTTCTCGTGGCTGAAAACATCGCTCGCGCAAACGTCAAGCACGACGTGTCTACTTCGAGTTCAATATGCACGTGTACGATTTCTTTACTAGGTGCGAATGTTCCCAAAGCGTGGTACTTCCCAACTTCGACCCAGGAGTGCTTTTGCTAGAGAAACATCGACAGCAAACTTTCCAACTTACAGTTTACCGGCTGAATTATTACTAAGCAAAGAAATCCGCCAGAAAAGCGATGCGCCAGTAGCTCAGTGGGAAAGACGTCCGGTTCACACGCGGTAAGGACCGGGTTCGATCCCCCGTGGAACTTAATTTTTTTTCTTCAAACATTTTCCGATGTTTACATATATATATATATTTTTTACAATCATCACTGAAGAAACAAACAAAAAAATAACAAACTAATGTTGTGGACGATACTTCGCTGATTTAAATGGTATGTGATTTCCGTTTTGACACATGCGAGCTCAATGTAATCACTTTCCACAAAATGCAAGGAGCATATAAATCAGGTAACGTCCGCTTTCCGAGGTGCCCGTATATGTTCTACAGGAATTGCAGCCAGCCGTTGGTCCCGATCCCGTTGATCTTTCGGAAACTCTGTCGCACAATGCCACTTTTTTTCGGATTCAGGAAATGTGAGCCAGCTCTTCACGCAACATCTTGGGTGTATTCTTTTCGGAGCCGATCATGGAAATTCACCACGGGCACTCACTACTCATCTCCAACTCCTCAATGTACAAAACAACTCATCTTTGAGTACAGAACAACGAGCGGAACAAACATAACTGCAAAAAAATCGCACGGCGAGCAGTTCCCGCACGCCCCATCGCACGCCGCATGTCCTGTCGTCTGCTACCGGAGAGGAGAAAAAAAAAAAAAAAACGCACGGTAGGGTGTAGCCACGTGACTTCCGCCACTCACTCTCTTCTCTCCACTTCTCCGACCTCCGTCGGGTTTCGGTTTCGGTTTCGAGGAGTTGCGTCTTTTGGCTTTATTAAAAAAATACGCTACTCTGTTGCAAAATATTAATTGAGTAGTCCTCCGACACCATAATGAAGCGCCTGGCAAAAAATAAAATTTTTTTTTTGGGGGGTGTCAGTGTCCCTTTAAGACTGCAATTGTAAAATGACCCATATATATATACATACACATATTAAGTTGGAGATTAGCTAATGTAGTTATTATTTAGCTGACTGATTGTGATGGTTATCATGCCATCGAATGTCCGCAAAGCCAGTCATAAACACACTTACGACGTTATCAAAATAAAAAAAAAAAATCACCCCTTGTTTTAAATATATGTTACAGTGCAAAACAAAGTGCGAATATTAACGGCGAGATGCTTGGGTGGCGCCCTATTATGGTTCCCCCTTGTGACGTCATTACCTTGCGAACAAGTTCGATGGTGTTTGTAAATAGCATGGTGGAAGCTTGAAATCATTACGCTCTCAAAGGAACACTGCCAACACCGTCGAAATTAAAGTTCTTTCATTCCTCTTACTTCCGTCGATGATAAATCCTTTTCCGACGTCATAGTCAGCTTTTGGGCCAATCGTGGAAGGCCGACCACAGCGACGCTTTCGGTCGCGCACGTCGCCAATAGCAAAACTTGTTATGGTGCCAGGTTTCTGGTGACTTCGTCTCTTTTTTCCCGTTCAAGAAATATATGTTTATATGTGAAGTGTAGGCCTAAACGAGCGAAACTAATCGCTTCTTTGTTCAATAGGAATACATTTGAAACATGTAAAAAGGTTCGCTTTAGATTTAGATTCGGCAGAGGCGAAAGAATTGTATCAAAATGTCGCCACATATATATACAGTGACAACAGGGTGGCGAGGGGAGACAAATTAGCCACAACTCATTTTAGTCATTTCATTAATAGACATTGAAAATAAAAATGTCGTTCGATATAAACGCAGACTAACTAATTTGCTACACTTTCAAAAAAAAGGAGACGCCGACGGGCGAAAAAGGGGGCACAAACGCACAGCGTCTGTTGTAGTGGCAAGGATGAATGTCATCCGCACGGAGAGGTTCCAGATATATTATGCGGAGGAGACGTGACAAGAAGTAATGAACCAGGCTTCGTGCGTTCAGGGTCGATCGAAAGATGAACGGTTTTTCAAATGACCATCTATCGTGAAGTGCGCACGCCGAAAAGTCCGTACACCGAAGTGTTACTCACCGAATAGTCCGTGCATCGAAATGTCCGCGCACCGAAATGTCCGTACACACAAGAGTCCGCACCGAAACGTCCTACGCCGAAGAGTATTACACACAAATCTCGTATACCCGTTCGTCACAAGACGGAACCGTCTTGTGACGAACGGGTGTGACGAACGGTTGCCAGCCGTGACAGTCACGACTGGCAACCGGCGTAATCGCTGTGCCGTGGGCAGGCGCTGCAAGAAGGGTCGCGCAGCGACAGACGGGCTATACGGCGAGCAAGTGGTCGAAAATGCGTCTTCGACGCGTCGGAACGCGAGGAGGGGCACACCAGTCAAAGGACGACACCCTTGGTCGAGGTCGGACGGGAAACGAAAGCCCGCGGGTGGCTTTGGGGGCTAAGCAAACCGCACGAGTTACACGAGGAGCAGACTTGCACGCCGTATAGGGGTGCATTCGCCGGACGCCATATTTGCAGGCGACGTTCAGAGCGCATGCTCAGAAGGAGCTCACATCACTAGGCTACTAAGACCGGCAAATCTGGATAGTGCGGAATGCACGCTGCAAAAGTATACCGTAGAAGCTCGCTGTCAGCACGCGCTCATCCCTTGCGCTCGCAGCTGCGGCCGCCATTGAACACTCCCTATAAAGTGACGCTGGAGACGAGATGGCCTCCTCTCCAGCGTCCGCCTCTGCTACAGTGCATAGAGGTGGGAGGAGCTTGCACTTCACTCGTTGCTTTCGGTGCACAGCCATCGCGTGCTCTGAAAGCGTTTGTCGGCGCCCGGAGTCCGATGCGTCTCCAGCTGCAGTCAGACTGGCAATGCGTCATACAAAAGAGACAGTCTGCAGATACAGGCTCGTGTTTCTTCCTTGCATGGCGGTCCTGCTGCCACCTTGGTCACGCACAAACTCTCTTTAGACGTGCTGGAAGCACGCAACTGTACGAAGAAAATATATGCTTTGATCGAACATGCCTCAGGAGCGGGGGATTTGGTTGTCATGGATGTAGCGAATATTGTGTTTCTTTTGTCTGATGTATGGGCAGTGACTGCGGCTTTCACGACCCCAGGCTATAGCCGTCGTACTGCACTGCCTAAATTTCTCACGCATCACAATGGAGACGCCCATTTAGAGGTGACGAACTTCCCCTTGCAAGTGAGTACAACACAATTGGGAGATGTTGTTGACCGCGTTTTTTCCTTCCGCTCTAAGCTCTTCGGAACGAAGACGCCGTTACTGCGCTTGCGCGCGCTATAGCCTCGTCTGCAGAGTTTTCAGACCTCGAAACGGGCTGCGAAGTGTGTTTCGAAACAGAAAAAAAAAAAAAAAAGAAAAAGATCTATGCGAAAACGTCCTATTGTGTTGTTTCCTAGCCTCCTGTATTGTTGTGGCGTGTATCACTGTGTTTCTTTATAGACTGCGGAAAGTTGGTCGGCTCTTGGAGGGCGGCTGGTGTCTGTCTCTGCTGGAAATGAGAAACTTTGCCAATGCCATAAGACTGCCAGCCTGGGTTTTCTAATGTACCTCACGCAGTAGTTACTACACGACCGCACGCCGGTACGATGCTCAACCAGATCGAAACGGGCAGGGGTGGGAATTGGACCCGGGATCTCTCTGGGTTCTGCAGTGCGAGCTTTCGCTCCACGTGCTCCGAGCTGCAGCGCGCTTGCACACTCGGCCATCGATCCCCCGGAACGCGGTTGTCAACGCCTGGAGTCCAATGCACAGGGTGTAGATTGGTCTTATAAAAAAAAGCTGCGAGCCGGGAGGATGCGTAGCGTTACTTTTCTGGCAGTTTTTCTTGTGTCCTGCTTAGTCAGTTGAGCAGTTCGTACGCCCGAGGTTCGGCAGAAAAGCAAGTGTGCCTTTGCTGAAGCTTGCACTTAGCACGAGATAACAGCACTTTGTTGAGACTTTAGGGCTACTGAAACGAAGAAAGAGAACGCTCAGGGGCGTTTTAAAGGGGTACGGAAAGGAAATGTTTGCTCTGATTTGGGTTTTTAGATGTGGTCTGTATTGTAGAAGCAGCCCAGAAACGTTAGTCTACACTATTGTTTCTCGGCTGCCGACAGAGACGTCAAGAAAACCAATTTTAAAACGAATGAACAGATTTCAAGATGGCCCTTGGTGGCGGTCTGCGAAGCTTCGTTGGAATGCCGCCACGTCATCGGCCACTTAGAGGCAGCGCCAGTTCGCGGCAGTATGGCTCTCTCGAGGAGTTAAGTAGCCCTGCATGTGACTTGGCGGAGAACGCTAACTATAAAAGTTAGCGTTATAGTCTACTATGTTGTATATGTTAATTTCCACAGTGCTCCTCCGCAACGTGCACTCCACACCATCAAGACCGCCGTTCTTCGCGGACGTTAGGTAGGAGCTCGATCAACCTCTGCTATACTCCGTTTCTCATTACGTCCGGGCGCAGCGGATGCCACGAGCCATCGAAGCCAATCCTAGGCCATGTGAGTGTCACGTGATCTCGGAGAGGGGGCACGTTTTCGAGAGGAAACTATCTTGCAATTCTACATTTGTGTTAAGTCTCAGTGAGGTTCGCTTTAGGAATGTGCGACACTGTTGAAAAGTAATTAGAAAAACAACAACAACAAAAAAGCATACAACGAGAAAGTGCGTGTAAGATTCGTCATAAAAAATGTGCGCGCGCCTCTTTTTGTAAAAAAAAAAAAAAAAAAAAAAAAAACTAGTTGATTTCTTGTTATATATTACCACGGCTATTAACAATGCACGCAAGGTCTGCGCGCGAGTTAGACACTCGCGCGCGTATCGATTATAATTAGAACCAAGTAATGACAACGACAGAAACAATGACAGCAACACAAAGCGCGCTGTCCCCGCGATTTCAAACAACACTTAGACTTAGTTCGTGTAATGACTTTTAGAAACGCGTTTGTCGGGCTTTTGGGTCGTACGGTCTGACGACGATCAAAGAAAACTCAACGACGCCAGCCGAACGGTGCTGCTAGCCACCCACCCCCCGTATTTTAAAGAGCTAGCGCCGACTCTAATGCGTTCTTTTTTTATGCTACTTACGCACGAGGAAACTGTCCAGTTTGCAGCTGCCTCGTTTTTAAACGTGACCCTCCCCTCTCGTTCTGGGTTAATGAGTGCCGGCTTTATCGAAACGCACGGCGACATCTCAAAATCTGACCCTCTCCCAGTCATTGCCCCCCCCCCCCCCCTCTTTACTTTTTTTCTAATTGGAAACAAAATGGCGATGTTGTTCTTAATTAAGCCCCGCGGCGGTCTATATATACTCCGTCGACCCCTAAGCTGAGAGTGTGGTGGAAGCAACGAGCTCGGTGGACCAATCAACCGCCTCCCTCTCATCACGTGACCCCACTCTCTGGGCGTGGGTATTGAAGGGGGAGCGTGATCACGTGACAAAGGATGAACGCGCGACTGGTCCAACCAGCACCCATAGCTCCCACCACGCCGCCAGCTTAGGGTTGAAAGGAGTATAGTTCGTGCGCGCTTCTATTGTTTTATTCTTACCCAGGCCGCCGTATTTATATCCCTGTATATTTTTTTTTCTTCCGAGGAGGGGATCGAAATAGCCGTCGTCTTGTTAGAAGAAGTTCACGAGTACGTGGACGTGTGCGCGGTGATGGTGTCTCTTTCTGGGCCGTCATTTGTTGGGGCCAAGTTCTTCTGGTCGTCGTCGCCGCCGTCGTTTGTCGGGGCAAGTGTTTCTCTTCTGGTCGTCGCTCCTCCCGCCTTGTTGTTGTGGCCGTGCCATTGTTTGGAGCGCGGCTAACGAAGCCGCTTCGACGGCGGTCTCACGTGCCTGCGCTCCGTTCACGCTTTCGAAAGCGTAGCTACCCTCCCGGAGGTCACGACGATTACGGAGGTAAAAGGGAACGTTCCGAGCCGCCGGCAGCGGCGAGCAAAGAATGAGTCCTTTTGTTTCTTTCGGCTAGGTGGTGCGAGCGACCGCTCGGTACAAAAGCTAGAGCTACGCACTTGCCAGCTTTCTCCCTTTGATCACCTGACCCCGCTCGCGGCGTGTGGGATATGGGCGACGAGAGTGTGTGATCACGTGGTGAAAGGTCGACCTGTACGACTGATCTAGCGAGCACGTAGCTTTGACCTGACTGGCGGCTTAGGGTTGAACAGAGTATAGCATTCATTCAGCGATCCATCCGTTCAATGTGCGGCCGAATTGGAGGATGCTCTGTCGTGACGAGCCGGAGCGCAAGCGTGCACGAAATGGTCAACGAAAGTACCACCGAATATCTGAACGAGTAGAAAATGTCAAATAACAAACGCAGCGGTATAGTTTATAGCTCACGCCCTGCTCATTTCGAAGCTCAGAGTTGTTGCGTGGAGGCATATCTTCTATGTATACTGACAAAGCCTGGCAGATCGCCACGAGAAGCGGCCGCCGAAATGGAAATGGTGGAGCGGCAGACAACGGATGAGAGGAGAGCCAGATGACTGGCGTCCCGCTGCGGCGAGACGCCGAAACACACTTCTCCCGAGCGAACAAGGGTGTTTCGGGTTCTCGCCGCTGCGAAATCTGTGCGCTGACGTCCAGGTTCCCCGAGAAATGGCTCTCTGATGCTCTCTGCTACCAGATCCTCGCGCTCCAAATCTGCGACCGGGCACTCTATGACTCGGTCGTCGAACTGCCAGGCTCTCTGAGTATACTGGAGGCTATGGTGGAGGTTAGGCAGCGGGAAGTTTCTTTTGTTTCAAAGGACTTTCTGTGGTCTTCGCTCTATAGTATAAGAAATGTAGCTAGTGCAGTACGTAGTGATTCCACGAACGCACGGCGGTACGGTGCTCTTCCAGGTCGAAACGGGCAGGAGTGGGGATTAGGTCCGATGCAAACGACTTCATAGACGTGTATCGCTCTAACGCATCTTTTTTTCTAGAATATGGCGACGGGTGTACAGGTGCCTTTTGTCGCATGTGCAGAGCCGTGAACGCTGCCCCGATCGCTTCAGTCATCCACAGCTGAACATCACAGCTGCCACGTGCGCGCGTTCTTTTTGTATCGCGTAACGACCATGGAATGGGGGGTGCTTTAGTAGATCGTGCCGATACTTGGATAACAATGCCCGATAATGGGTATCGACCACAGAGTTTTAGTCGATGGTTCTGATACCGCAAATAAGGATACGATGCATCCCCGTCGGCGGAGTCTCGGGTATCGTTATCGCAGTCATCGGAACGATCTACTAAAACTCTAATGACGTCACAACGGTGGCCTTGCTGCAGATCGCGTACCTTTGGGATCAGGCATTTCGGCGAGAAGAAGTAGAAAGAACCACCAGCAACGGTGCGATGACGTCACGTGGTAACAATCCATAGCAGCTGCTCTAGCCACTGGCAGGATGAGAACGGCAGGGCCTCTCTTTCCGACTTCGTTGCCTTCCGCCCTGCTTTGGCTGCGCGCGGCACGCTGGGCGTTCTGGAAGGAAGAAAGCTGCTGCTGGGTAGGCGGGACAACGGAAACTCCTCCCTGCCGTTCTAGTCCTGTCGGTGATTATGGCTCCATTTACGAAACTCTCGCTAACGAGCGCTTTCCTGGCTGCCACCAGCGACGTCGACAATAAACGAACGAAACAACACTAAAGCAAAACATATTTTGTGTGTGTGTGTGTGTGTGTGTGTGTGTGTGTACGAACAGTGTAGCAGCGAATGGTAGCGAACTTGGAAAGGAAAGCTATCTTTACATGCCTCCCTCGAGAGTTTGTCGTAACTCCTCGCTGCTTGAATACCGGCGCTACGGTCGTTTGCACCTGCGCGCCTCTGTTACATGTCGTCCGGCCTCGTTACCTGCACAAAATGTTTTGTCACTTTTTTTCTTTTTACTTGCGTGTATGTGTGTTGTGTTGTCCCACGGTTTACGTTCCGAAGAAAACCATCCTTCCGTGTAATGGCCATTTTCTGCCCTCCCCTCCTCGGTTCCCCCTCGATTTTTTTTTTTTTTTTTTTTTTTTGCGGAGTTTATTTTTTAGGAGACAAGGTGGCGTGAGCTTGGGGGCGCTGCGGACGGTTACGGGTTCAGCCGAAGGTGTGAGGGGTCAGCTCCAGTAAACTTTGTGCAGGTGTGGCTTTGTGCGTTGTGTGTATGTATCTTCTTCGGCGGGCTGTTCCCACGCACCCTTTTTACTTTTGCGTTTCTTTCGGTGAGTTTATGCGTGTATGTATGCTGTGGAAAAGGCTGAATGGACGTTTTGTGTGGGGAGGGTTGTGGGGCGTATTTTTCCGCGAACGATTTGCCCGTGTCGTTGGGTGGCCTTGAAACGACACGGACGATTCGTTCGATGGCCGACAGCTAGGTATGCTGCTGCGATGTTTCGAGCCGCGGGTTTTCGGGGCGAATCTGCGTTCGGGCGTTTTTACGAGGAGGTTTCTCGGTTGATCGATCATTCGATTTAACGGGTCGACAGTGCCCGTAAGTGTTTTGGTTCACGTACTTGTTTTATGCGCGCTCTCGCTCGTTGGTGTTATGTCTAGGCTTCAAGGTCCTCGAAATTTATTACTCGCGACTTTTCTTTTTTGTGGGCCGATTTATATCACTAGGGCACTCAAACGTCCTGACTCGTTGATTTTTCTGCTTTTTTTTTTTTTTTACAGGAAAACCAAGGAATTTTTTATATGCAGTTCGGTTGGAGCTTAGCCGCGACGCTATATAGTATCTACATTGTGGCAAACGTCGATCGCCAGTGGGTGCTTTTATTATGCTGTTTTAGGGTTTTCTTAATTATCAAGTCCCGCGTTGTTTGGCTGATCCACTTCACCTCCCATGCTCATTAAACGACGTAATTGGGTCACGTGACGTCATGGTGCCAAGTGACGTGACATTGTCACGCATCGACCGTGCGCTGATTTCAACCGAGTCCTCTAAATTTACCCACGGCAGTATAGTTTGAAAGTTTGAAAGTTTATTGGGTTTTTCACGGGCCATGCCCGGTAGGGAGGTAGTGGCAAAAGGCATTTCTGCCTGACTGGGCCTCTACCCCCCACAGTTTACAGAAGTGCAAAAAGGTGGCACAATCATTGTATCATTCCCTCTGCCCAAACACACATGCCTGTGTACGCAAAATACATTTCATTCAACGGACTGAAAAAAATGTTCATTTCACACAACAAAATAAAGAAAGAAAAACTCAGAAGTTCTAGTATTCACATGTCCAGTGGTGAACCCAAGGTAACAAAAAACAAAACATTTCTACAACGCGTAACAAATGTCCTTGTCTATAATAATTTGTTTTATCCCTTTCTTGTACTTATAAAATGACAGTGCAAAATCAGTGTAATCTTCCATAGTGTTTAGTAATGCAGGAATCTGATAATCGATTTTTTGTTTTCCATAGTTCGTACGCACCTTAGGAGTTCTACGTTTACTATTTCTCAATAAATAAAGTTGTGAAGCAGAGTCATCCACTCCGTAGAGTTTTCTTTTGTGTATTGTCTGCATAAGTTTGAAATAGTAGATTTGATTTGCTTTGAGCATGTTATGCTTAGTAAAATAAGGGCTGCTATGAAATTCGCGAATATTTCCACGGTAGTTTTCCAAAATTCGCAGAACCTTTTTTTGAAGTACGATTAGTTTACCATAGTTTGTGGACGTGGTTGTTCCCCATACCATAATTCCATAACAGAGCCTCGAGTAAAACAGGGAGTAGTATAAGTTCTTGGTAAGCCAATTGGGTATTAAGTTTGCTATTTTATACATGCATCCGACCACTCTTGATAATTCCCCCCTTAACTTGTTAATGTGAGTTGTCCAGGTGAGTTCTTCATTGAACCAGACTCCAAGAAACTTTTGTTCTTCTACTTGAGCTATTGGGAGGCCATTGAACTGTAGATGTATTTGGTTATTGTCACGTTTGTTTATGGGTCTAAATATTATATATTTTGTTTTTTCTGCATTAAGTTTGAGTTCGTTTTCTTCCAACCATTTTGATAGCTTCACGAGGTAATCATTAGCCTGTTGTTGTAAGGATGCTTTTGTGTTGCTACTGAAGAAGACATTTGTATCGTCAGCATACATTACGAGATGAGGAGAATTTGGAATATCGGTTATGTCGTTTATCTACACGAGGAAGAGTAGCGGGCCTAATATAGAGCCTTGTGGTACGCCATGTTTGATTTCTAATTCCTGGGATCTGATTTTATCGACAAAAACAAACTGTTTACGGTTTCGAAGGTAAGATTCAATTAAGTTCGATGCTATTCCTCGTACACCATAAGACTGCAGTTTTGAGAGTAAAATATTATGCTGTATAGAATCGAATGCCTTACTTAGATCGAGAAATAATCCGAGCGTGTATAGTCTATTTTCAATGTTTGTTATAATTCTGTCTTTTATATCCGTAAGTGCTAATTCAGTTGATTTTTCTTTTTGGAAACCGTATTGGGACTCTGTGATTACATTGTGCTTGGTAAAAAACTTTTGCAATCTAATGTTTATCACACCTTCAAATATTTTAGAAAATATTGGCAGCACCGATATTGGTCTGTAGTTTTTCAGATCATTTTTATTTCCGCCCTTATACACCATGCTAACCTTTGCAATTTTGAGATCATCTGGGAAAATGCCTGTCTGCAGCATGATGTTTACGATATGTGTCAAGATCGGGCTTATTACATTGGACACAACTTTAATTGGTAAGGGCTTGATTTCGTCTATCCCAGCTGCTACACTCGTTTTAATTTGTTTAATCAAATTACTTATTTCATTCGGGGATGTGGGTGCAAGCATTATAGAGCTTGATATATTCGATGTTCTAGCTGTACCACCGAATTCACAGTGAGTATTTTGTTCCCGTGGAGCACCAATATTTATAAAATGTTCATTCATGATATTTGCAAGTTCTTCACCAGCTACATTTCTACCGTCAACAGTTATTGTATGCGCACTATACACACTTTTATGTTTGTTTGTAAGATTATTTACCATGTCCCATAGCTTTCTAGGGTTATCGTAGTTGCCTTCAAATTTGCGTAGAAAATACTCCGATTTTGCATTTTTTAAGTCTGAATTTAGTTTATTCCTAATTTTTTTGAATTCAGTTAGCAAGTTTTTGTCACGGGAACCGTGTGCCGTAGGGTCTCTTTAAAGGCCCGTTCACACACTTGCAACCGAGTACGACCGAGAGAGACCAAACCGGTTTTTAAAGGAGCTGTGCAACACTTTTTGTACTGTGCACAAATACCGCTTAAAACGGATCCCTAACGTAAATGACCTATGAAACACGCGTTCGTTTTTCACCCCACGCAATAGAAGTCCCAGAAAAAAATTTAAGAAAAACGAGCAGCGTTCATCCCCTCAACTCGCAGCCAGAAGAAGCGGCCACGTGATATGGAGCCGATTATATGCCGCCAGTGTGGATCATAGCCACGCGCTGGGGTTGGCAATGCGCAGGACACGCGCTGAGTTCCAGACATTGTTATGGCTCGGCTGTTGTCGTCGGTGCAGCGATTGGACACGGGTCACAACCCGAATGCTCCTCGAGCTAGCAATTGTCACGAGCCCAAGTCGAGTGCCCACGTAATGCTCGGGTCCAATCTATGAACCGCATTCAAATATCGTCACTTGGGTGTACTGCGATCCCCGAGTTACGTCATCAAATTTTGCAAAGGAGAGATTGAATGAAAATGATCGCTTTTGTCTTTGAAATTACACCGCAACAAAGGAGTTTCTTGGCCAATGGCGTTGCGTTTGAGTATCCTTGAGTCCCAGGTGTGCCGGTAAGCTCGTCTAGAGAGAAAAACATTCCAATTTAATATCGTTGCACAGCTCCTTTAAGCCTCTTGCAATCTCTTAGGACCAGCTCCGCTCAGCGCATCCGGTCCCAAGAAGTCTTTCTCGGTCGTACTCGGTTGCAAGAGTGTGAATGCGCCTTTAGACTTAGGCTAGGTGGCGCAAGCTAGCGCCCGTTACAGAGGGTATAGCCTTTAATATCCATCCATCCGGCGTAAAGCAACAGCCACGCCGCTAATACGTATTACCAAAGGCAGTCTGTAGACATTGTCCAAGGCGTGTTTCTTCCTCGCACGACAGTCACATTGGTCGCGCAAACATATTGTCTGAAGCCGTGTTCGAAGCGTATATATGTATGAGCTTGGAAGATTGCTAAAGGCGTCTCCGCAGGTATTTCTGTCATCGTGTCTAGTCCTTAGTACGATGTACGTACGAGCAGTGCTGCTCGAGACGGAACATGGCGGGGAACGGCTTGCGGAGGGAGTGCGGTGTGGGACTTGTTTCGAAGGCGGCCGGATCGAGAGACGCATCGTCAGCGGCGGGGGAAAGACGAGGAGCGGCCAGGTTAGCGGCCCGGAGGAGGACTCCCCCCCTTCCCGTCGAAGAAGACGACAGGAAGCAATTAAACTCGGGGGACGCGAAACAGCTGATAAACCTGTGCCGGAAACGGCTGCCCGCTGCCGGAGCGGGTAAAGCAACTTGGCTTGCAGGGAGTCCCGGACCAAATGCCACGAGGCAAAGCAGTCCCTCGTATACACACACACAGCACAGGAGCGAGCTCCGCGCGCACTAATACCAGACTACCTACGTTATCTCTCTCTCTCTCTCTCGCATGGAAGCGTGGATGGTCATATTGACAGCTCCTCACTACCAATGAAGAGGGAAGGGGAGGTGGGGTCGGTCGCCGTACGAGGTACGTAACTAATGAACGCCCATTCTGTTATCGCGCTACGGGAGTTAGGTAACCATCACTCGGCTCGCGTTCAATTATCGAGCGCTCACCGCTCCACCCGTGACGGGCTTCAATCCGTTCGTGCGCATCTCCTAAACCCGTCACCTTCGAAGGCTCACGTCAGCGGACGAACAGCCCCCTAACCAGCCGAACCAAACCACCAAAAGTCCGTTCTGAACACGCGACGCACGCGGTTGCTCTTCGAGCGCTACCAATAACCGCCCTGGACAGGCGGCGGGCATCGGCAACCTCTCCGCGCTTACCACGACGACCTCGTCCATCGGAAAGAAGCCTGTCAGGGGCAGAGAGAGCGCCTGCACGGCGTCTCCTCTTGCCCACAATTTTTGCGCAAGAGCGATTCTACCTAGACCACTAGAGTCGCCGACAACTTCAGAAACGCAGGCAATAGTAAGCCACTTACTATTTCCTGCCTGGGTGTTCTTGTCGGCAAATGCTCCAGTCTTATTGGCTGTGGATCGATAGTTCGATGCTATTTTCTCCGAGAACATGAGACTGCGTCACGTTTAGAAGAGCAAAGCAGCACACACGCTGTGCTGTAGTTTCGTCACCTGCAAGCAAGCGTCTCTGAACTAAAAAAGACTAGCGCGTACTGGTTCATCACAAAGGTTGACCCCAAACGTCTTTTTAGCGAGAACATCATCACCAAAAATATCCTTATTGCAGAAACACGTTGCTAGCGAAGTAGCGCCTTGCACGTCTGTGAATATTTGCGCGACACTCCTAAAGCGAACGAGCAACTGCCAGTATTATTTCTTTCCTTAGAATTTGAAGAACGTCATCAAAATTTCCAGCGGGCTGGAAAGTGCCCATTTGGGGCAATAACCTGAAGCGGTGAAATTCACTACCATTACAGTACTCCTTCGAAGCAAAAATAGCGCCACTGCTCTTGGGGTTGTGCCTATGTTTAACTTTATACAGCCTGAACTTAGTCTTCTTCAACGGGCGCGACCTGTCTCTCAGCTGTAGATGAGCAATTTAGCCAGTGCAGTACGACCGGTAGCCTGTGGTCTTTAACGTGTACCACGCAGTAGTGATACACGACCGCACGCCGGTACGACGCTCATCCAGATCGAAACGGGCAGGGGGTGGGGCTCGAACCCAGGATCCCTGCGTTCTGCAGCGCGATCTTTCGCTCCACGTGTTCCGAGCTGCTGTGCGCTGGCCCACTCGGCAAAAGATCCCTCGCGCCGATGCTCTGTTCGCGCTAACAGTGTCGCGCAGTGTGTGTCACTTCTTCACGATGCACACCGGCCGCGATGACGCA
This sequence comes from Ixodes scapularis, assembly GCF_016920785.2. NCBI lineage: Eukaryota > Metazoa > Arthropoda > Arachnida > Ixodida > Ixodidae > Ixodes > Ixodes scapularis. The sequence goes on along the minus strand of NW_024609839.1, from coordinate 88,539,123 downwards.
ACGAAGTTTTCTTTTTCAAAGCGCATCTTGTTACTTAGATCAGTTTAAGTGGCCCCGTTATTTATAGGATGCGTCGGAGACGGCCTTGAAAACCGCAGTTTGACGGCTAATAACTTTCCAAATCGATGTAATGAGGCCAATGGAACGTCCTTCGCAATCCTGCCTGTTCCTCCCTCCCTCCCATTTCTCCACTCCTCGCCAGGGGTCCTCCCCCCCCGTGACCCCCCAAAAAGCGTTGCTGTCAACTACACCCACAGACGTACATCCACGTGCACATACATTCGGGCCTCCCGAATTGATCGTCACCGCACAGCACGCCGTAGTTACAAGACGGTTTTTCTTGTGTGTGTTGTTTTTAGTTTTTTTTTTTTTGCTTCCTTGGTCGTGTCTACCGGCAAGTATCGTTTACCAAGAGGGAGGAGAGGGCGGCTATTTATGGTCGGGGTATTTACCTTTTCAATAAGTCCACTAATGATGATCATCGAAGAAACCTTTAAGTTCGCGCAGCAACCTGTTATTTTGTTACGATTATCGGAGGGGTGGATCATTTTTTGTGCGTTTTTTGTTTTGCGTTGTTAAACGGCAGTCGTGAGGAGGTCGAGTGGCGTATCGTAGAGTCTCGTGCCCGCCGAGAGCTGGCGAGACCACCCGTGAGACGGGCCGTGTATACTTATTCTCCCAGGACGGTCTCCGTGCCCTCGGTGGCGACGCCTGCTTTAGGGCTTTTAGCCCCTAGAGCGTCCGTTATTATTTTTCGGGGTGGTCCTTCTCGGTTCCTTTCGGTGTGCGGGCATCTCTGTTGGCCTCTCTCTCTGGTCTGGATTGACTTGACTCGGTTTACTTTGGATTGGCTCTTCTTGTCTGGGTCTCTGTCGTTGAGAGACGTCGCTTGTTCCTTGGGAGTTCGAGGGGCCCCCCAATGCCTGGCGTCTGTCTCTTGTCTCTTTGCTCAGTCGTCTCGCTTTCAGGCTCTCTATTTAAGCGTGCATTCTTCGGCGGAGCGTGTGCGCTTGTTCTCCTTTTTTTTGCTCTTTCTTTCGGCGGGCTGTGGAAATCGAATCCCCGCCCCCTGCCCGTTTCGATCTGGATGAGCACATTGTACCGGCGTGCGGTCGTGGATCACTACTGAGTGGTGCAAGGTAAAGACCCCAGGCTAGCGGTTGTGCTGCACTGGCTGAATTGCTCATCTACAGCTGGGAAACCAGTCGCCCGTTGAGGTAGACCAAGTTCTAGGCTGTATAAACATACAACCCATTTTATTTTGGTGAAAATCGACAGAGTTCTAGTTGTAATAGCATGACACCGTCTTGATTAAAAAAAGGAAAAAATAACACCGTACATGCGCATATTCACCTCATAGAGAAAACATAGATGCTTAGCTAGGGGAACACTGTTAACATAAACGAGTCATCACAGATAAGCTGCATGTGCCGAAATGTACTTCTTTGGAGCGCCAGCTGAGGCCGTAAAAGTTGGGGGTAAAATTCTCAGCAAAACGTCACTGCCGTGTTCTCTACAATCGAATTCGATCGCAGAGAAAGAAAACACAGTCCTCCTGATTTTGTAGTTTAGGCGGTACTTGGCTGACTTTAGAATAGGACTAATCTCAACAGTTTCTTGCAAATAGTGAACATGCTTTTTCGGAACTGGCAGTATTGTGTGTTTAGGTCACTGAAAGTAACTCTTGTCGGCATTTAATTTTCCCACCCAAGCGCAGTCTGATATCGACAGAACTTTGCGTCTGCTTCATGACATAGTCACCCACGAACTGAACGGTGCAATTTTATCAGCGTTTAGTGAGCTTCGTTTTTTAACATGCAGGAAAGAAATTACGATTGTACCTTACTTTAAACACCCTTCGGATAAGGATTTCGTGAAGCTGTAAGAAATACTTTTGTCCCCGTTTTCTCCTCCTTGTACGAACCAAAAGAATGGGAAAGAAATGCCTCGTTTTTATAATTGTACTTAAATTATAGGGTGTTTGTTCGGCGACATGCAGATTTTGCAATATATCCACGGCGATAAGCGATGATGGCGATGAGTGGGCACGGTTGAACTGGGAGTCAGGGCTAGCTTAGCTCCGTGTTTTGGGACTAAACGTCTGATTGGCTGCGGTGTAATGAGGGCAGGACGTATTAAGTGGCCTTTGGCTTATTGCACTAGCTGTTAAGCCGGGGTCAGACTTTATCCAGCATACAAAAGACAATCTGCATACAGATTCGAACGCGAGTCGCCTCGAGATCCGTGCTTCGAATGCCACCGCATGACAGTAGAGTTCAAAAAGGAAACTTGGCACGCGGCGTTCGAACCACGGATATTGCGGTGACTGGTGTTTGCAGACTGTCTTTTGTATAGGCCCGTAGCTCTCAAGTTTTGATCAGCGCTCTAGGCGAGCAAAATAGAATATTTGGCTCGTGTTAGCGTCAATACGCTTCCCCATTACAGTTTTTTTTTCATACTCTGTTCCATTCTAAGTGCCAGCGTAGGAGAGTCTACAAGAGCGAGCTGTAAGCTCTCAGCGTCCCTGTCAAGTACACGCGCACATGCAGTGTGAGCATCGTTCAGGAGGACGTGCTTTTGCAAGTAGCTTGGGCTGCGCTATCACGTAAAGTGAAACATACGTGCTCACGGAAGCTATGAACGAAAGCAAAGATGAAACGAATGTTTAATGGTACGCTGCAGCTGCAAGCTGCATAATCTTTTTTTCTTTTTTTCACGTTTTGTTACCGCGCATCTACAGATACTGACCGATGCCTCTATTCCACGGTGCTCTATTCGAACGTGGCACGTGCGAAATCGAACGTTACAGCGCCCCATGGATGGTGCAGCCAGCATAACATAGTCGCGTCTTGCGTGAGTCTTCCGGGGGCGCTCGCGCCCCCTACCCCAGAGCAACGGGTCTATGAGGTGTGAGCGGTTGGACCCCGGCTTTATGGCGCATTCACACTGGAAGCGGATCCGCGTTCGCAAAGCGATTGCGAACCCGGTTGTGAAAAGATCCAGTACAATTGCACGCGCACTCGACGTCATCGAATGCGCGTGCAATTCTACTGGATCTTTATATAACCGCGTTCGCAATCGCTTCGTGAACGCTGATCCGCTTCCAGTGTGACCGCTCATTCACACTGGAAGCGGATCCGCGTTCGCAAAGCGGTTGCGAACGCGGTTGTATAAAGATCCAGTAGAAATGCACGCGCACTCGATGACATCGAGTGCGCGTGCAATTGTACTGAATCTTTATACAACCGCGTTCGCTACCGCTTTCCGAACGCGGATCCGCTTCCAGTGTGAATGAGCGGTGAATGCGCCATTAGAGAGACTTCTCAGCTGCATTCGCTGTGTCGGCGTTGTGCCAGACAAAGAACTCCGTTTCGCGTGCGCTCGCGCGCGCACTCGCGCGCGCACTCGCGCGCGCACTCGCGCGCGCACTCGCGCGCGCACTCGCGCGTGCACCGCCCTGTGACATCAGACAAAGCACGCGCACTTGGCTCCTGCCAACGCTACTAGCTTACCTCAGTTGTGGCGGAGCTTTGAGTTGTGGAACTTCCGCGAAAGGGGGTACCCCCCTCACTTACTTCAGTCCGCCTCCCGTCGCTTGAAGCGCCATCTAGATTTTCACTTCAGAACTGTGCATTCCATAGAGTATACGGTGGAACGCCATCTAGGCGCTGTGCTTCGAAACGTAGGTATTCCATCGAATACACTGCAGTTACCATAGGAGCCGTCCGGCGCTTCGAACGACGGGAGGCGAGTCGTGGTGAGTGAAGGGGGGCTCGTGCAAGCAGCATCTATGAGCAGTTTCGTAACTGAGCTAATCTAATAACGTTGACTCCTGCCAGGCGACAGTGTCTTCTAGGGTTGGCGGGGGACGCCGCTACGCGTTCCTCACAGGAGAACTCGCTTTGGGTGCACTATCGGATGTAAAGCGACCCTTGATGCCCGAGTCCCACTAGAGCGACAATCATAAACAACTGGCACCGCCACAGGCCCCAAACACCATGCACGCGGATTAATCTTTGACTGACTTGCAGTCTATCGGTGCTCGTATGTAAAGCAATCACGAGTGATTGCAAGCCCAAAGATAGCTTCGCGTGCAGGCTGCACGCGCTTGGGGCTTGTCGGTGTCGGCTGTTTATGTTTGTCGCTCTAGTGGGACTCGGACATAGCGGTATACCTGTCTCGACTTAGTCTATGTTCTCTTCCCCACATACTCTATACTAGTGACCAATAGGTCGTGTTCTGCGCGTGATCGAGTAAATAAAGAAATAGGCATAAGAGTTGGTGTTACTCGGCGCATAACAGCACGTTTTTTTGTTTTTTTTTTATACATAAGCGATTTGACGCGATGATTTTTCGTCGGGTCTTGGATCCTCCCAAGACAACAGGGAAACACGATACCCCGGCCCTCTCTTCACAGCCGAGAACTTATGTTTCAATATCCGGTGGAATTCGTCTATACGCGACGACCTTGGCCATCTCTGCGTCTCTAATGGTGCTCACACAAACCGGCAACTCGCTCTCAACGCCGAGTACACAACCTGGCGGGCCGTGCTCTTTCGGGCTGGCTTTCTTAATGTGCGAGACGTGGCGAATTGAGGGATCTAGAGTTACCCCCGCCGGATTAGTTCGTGCCGGCTGGAGACTACTCGAAGAAGAAGTAACAAAAAAAAAAGTTAACATTTTTCGGGGAGACCGGTTATAAATCAAAGGCAGTGGCTTGCGGAGAGCATGCCTCTGGCATTTCTCTCTCCTTTTTTTTTTATCTTGGATGTGCGCAGGTTTTGAAGAAGCGCTCCATGCGTGAGTCCGTGCTTCTGAATGCGTGTGTGCGCGTTTCAGAGAGCATATTGCTGACATTGCGATGGAAGCTACGTGATCGTAGGACCAGTGATAGCTTTATCTTTCGCCACGGTATCACGCTCTGGCCCACACTACCGCGCAGAGAGCTGCCTCAGGTGCCCGTGAAAGGCAAGCGGTTCATTGGTGCGGCGAGCTCATAACTCCCACCGCAGTGTCGGTTTAGGTCTCTAGACGAAGCGTAGCTTGCGTGCTGGTGCGCCTCGCGTCGTCGGTAAGTTGCGACACGTTCTCGTGTCCGTTCCCTTTGGTGCCCCACGCGACAGCGAGATGGCTGCTTTGTCAGATACCCCGGGTTGCTTTTGGCAGCCGCAGCAGACGATACGCTGGAGTTTGCGTGACTCGGGCATCTCATATAACGGCCGGAAACCTCACCCACTCACACCTTGTACACGCCTCAAGGAGGGAGTTCGCTTTCGTAGATCAAATCAACCGACCCATCGTGACGTCCGTATCTGAGGACAGCGAACCGTTCGGAGAAATACCTTCGTTTTGAAGAGCTATAGACCGACACGCTGTTTACAAACAAGCCCTCCTTTGCCCACACCAGGTGGGGGCATTGCGCGTGCGCAGAAACAAAATTCGGGTGAAGTGAAGCGTCTGCGCATGCGCAGTGACGTCGACAGCGCCACCGCAGCTGCGTGACGTCAGGGCCGCGTGCTGGTCTATAGAAGAGCGCGTTGGTTAAACAGTCGCCGAGTTAGAAGGAACGTTTAGCCAACCCTGTTTTGAATTTGGGGAGAGCGGGGAACACGGACGCTTAGTCTTTCTTACTTTGAGTGCCCAGAAGATACGTGACGTGAAGGGGGGGGGGGGGGGGGGGGAAGTTGGTGGGAATAAGTTGGAGCAGAAAGGGCCCCGGAAGCCGACGTTTCGCTCTGTGGATTTGAGGAGCTTTGTGCTCAAGTTACTGTCATTGTCAGTATTGTGCGGGGCGGAACGTGCTTTTGCTTACCCACCAGTCGCCCCGAAAGTAAGAAAGAAACCAGGAAGGGGCTTGCAGTTCCTGGTTTTGCTGCTTTTGAAGAGCCTGTACAATGCTGCTGGGTATCTGAGCTAGTCGGTCTTGTTTGTAAGTTGGAACGAAGCAAACTTCGAGTCTCGAGAACGCTTTCAGGCGTGCCCGCGCTGCTTTTCCAGCGAACGATTCGGCCTATATGTGGGGAAAATACGCAGCAAGCGGCACACAACGAACGAAATAAGAAGAAAAATCAACACCAAATAGGGGTACATAGTTCATTTCGGTCCGGGCTCGTGCTGCGCGAGCCGAGAGGCCCCTGCGAGTCCAGTACCGGGCGGATTACTTGCGGGCCATCGAAGATAGTTCTGGAGAAGGCAACCATTTGTTTGGGCGAACAGGAAAGAAACAGTCTATCGATGGCTTTTGAAGGCGTCAAAAATAGGGGTGGGACTGTTTTCGGATCACTCCTTTTCTTCACGCTCTCTCACTGTGTATCGCGGACCCACCTTCTCCGAACAGCAACAACAGCGACACGGAAGAAAGCCTTTGGTAGCCACAAGGGCGCCATGCGGCGTACGACTACTTCCCTCGGGGGGACGACGAAGCAAAACGCTTTGTGCTCTGGGGACTGCACGCGCAGCGTCCATTGTTGCTTTGGTTGTGTGCTTTTTTTGTTTTTTTAGGCGTCGGGGGGACAAGGGTGGGCGGGGCTTTCGAAGGGGTTACTCGAGAGAGTTGGCGGGTTGATCGCTTCGGCCGTGTCTTGTTGTGCGTCGCGAGCGCACCCCTCAGCGATCTTTCTTAAGTGTCTTTAAAGCGGTCTGGAGCCTCGCACGAGATGGTCAACGTCGATAGTTTGCATAGTTTGTCCCGGGCCGTCCGAAGCCGTTGTTGGAGGACTCCCAAAGGTACTCAAAGAAGCAACAGTTCCCGTACTGCGAACGTTTAACGTGGGGAGGGGTAAGAGGCGAGGGGTGCCATGCGTCAAAGGCGTAGAACGGCTGACAGGCGAGCGCGTTTTGTCTGAACGATCATCGCAGCGAGAGTTTGAGTTCCGGATGTTGTCTCCGGGTTTATTGGTTATTTTTTTTTATTTTTCTGTTGCTCGCAGGAACGAAAGCAAACTGAGTGCCGCGGCCAAGGTTTCCGTTGTGTTTCACCGCCGAGAGGCACAGCGATCACTTGGGTGAGTCTGGCTGACTGCGACTGTCGTTGCTTGTTGTGTGCTGTTCAGGCTGTGGTCCCAGTAGGTCGGAGCCTATAGCTTGCGCCATCTGGAACGGAGGTTGGTTTACCTCGTTCGAAAGTACATCACCTTGCCTTGACGATGACTGGGTGTTTTCGGGCTAATCCGAAATGACAGCGATTTCCGAAGCCCCGTGAGAGGAGCTCGGAAAATGCGGACTCAGTCTTGCATCGGTTGAGCTTGCCTTTTACCTTTTATACCTTGTGTCGTGATATGTCCGACCGCACTCGCAGGCACGAACACATATAACCACGAACATACATGCTAAAAGCGCGTGTCACTGAGCCTGGTTAGCGTAGAATTGAAAGATCACATTTAAAAACCTGACGAACACCATGGCATGGCGTTTTTTTAGCCGCTGCTTGCTTGGTCTCATCGACTCGTAGCGTGGGCTGCGTCTGCACTTAGAGGGGAAACGAAATATAAAAATTGGCTTCAGTAATGACTATCGTTGATTGTCAATGAATTGCGATAGCATTCGTCATCAGACTCAAGACGCAGCTCACTGTGAATACGACGACGCAAATTTTGAGTAAGCACATTATGTTACCAATGGTTTACGACGCAAACATTGACGTCCGCGCCACTTCGCAATTGAGTGATTGTCTCGTGTCGGTCTAACTGTTTAATATTCTGTCTCTGTGTAATCGTTTAATGTTCAAGCTGTTTCACCCCCATCATTGACCATGTACCAACTAGCTCAACTCAAACGGATAATTGCTTCGTAACAAGGGCGCCAATATGAATGTGTGCGTACTGCCGCCTCGTGTATGCGCGGCGCGGGATTTCCTGCTTGCTCGGAGGACGTCGAGACGATGTCCTAGGGGACGACATCATAGACGGCGTCTAGGAAGACCTCAAGGACGACGTCCTGGAGGATGACGTCAAAAACGACCTCTAGAACGACCTCTAAGACGATATCAAGGACGACCTCAAAAACGGCGCCTAGGATCACCTCTCGGACGACGTTGTATGCGGAGGCGCCGCGCATAAGCACGGCGCATTCGAGGTCAGAGAGCGTGTGGCGAAAACCGGGTGAAGTAGCTGAAGAATGCTATCGGAGTAAAACTGCTCTAATGAAAAATCTAGCAAAAAACTGCACGGGCAGTGACGTTGGAAGTCGTTTTGAGTAACAGCTTGTATTCGTCGTATTATTTCCCCTTTAAACAGTGTTTTATCCACCTGCAAGTGATCTAATGTGGCTTTTATTTCCCTTTTCGGTTTGTACTAAAAAGAGAAAACAAGGACAAAAAGCTGTTGGTGTAACTTGACGAGGACCTGTCTCCCTGACGCACGTTGATGGTTAGACTTAAAGGCGCCGCTGAGAAGACAGACAGGTCGGCACGCTCCATTGGCAAGGCCGGAGCATGCACCAGTTCCGTATTAGCGGCTAGGGAGGCTACGCCCCCTTCTCGATGCGCTCTTCCAAGGTGGCCAGCTCAAGCTCATTTGCTCTGGCCTATGCGTGTTTATTTTTCTTTCGTTGTTTTACGCATTTCCCGAAGCCAATATTTCGTGTACCCGCCGTCGGCGTGCTTCCATGCATTCCGAAACCTGGAAGATAACGCCAGTGCACAACTTTGCTCTGGATTTCCGAAGAGGGGAGGAGTGCCCAGCTTTGATCCGCGGTAGAGGCGCGCGTATAGGATTCACTGCGTCGTTGGTGGCGGCGTATCACTTCTCCTTGACGAGTCCTGAAATCACTTATCTTCGTTACGAGTGGGCTTCGGCGAATTTCTGTTGTCACGAAGTTGATGGCCGATACGCGATCTGGGCGGGCTGTCAATCGTCGCATTGTCGAGTTTCGTCCAAGTTTGCTTCCATCGCTCTCGCGCATGGCAGCAAAGTAGCGCGCTGTTGGTTGCTCTTCCTTCAATATGTTCCGCTGTGATTGATCGGTCATTGGGCGACACGCCGAGCTGCTTTTGATCTCTCTGGACTGGATGGCGGTTTGAGCACCTGTCTTAAAGTCGTTGGGCTCAATCCCTTACACTACACGCACACCGAACACCGCCTTAAAGGGGCACTGACACATCAAAATCATATTTTTTTTTATTATCCGAAACGATTGTAAACGATGCCGGGACATTACCCTCAAAATTTGAAATTTGGGAATTCAGTATTTGTGAAGTACAAAAACAATTTCCAAATGCCGAATTCGAAGTTCCCGCGCGATCGGCGCCGGTGCCTTGACGTCAAATATTGCGGAGTCCTGAGAGTCCACTTTCTTTCACCACTCCCTGCTGTTGCCATGGCGACCCAAAGCGAGGAGGAAAGGAGCGAGCGCCGGCGTTGCGGCGGACCGGTTTTGAGCGGTGTCGCCTGTTTTCCGTTGGAGGATACAAATCCAGGAGACGGCACCACAACGAACTCCCGATTTTTGGTATTTCAAAAAGAAGGGCCGTATTGCGTTCGCAATTGCGTTAAGAAACATGTTTTAGGATTGCCGTTATTAAATGTCATAAAGATGTCGCCTACAAAGCTTCTAAATTTCATGATTCTTGACGTCACGAATCAAAAGAAGCGAGGAGGCGAAAGCGGGAGAATCAAACGGTTTTTTTTGCGTGTCTATGACTGCAACTTGCATCGTTTTAGACAATAAAAATAAATACGACCTTTGGGGTGTCAGTGCCCCTTTAAAGGGGCGATGCAACAATTTTTGTACTTTGCGCACGCGTTCGTTTTTCACCCCGCGCAATAGAAGTTCCAGAAAAAAAAAAAAAAAGAAAACGCACCGTTCACTTCCTCAACTCGCAGCCAGAACTAGTGGCCATGTGATCTGGAGCCGATTATATGCCGCCAATGTTGATCATAGCCACGCGCTGGGGTTGGCAAAGCACAGGACACTCGCTGAGTTCCAGCCATTGTTATGGCTCGGCTACTGTCGTCGTTGCAGCGATTGGACATGGGCCACTAACCGAATCTATGTGGAGGCATCGATTGTCACGAGCCCAGATCGAATGCGTACGCAGTCTTCGCGTCCACTGTGTGAGCAGTATTTGAATATCGTCACCGCAAAGCTCGATGACGCATTCCCGGGAGTCGTACTGTTGCCATTGTCCCCACAGCTCCGTCATCAAATTTCGCGAAGGAGCAAAAGGCGGCTTTGGGAGGAGAGACTGGAAGAAAAGCTCTGCTTTCATCCTTTGAACTCCGCCGCGACGAAGACGCTTCTTGGTCAGTGGTGTTGCCTTCGAGTATTCTTGGGACCCACTAGTGCCAGTAAGCTGGTGTAAAGTAAGAAATATTCCTACCCAATGTCGTTGCACAGCCCCTTTAAGCCACCGCTTATACATCGTTCAAAGGACGGATGTCACCGCGAGATCTGTGCTTAGAATGCCGCATGGCAATGTGTTCAAGGAGGAAACTTGTCACGCGGCATTCGAACCTCGGATATCGCGGTGGCTCGTGTTTGCTGTTTTTTGTATGGTGTATGAGCGGTGTGACTCCGGCTTTAGGATAACCGAAACCTGTGAACAGCCTTCACTCCCTCCATGGAACGTGGTCGCGGTAGAATGGCGTCAACTCGGCGATTGGGCCCGAGCCTGATACCGAGCGTCCTTCGACGCGTTCATTGGACACGAAACCCCGCCGAACGCGCTCGTGTCCAACTTGTGTATGCTCTCTATATCGCTGCGATGGCGTCAAAATTCTAGTTCACGAGCTTTGCTAATTCTAGGTGGTGTTTAATCGTCTCGTTCAAGCGAGATAGAAAAAAAAAATAGATCCTTTAGTGTTCATTTCTCTTCATTTACAACACTTCGATATGTGTCAGATTTGATACTTTGAGAATAAAAGGAGGCAAATGAATGCTAAACCTACGGGACCTCTTGTATGCTATAACTATGTTACGAATCTTGAACCTTCCTTATGGCCCGTGGTTCTCCAGTTGTTGGGCTGGAATGCTGACCGATGTACCCGCATGCAATTTGACGTTTTTATAGCTTCCTGCAACCTGTGGTGAGAGTGGAGTTTGCTTTTGCTAAAGACAAATGATCGTAATTTAAGTTCCAGAGTTTTTTCTCGAATGCACCTTGCAGAATGAAAAGAAAATTTCGTCCATTGACGGCGTGATTAGAAAGTAACCCACTAGCTGGTTTCCTCGGACAATCCGTGTAATTGTCTCGTTCTCAAATGAATATTCAAGAACTGTACTACTATAGCCTCCCCTATACTGACAAAGCCTGGCAGATCGCCACGAGAAGCGGCCACCGAAATGAAAGAGGTGGAGCGGCAGAAAACGGATGAGAAGAGAGCCATGTGACTGGCGCCCCGCTGCGGCGAGAGGCCGCAGCACACTTCTCCCGCGCGAACATGTGTGGTTCGGGTCCTCGCCGCTGCAAAAGCTGTGCGCTGACGTCTAGGTTCCGCGAGAAATGGCTGTTTGATGCTCTGTGCTACCAGATGCTCGCGCTCCAAATCTGCGACCGGGCACTCTATGGCTCCGTCGTCAAACTGCCAGGCTTTGTGGGTATAGAGGTGGCTATGATACTACCTTTCTAGGGCTTATTGTCCGGACGAAAAATGTCGGGTCAGTGGGCTGTGGACGCATGCGCGGCGTCTTATATTCCACAGGCTATAGCTACACTGCGCATGCTCAGAACACGTTCCACAGCCCAGTAGACAAACATGGCGTCGCGCAGAAGGGCTATTATTGCGTTCGTTGACACCGATGGGGTGCTGGGTGGCAGTGGTTACTACATCGTCCAGTCGTGGTTTAACTGCCACCACCGCCTATAATTGCCCTCTGCGCCCTGCCATATTTTGTCTACGATTATTGTAATGGCTCATAAAACAAAACAAGCTTGCAAACAAAAACAAACCAACAAAAAGCACGAGAGTATTCGACGATTTTGTCTGGGGCACGGCTGTCTCTGGGTGGTTCCTTGGGGGAGGGGGCCAGCTGCAAGCCGTTCGCCGAGGATTGTGAATGAGCACCCCGTTCCGCGAAAGCGTTCCCGGCTGCTGCTGGGGCGGCCATTTGTCGGCGCTTCGACACGCCAGTTTCGCGGCTGGTCGGTTCTCCGCCTGGGCGCCGAGACAAAGAAGCCGCCGCTGTGACGGCCGATCAGTCCGCTCCCCGTGGGTCCCCGACGGCCTAATCCTTCGTGCGCCGCGGGAGATCGGGACGGGCCCTCTCGGGTGACTCCGCTGCCCTTCGCTGGGACGCGTTCCCTCCTCGCCGCCTTCGGCAAAAGGATTGACCGTCACTTTCTTTTTCGGCGTGCGGGACGTTGTCTTATATCTCCGAGCCGAAGATGTATCGGCGGACTCGGCGTAGTCCTATAGACCTTTGCAAGAATCGCCTCCTGCACGCTGCCATTTTTGTGTGCTGGGCTGTGGAACGTCTTCTAAGCACGCGCTGTTGCTCCTCTATGCGGAATATCAGACGCAGCAGACGCGTCCACAGCTCAGTGATCCAGCATTTCTTGCTTGGCGGCCTAGCTGGCCGCTGTTGTCCCCATGCTGTAGGCCGGTGCTTGCAGTGTTTGGTGGAAGTAGTTGTTTGGGCTCGTTGTTTATTTTGCGAACAAGAGCGTGCGTACTGTGAGGAACTGAGGGACGTCAGAACGCCGACTTTTGATTCGAACGATTAGTGGGTAGGCCTAAAGCTAGCGGCCTTTGGGTCCACTTCACTGGTCGAACGAGTTCGAATGCGAGAGCCAAACTCCGTACGCCGGCGTTCCGCGTTCAAACGAGTTCGACGCCTGCAGTGCATAGAAAGGCAGCTCTAGGTCCGCCCACTCTAATCGTTCCAACCAGAACCCGGCGTTGTGACGTCCCCGCCCGCTCTCGTGTCCTCCTCGTCCTCATTTTCTCGGCACACAGTCATTTCCAGGATAAGAACGGCAGCGAATTGAAACCTTTCAGTTGTCTTGACTCCAGGCAGAGGATCCGACCTTCGATGACGCTTCCCAGTCTCGAGAGCTTCAAGCACGCAGACGCTGCCAAAAGAAGGACTAGAGGTGACGAGCGCGTACTGGAGGCAATCGAAAGAGACGTTTTGCGCTTCTCGTCTTGTCAGTGACTAAGTCAACCTTCGGACATTTCCCAGAGGGCCAAGGGAGTCGACCTTTGTACAGTAGCGCCGAATCCCACGTCCGTGGTGGGGGGCTCTCATTATTTGAGCGAGTCAACATATTATTTTATATTCGGTAAGTTCATAAAGTCATGTTAACTTCTGATCATGCTATTATTAAAATACGTATCTGTTTTTTTTTTTTTTTTTTTTTTTTTCAAAACGCTTTTTTTATATAACGGGTTTGGTACGTAGTAGCTTAGTTTGAAGCCGTTTCTATGCCAAGCCATAAAAAAATCCCACATGGCGCCCCTCAAGTTTTGTAGGGCGGTTGTCGTACGATCGGTTCGGGGTCGTGGTGGATGGAGGCACCTGAGCAGCAAGCCCGGTTCCGGTAGTGTAATAATAGGAACTTTTAGCAAACCGTTACACTGTTCGGAGTACCGCACTGTCGGAGCCTTCGAAGCATGCTTTCAAGCGCGCGCCCTGCAATCACGGTATCACTCCGGGCGCGCGCTTAAAAAGCATGCTTGAAAGGATCCGATAGTGCAGTACGCGGAACACGGTAACGGTTTGCTACAAGTCCCTAATGTTCTATATGCCTGCGATGTGCGATTTCGCTTTCAGCTGTATAAGGAGTCGTGTGTGTTCGTTGTCCTTCTGTTTCGAGACGTCCAGCCGTCCAGTAAGGAGTCGAGAGGTGCCAACCGAAATATTTCGAGGCATATTTATTTCACATTAGTCATGCACAAACGAATCAAGTACAACACTGCACTTGCATACGCGCAAAAATAAAACAATGACAAAATCAGTCCAGTACCCTCGACCACAAGCTCCATATAAATACCGCCAGCACCTCTCTGTCATCTGTGCACGATCTCATCACTTCACTATTACATGCGGCGCCGCACACCTTCTTGGGAATGGGCAACTTGCCTTTCTACGGCGCCGTGGCTCTCCTTAACCTCCAAAAATGTTACAATTACCACTAACATATACATTTACAAATATACACATTGACCCACATACTTACGCATTCAGCATGCCAAGTTGTACCAGCTGTTCACTGAAAGTAAATAAGTTGTTCACTCATTTAAGGGGTAAGCCACTTCAGGTAGCCTCCAGCAATGATTAGCTTCATTTTTACACACTCAAAGCTTCTCACGCAGACAAGATGGAGAGGTGGGGGAATAAAGCTTCGGAAACGTTAATTGCCACTCAACAGGCTATAAAACTGGTGGGAACCACGAAGTGTCCGAAGCCTTCGTTGAAATGCTCGTTCCACGTCCCAGCATCTGTAATGACAATATGGTCATGATATTTAGAATTTTAAACTTATTTAAATAGCCAGGACACAAAAGCAACATCTATAGAGAACAAACTAACGACGAAGAATGCCGTTGTCGCACCGGGGACCAGAAATAAATAAAACTTCAAATAAAAATATAGGAAGCCGAATTCTGTCTGTTCGAGGACCACCCGAGACCATTTGCAAGATTAAACCCTATCGTTACACTTTGAATGTGCAGTGGTGATTAAATTGATGTGTAGATAAGTAGTAGTAGTTTGGGGATTTACTTCGTGGAGGATATTAGGAATCGTTTGTTTTTAATGCTGGATAACAAAAACAAGTGTGCCTTAGTACAGTCACCCCGCAGACTAACAGCTATGGGCAGAAAACTTTCAATGGCGAGTTCGGTGAGCAGATATAACTGAGTACGGGAAGTACAAACTCATCTGTCTTTTGTTGAAAACAACAAGAATAAACTTGTTTTAGGCTTGGGTATTTCCGCTGTTCGTGCAGTGTTTAGACATGGCCATGTCAAATGCATCCCTCAACAGTCTCTGAAAGTTTCCACGAAAAATATCCATGGAGTTCGATAGGCGCGCGAAACGCCGAAGACCGGAACCTCGCTCCCACGACCCTCGAGTAAACAAAACCAGGCGACCACGCGCAACGCGCAGCCGCACAGCCACACAGCCGTTACGAAGTTGGAAATTTGCGAGAGGGGAGAGCAGCGGCGCATTCAGACCGAAAGAGAAACAAACAGAAATGAATATACAAAATAAATTACATTTTATTTTCATGACGCTTTGAAGGCCTTTTGTTGAACTTATTGTTAGCGAGCGAAGTTTCATATTTTTATATTAATGAGAACCTTTCCATCGTGGACAACCTTTCCATCGACACACGTTTCGCCGACACTGCTTTGTTGCGCGGGAACTTGTTTCGTGGGCACATGCTTCTGCGATGTTTCGTCGACAATATGTTATACTTTTAGTAAGTGGATTGGATTGGATTACTGGATTTATTTTGTTCTCTGTAATCATAATAAAGAGGACTTGCCCAGGAGCATACGGCAAAAACAAAATTGAGAGCTATATTTCCAGACTTCCAGACAGTCCTCGCCTAGCGCAGACAGCTCTTGCTCCGCTCGGGAAAGCTTTGATGTAATCTCAGGCCCGAGCTTGCACCAGGCTTCAGGCCGGCGGCTGAGGAGGCGTGCGCCAAAAGACGATTTTAACGAACGGTCGCCAGGAATGTCGATGTAACAAGCACGGAGGAAACCTTTGGGTGAAACGAACTGTCGACGAAACGATGTGTCGATGGAACGTCGTTCGACCAACTGAGATCCACCGGCTCAGCGTTCTGTGCGGTTCATCGTAGGTGAAACGGGGTGTATTTCGGAGCGAAGAGGCGTCCAGCTGTCGGCTTTCATTCAGACCACGTACCTGGCGTGGCAGGCAGGCGGACGCTGCGCGGTGGAGAGGAGGTGGCCCCGCGTGTACTACGGATCCTTCCTCGGCGTTGGCCATTGTTCCCGAGCCCCTAATGAGGCTGTTCACTCGGGAGACGTGAGTTGGCGGACTGCCCGCGGCCGTCGAGTTCTGACAAGTCGCGCGAATCTTGTTTCTTGCTTCCTTTTGTGTGGGATTTAGTGAAGAACATCGGTTCGTTTTCACGGATCGGCGGAGAGACTCTCTTGAAGGCTGTGGGATGAAGCCTTCGCGTGCTCGTGTTGTCAAAGGGCAACTAAAGCGGATTTTGAGATCGTCTTTTTATGACGCAAACTCGACCTACACGTGCCAAGCATGATAGAAAACCAAAAAATTGCAATCAGTCGGGCGTGACCTCTCTCTCTCTCTCTTACACTCTTAAGAACGAGTTCAAACATTTTGATACTCCCTTTCTTTTCTGGGATCTACCTCACTTTGAGCGTGAAACAGAACATGTACTGGTCAGACTAACATATGCTCGTAATTTGCTCTTGCGCACATGACCCGCAAGCTCGAACCCTCGGATTTTGGTATTTTTTCCTGCGCTATTGTTCTTCGTCGACGTTAACGTATCTGACAACTGTCCATTCTTCATTGCGTGCGTGGGGTTGGTGATGGCAGGTGCGGGGAGGGGGGGGGGGGGGGGGGAGGGTATTTGTGCGGGGGTGTATAGTTTTGGTAACGCAAATAAAATGACTTTCACAAACTGAACTATTTGTCGACTTTTTTTTTCCGATTTACGCACGAATTGCTTTGTATATATACGTGTATAACCTTGCTCCCGATCTCGGAATGAAGCCTATTACGCGTCCTGCGAGTCCTGCCCGCTTTCAACTCTATCTCAATTTGTTGACTCTTATTTTTTTTCTTTGTGATGCGCGAATTTGCCCTGGTTTGGTTTGGGAATTCGTTCCGGAGTGCAGCCGACGCGTTTGTCCTCCCCCCAGCTGCTGTCGTCGTCGCTTTCGCAAAGCCGAGCCTTTGAGCAGGCAGGCTGCAGCGTCGCTCCAACGGTTTCTTTGATCGGCGTGGGAGGCACACACACACATAAGCCTATCTGTCTTTTCGCGAGCGCGCACTACTTTAGGCCATTGAAGCTTTCGTATCCTTTTTTTTTTTTTTTTTTCGGTCCGGCTCCCGCTCCGCCCCCGCTCTTGATCCATATTATTTATTTAAGCTTCGCTCGGGCGTTGGTTTGGAAGCGGAATCGAGCGCTCATTTTATAGGTTTTTATTTTAATTTTGTTTATCTCACACTGAACCTGTGCGTCTCTTGGTGCCTACCCTTATATTTTTATCCTTACTAGAGTCGGACTAAAGCAACGAGTTAAAAATAAAGGCTTCCAGGAAGCAGAATAACTTCCTGTTTTCTCGTTTTTTGTGTGTTTTTAAGTAGAACGTTTCGACAGAAGCCAGTCAAAGTGTTTTTCTGATGACTGAATAGGATCGCGAACTCCATCGGTGTGCCGGCAAATCAACAAGCAGTAACTCGCCCCCTCTCGACAAAGTGACAAACATTCGTGGAACACGGGGAGTTTCATCAGCCGCGTAATACTCGCCTGTACCTTTCTTTGGACTTCATTTTGTTATTGAGAAGACCGTTGGTCGCGATGTCGTGGTCGGGATTCAACCCGTATGTTTTTTTCTTTACAATGTTCTTACAACGGCGAACTTTCGAATCCATTCTTCGATTTTTGTCCAAAATCTAAGTTCGTCGAACCAGGTTCGGCAGAAAGTTCGCGACATCCTTCCTCGTGACGTCCATACCCCGCTCTCGTGAGATCTCATTCACGCCTGCTGCCCGCCTCTGTTTATGCACCTTTCGCGTCGGTGCGGCCGCGGTGAGGGGAGGGGGGCGTGGCGTCTGCCCGACTTTACACGTTTCAAATCGACGCGTAAACCTCGATCAGTCGCGAGGGCTCGTCAATCTTCGGCTTTGGCAGCTCCTTCGTGGCGCCGTGATCGATGTTCGCACTGCTCCATTTTCAAGTTGTTGGCGCCGCCTCGCTCCTCTCGGGACGCTTTGGCGAGGAATTTGAGGGACGCGGGCTCGCGAAAGAGGGGCGCTTGGCGCATGCGCAGATTTCGCTAAAGCTGTCCCGTGCCATTGTGCGCTTTCCGTTGATTGTTTGCGTCGTTATCGGAGGTAGAAGCGGAAGGTTGGAACTGCAGGGTGTCACAAAAGAAACTTTACACGGTTTTTTTTACCGCAAAAGTAAACTAAGCATCGCCGAACGCTCATTCTCCGCCCAAAACGTAGCGCTAGAGGTCACAACCAGATGCCAAAGTTTCAGCCCGATCCGATGACTTAATCAAAAGTTATAAATGTTTTTCTGAAAATTTCATGGGGAAAATGGAGCCCATTTTTGCCCGTTTTCGGTTTCTGGTGCGATAGAGCCCCATGTATTCGAAAACTCCGTCGGCCGCCATTTTCCCATTGAAATTGTCAAAAAATCACTTATAACTTTTGATCAAGTGATCGGATCGGGCTGAAACTTTGGCATCTGGTTGTGACCTCTAACGCTACCTTTTGGGCGGAGAATGAGCGTTCGGCGACGCCTAGTTTAATTTTGCGGATAAAAAGACCGTGTAAATTTTCTTTTGTGACACCCTGTACATGAGTGCCCGAACGCGTAGAGATGTTCGGAAGCAAGCGCGCATGTTTCGAGCTCTCTGTATTCTCTGTAGCGTAGTTGGTGTCGAAATTGCAGGTGAGCGTTGGAATCATGTGTGCTCCGGAGACTCGTGTAAAGACCCGCTCACACAGCGTGCACGACACTTTAGCCGTGCACGATTTTGAGTTCCATTAGCGCGCACGCCAAGCGGAGTAGCGGCAAAGCGAATCCGGCGTTTAAGTCTTGCATGGGCTCGAATGGGGCGAAAAATTGTGCACGAGAGTGCACGACAAACATGCGGGTGGGTGTCGCGTTCTTTGTGGACATTTGTTTTCGAGTGTAATCGACTTCGTTGCAACCGCATTCTACCCGCTCGCGACGAGAAAACGCACTGGCGCAATCTGTCAAATAGCCGGAACACGTCCTCTCTCCAATAACTAGACTGAAAGTGTTGCTGTTTTCGCGAGATCGAATCTATTCTCTGTTTATGAGAAATGGTTGCTCGTAAAATTGTCGCAAGATTTTCGAGCACACGTTGAAAGAATGCTGCGTAATATATACGCAGATCGGAACTGTTCCAGCGCTGCCCGATAGATGCCGCATCGTAAGTTGTCTTAGCCAGTGTAGCTGTCGCGAGGGGCTACGGCACAGGCAGTCACAGCCAAACGAAAGATCTGTTTGCTCTAAGAGGCAAACGTGGGACAGGGGAATTTTGGTGCCGGGAATTTAGGTACCTTTCCGCGCGGCTTCAAAAACTGATAACGCCGGTTCGCTCCGTGGGACAGTTAATGCTTTCGTCTTAAAAGACTTGGAATAAAAGCGATCGCAGCTACCAACCGTCATCGGGGGGAGGCGGACAAGAGACGAAAGGAAACACCGCGCGCAAGGCGGATCGGTGATTTTTGTACACGTTTTTTTAGCGGCATCTG
Organism: Ixodes scapularis; assembly: GCF_016920785.2. Lineage (NCBI taxonomy): Eukaryota > Metazoa > Arthropoda > Arachnida > Ixodida > Ixodidae > Ixodes > Ixodes scapularis. Next base: position 88,519,719 of record NW_024609839.1, on the reverse strand, counting down.
CGTCTGCGTTCTCGAGCGATCATCAACCGCGCTAAGACTGCGGCGCACAAACAACCGGGCGACGAAGTGCACATCGCAATTCTGTTCCACAGGTGCCCTTCAAGGCTCTAGGCACTTCTACGCTTCTTGCCTTGCCGGATGTTTGCACGTGCCACTTTTGAAAAAGACAGCTGACGGAGAGAGGTTTGGAAACAAAGAAGCACGTCCGAGGCACGCGGGCGCGCACTCACCGCTCCGAGAATACGAACAAACACGCACGCACGCTGAAAAGGACGCAGGCGGTTGCGCGTGGACCGATACGCATTAAGTATACGCGCACACACACATGCGGATATCGCCGGGTTGTTCGGGAGTATAGTGACCGCGGGGAGGGCAGCGAATAGAACGCCTCGCAGCCGAAGCAGCCATTCCGGTCAATCCAGCCCTGTGACGCCTGCGCTTCGGATGGATCGATGGATGAATCCGGCTGAGCCCTTTTGATCGGGCGGTAGCTTACGCCACCTAGCCGTTTTGTTTTATCATTTAAGCTTAGCTTGTTTTACCATTTAAGCTCGTTGGCATCGTTGTAGCGCCGCCTCGAATAATCGAAGCTCGCGATCTATGATTTTGCGCGTCATCAGATAGTGAAATCGAGCGGAGACACGGATTGGATACGAGTGCTTCGTCAGCGATCGGCTGGCGCTCGTGTCCAATCACCGCGTCCGAGGACGTTCGGTACGGGGCTCGGGCCCAGTCGCCGAGTTGGAACGTCATCCGACTGTGATGGCGTTCCATGAAGTGAGGGCGGAGGCCTTCGGAGACCTTCATTCTTCTACATGGTGTTGCCCGGCGCCGTATACGACCTTCGACGATTTGATTGGACACCAGGACCAGCCGAATGGTGACGCAGCAGCATTCGTGTCCAATCTGTACGCGCGTTCCATCTCACGGCGACGTCGGAATTCTATAGTGCGCGGACTTTGTTAGCGCAGAATGTGTTGGAGGGCTGGGTTTCACGAGAAAGACAACACGTTACGCGCGACTGACCAACACCTCCTAGACAGCAAAGCCTGCGCATTAGGTCACATTACGTGACGTCCGGGAGTCCGGCACGGGCTCTGATTGGATGCGAGTGCCGCGTCAGCGTTCGCGTGGGGCTCGTTTCCTATCAAAGTACCACGCGAACGCTGACGCGGCACTCGCATCCAATCAGCGCCCGTGCGGAACCCTCGGACGTGACGTCATGTGACGTAACGCGCAGGCTTTAAAGCTGGCCTCGACGTCAGAAGGATCACGTGACACTCAAGCGCCATTTGATTGGCTCCGACGGCTCGTAACGTCCACTGCGGTGCGTCGTGATACGAAACAATGTCCACCACCGGGCCTGTCCGTGTGTCGATGATCGATTCTTGAGAGGCGCCTTCCGAAGGGTGTCCTTTTGTCGAGCGGGAAGGAGCGCAAGGCGCCGAGAAGGGGGAGGGTCCCAATGGTGTTGGCACAATTCGAGCCTGGCCTCGCGTCTCGGGCTGTTGGCAGAGCCATGGGCCGGACGTCCTCCATCGATGGGAAGGCTGACGCCGCCGCCTCGTTTTCGCCTCGTCTCGACCAGGAAAATCTGCCGTCCGTCCGTCAAGGCGACTGAGGGATGACGCACGATCCGATTGGGTGGCTTGTATGGAGCGTCCGGTACTCGGGCACCCGTACGAACTCGGCTTTGGATAGTGAGGTTGAGCAGATCGGTTCGGATAGGCTGCAAGAACGATACCCGATTCTCCGCCGACGCTTTTGCGCAACCGTCGTATCGTGAGGGGGTATCGCTTTTCGAGTAATTGGAACGGTCTACTGTAGGACTGCCCATTATCTGGGACATATCTGGAAAAACTGACATTAAACATTAAAAAAACAAGAAAAAAAAAGGGGGTCGGGGGTCGGAAACTTTCCAACTGCGAAAATGACTGTAAAATGTGTGTTTCATGACACCGCTTTTTTTTTTTTTTAGGCGCTTTGTAAGTAGAAATTTGTCTAACGATGGTCGTACGCACCGTGGGGAGCCTTTAGCACATAGCGCATTCCCAGGAGCTCTTCCTGCTCCTTCGACGCGTGGATTGGAGTCAACGCCTGGTGCACATGCGATATGGGGACTTCATATAGGTTCGGCTTAAACTAATATTTCTTTGTTTTTCTTAACCAGCGAGGTTGTTATGAGGACGATTTAGTAGGTTCTTCCGATACCTCCGATAACAATCACTGATAACGACACGATGCGTGCGCAAAGACCTGGGCGGAGTATCGGCTATGATCGTTATCGGGGCTATCGGAACGATTTACTAAAACTCTTTATTGTCGAGGTTTGGCGGGGGATCGGGTGAGTGTAAGTACGATGGACAGTGTGGCGAGCTAAATATAGCGCAGAATCCCAGAGTCACGTCACATTAGAGAGTCTCAGTAGACCGTTCCGATCCGTCCGATAACAATATTCGATATTCCGTACGCATCGTATCGTTATCGGGGGTATCAGAACGATCTCCTAGAACGGTTTACTGTTACGTCACGAGAAGCCTTGCCCCGTTAAATTTGTCGGAGAGATTTTTCCGAGCGAGGAAATTGTCCAGTTCAGTATAAAAGGGAAAGTGTGACGTTGCGTGACACTGACGTGGCCCCGCATATCCACGCGTATTCCGGGGGTCACTCACAATCAGTGATTCCGTGCAATGTTCAGATCTATTCACACGATGCATCACGTTGGCGAGTCTTGCGGCGCGAAACCATATGGGGTATTCACTGGACGCCATATTTGAGCGCGCTGTTCAGAGCGCATGCTCTGAACGAGCTCACCTTAGTCGGCTGCTAAGACCGGTGTTCTTAAATGGCGTGGAAAACACGTTGCGAAAGAATTGCGGAAGTTCGCCGTCAGGACGCGCTTAGCAACCGCGCGCACAAATATGGCCGCTACAAAACATACTTCCTACTTCCTATATTCACTGGACGCCATATTTGTGGGTGCTGATTAGAGCGCATGCTAAGACCGGCCCTCTTGATGGTGCGGAATGCACGTTGCAAAAGAACTGTGCAGGCTCGCCATCAGCACGCGCTCAGCATCCGCGCACACAGCTATGGCCGCCAGTGAATACACCCTATAGTTTCGGGAAACAGATGCCCCTCGTGAGCGCGATCAAAAAAGTGGCGCCTGCGAAAAAGGTTGCGCGCGCTCCTCGCTTCTGGAGCGAGATTTTTCTGAAGCTTCCCCGAGTGCCTTCAATCCCTTTAAGAGCTCGGCCAGTAACCGTTCGAAAACGCCTTCCCGTGACACCTGTGAGGAGGAGCGAGCCGTTGGTGGAGCCTACATTGCGGCCGATGCCGTAGCTGTGCCCTAAGTACGTCTGAGGAAAAGGTGAATACCTACCTAGAGCATTGAAAGATCCTATGGACGGAATTAAGAAAGGGCACAGGGGTTGGGGAGATTCAAAACATGACGCATAAAGAACGAAAGAGATCGACATTTCACTTCACGCGCTTTCGTGTGAAGCGCCGTTCACACTCTTGCGACCGAGTACAACCGAGAGAGGCCAGACCGGTTTTTAAGCCTTTTGCGACTTCTTAGGACCGGATGCTCTGCAGCGGAGCTGGTCCTAAGAGATCGCAAGATGCTTAAAGGGGCGGTGCAACGATATTCAACTGGAATATTTTTCACTCTACACGAGCTTACTGGCAGTAGTGGGACTCAAGGATACTCGCACGCAACGCCACTGACCAAGAAACTTCTTTGTTGCGCTGTAATTTTGAGGACAAAACCGAGTGTTTTCATCCAATCTCTCCTTCGCAAAACCTGATGACGTAGCTCGGCGGTAGCAGTACCGCCCAGTGACGATATTTGAATACGGCTCATAAATTGGACCCGACCATGGCGTGAATACTCGATTGTGGCTCGTGATAATCGATATCTCGAGAAGCATTCGGGTAGTGTCCTGTGTCTAATCGCTGCAACGACGACAATAGCCGAGCCATAACAATGTCCGGAACTCAGCGCGTGTCCTGTGCTTTGCCAACCCCAGCGCGTGGCTATGATCAACATTGGCGGCATATAATCGGCTCCAGATCACGCGGCCGCTTGTTCGGACTGCCAGTTGAGGGGGTGAACTCTGCTCGTTTTTCTTAATTTTTTTTCTTCGACTTCGATTGCGTGTGGTGAAAAACGAACGGGTATTTCACAGGTCATTAACGTCAGGGATCCGTTCTAAGCGGTTTTTGCGCAAAATACAAAAGTCGTTGCATCGCCCCTTTAAAAACCGGTCTGGTCTCTCTCGGTCGTACTCGGTTGCAAGAGTGTGAACGGGCCTTGAGGTTCTGGCGGGAGACCTGGCACCGCTCACTCCCCTGCTATGGCAACGGCAGTGGTGGAACGGCTGCTCCATTTGCGCCAAACTGCGCAAGAACGAATAACCTGCTACACGTTGCTCCACAGACTTTATTTGTGCTCAATTTGCGCCATGTCTGCGCCAAAAAAGAGCTGTTCTCGTAAAGGAAACTGAGAGTGTCTGGCACGTGGCATTGTTGGCGATGACACTAAAAATTAAAAGAAAAGTAAAATGTTTTTTTTTCGCTGTTTAAATACTATGTGCGAAGTGCGCGTATTTTCGAATTTTCAAAGAGTACTTTCAAATAATGCGCCATTTGATAATCGCTTGAAAAGGAACTGCGATATTCGTATTTTTCGAAGTGTTGATGGGCGGCGGGTAAGCCCCCGTGAGTGCGCGTCTCCTCGAGCACCGGTGCACTGCGGAGAAGCAATACCCGCGGAGCTCACAACGCGGTCTCGCGACTCGCTTCGCCGCAGCGCAGCCCCGCGCTAAGGCGAAAAGCACACCTTCATATCGGCTTGTCGCAGACCCGCGCCTAATTTTTTTTTTTTTTTCTCGAAGGAAACGTTGCGATGTTTGGTATTTAAATTCCAGTAAAATCTTCAAAAATTTAACTGTGCCTACCATGCAAGGGTATATGTTAAGAAGGGATGTTCTAACAACCTGTGTTCATTATTTGTACTCCTTTTCTTGTTAATTCAGGATGGAAGAAAATATTTGCATATAGCAAAACGATCGATAAATCCCCTCAATTAGGTATCGCTGGGCTCCTTTGTAGGTTTAGTTTTATGTCAAATCTGTGGTTTACATGCCGTCCCAATATAGGTACTGGACTTTCTGAAGCCACAGTCTATAAATATGGCTAGATTAACCTTAACGGAGCTCATAAGTGGGCAATTACAAGCTTGGGAACAGCCTGCGTGAGTTCAGCTCAGTTTTCGTTTAAGCATGGTGTAAGAGTAGTGAAAGGCGAGGAGAAAGCCGCAGCAACTATTCAATATCATATTAAAAAAAAAATTCGACGAAAGCACTAGTTACGTCGAGCTGTTTCTATGGCGACCGTTACGACGCGCCAAGGGGGAGGCGCTGCGCTGCACGACACAACGGAGTCCAAAGGCAGTCGACGCAACTGTGTGGCCCGTTCACACAGTTGCGACCACTACGACCAACTGAGACAAGACGGGTTTCTAAACCTCTTGCAACGGCTTACGACCAGATGCGATGCTGCGGAGCCGGTCGTTAGCCGTCACAAGAGGCTTAAAAACCGGTCTCGCCTCATTCGGTCGTAGTCAAACGTGAGTGTGTGAACGGGCCTTTAGATTTCATAAGGAAGTCTGGTACAGAGCTTTTCGTTGAAGGGCTAGAGTGGGCCGTGGTCCTACCACACTGGAGAGCATAAATGGTCGACTGACGAGGATCTGTCATTGGAGAGTTGTCTTCGATCGCCTCCGCCCTCCCGCAACGCCCCCCGGAACCTGCTACGAGGTCCGGAGGCACGCGGACAAGGCTAAAGGCCCGTTCACATTCTTGCAACCGAGTAGGACCGAGAGCGGCAGAACCGGTTTTTAAGTATCTTGCGACGTCTTAGGACCAGGCGCGCTGCTGCGGAGCTGGTGCTAAGACGTCGTAAGAGGATTAAAAACCGGTCTTGTCTCTCTCGGTCGTACTCGGTTGCAAGAGTGTGAACAGCGCTTAAAGGCCCGTTCACACGCTTGCGACTGACTGAGACCGAGAGAGACCAGACCGGTTTTTAAGCCTCTTGCCATCTCTTAGGACCAGCTCCCTTTCTCGGTCGCAAGAGTGTGAACGGCGCATAATGGCCGACGACCAGACTGGAGATTCTGCAAGGCAGAAGATCCTCCTCACCATGGGGGAGGAGGAAACAGGCAACGGTGGACAGGGTATAGAAGGAGGGAGAGGAGGAAGCGGGGGAAAAGTGGAGAGCGCGCACTGGTGGCCGGTCTTTAAGGCGTCGTAAAAGGCTTAAAAACCGACCTTGTCTTACTCGGTCGCAAGAGTGTGAACGGGCTTTAAATGTGCGCATGTGCAGTAGCTGCGTCTTTGTTGTGGAGACCGTAGTGCGAAAAGTGGTTTGCGAAAACTACGCATTCATGCTTGAATCCATCGCGTTCTCTCAAAAATAATTCACGATGAAATACTGCCACTATTCTTTTTTTTTTTTTTTTGTAGATACCAATACCTAGGAATTAAAATGACGAGTAATTGGATGACTTCGCAGCACGTGTACTGGTACAAGTTCGGTGTAGAGAAATGGAAAGAGAGGTCTGTCGACGGGCGTGTGCGGAACTCGCATCCGTCGCGCCGCAGCCGGCGCAATCCTAGGCAGGCCACAGCTGTTCCGATGGCTGCTCCGGCTGCGGCTTGCTGCACGCCGCGGCGGTGGGCGTCGGATCTGCGGCTTCTCCGAAGTGTCGCGTAAATTACTCGCCTCGCCGAGGCGTGCTCGTGCGTCTCGCGGCCGGGCCCGGCGCGAGCACCGCGTCCCTTCACGGGGTCACGGTATCCGGTTCGTGTTAGCGGCGAGGGACTCCGTATCCAAATTAGCGCAAAGCGCGCGGCCTCCTACGCCGCCTTCGCAGACGCTGACCCGCCAGTTGACGGGGCGGAACGGACATTGAGGAGACTGCGGCGTCGACGGGGAGACGCTGAGGGAGAGGAGGAGGGGACGTCATTACACCGCCCCCTGGTTGGAATGGGTAGACGCAAAGCCTTTGTTTCTACTCCCTGTTCGGAAGCAAACGCCGAGCGCCGGACTTCGGCGTTAGAACGCGTTGGAAAAGTGAGAAGGACACGGGCAGCTAGCTTTCGGTCTACCCACTAACCATTCCAACCAGAGCTCGGTGTTCTACCAGCTTCTACGTTTATACTCCTTGGCGTGTCGGCAAACGGAAGGAGCTTCATTAAGCAAGGGGTCACACTGCTTATACATAATGATAATAATAATAGTTTATTTACCATATACAACAGGCATCATACAAAAGTCGGTCTGAAGACATCAGTCACCGCGATATCCGTGGTTCGAATGCCACGCGCCAAGTTTCTCCTCGAACGCGTTGCCATGCAGCATTCGAAGAACGGATGTCGTGATGACTTCCGTTCGAGTCTGTTTGCCGACTGTCTTTTGTATGATGTATAAGCGGTGTGACCCAGGCTTTGGGGAGTTGTAAACTCGTTTCCCCCCTTGCGCTCTCCGTAACGAAGGTGCGGCTACTGCGCATGCGCGCCGCTGGCTTTGTCGGCTTTAGAGAGTTTTAGTAGATCGTATTCTAGAACTACGCTTTGCTATGCTCCGTTCACCCTGAAGCTGAGTCTGCTGCCAAAGCTACAAGCGCGAGCTAGCCCGCGCTCCTGGCTTTGAGACGCTCGTTTCTAGCGCGAGTGCTCCTTCTGCGGAAGAACGCTTTAAAGCATCAATCTCGAGCTCTCGTGTTTGTGGCATTGGCTGCAGTTAGTGCCACTAAATAAGCTACGCTTCAGAGTAACGACACTTGGCCATATTGTGGCTTAAAATCATGGCTTCCAGTTATCTGAAACTTTATCCGAAATAATAGGAAACGCTTTTCCGCCTCCCACAAATGTATAAACAGTTCGCGACAGAGCAAAGCAATATTACATGACCGAATCCTAACACCGAATCTAATGCTGAGGCAGACTTTTGAATAATGACGATCGGCAGTTGCGTCTGTTCTGCACAAGCCCCAAAATGGCGGCGCTCACAACAATGTCGGGGAACAGAGTGCGGATACTTTAAGCGCAGCTCATTTAGTGGCCCTAGCTACAGTCTCAGCTTAAGGGTGAACGAAGTATAGCGGGAGCTCGTGCCGTCACTATGAAGCATGGAGTGAACACGGGCGCGCCGTGCTCGCTTTCCGCAGAGTACGATCTACTAAAACTCTAGTGTTCCGGAGCCCGTAGCGGGTTGCAGAGACCATTGCGGGACCGCCGAAGCGACTTCTGAAAACCACCCATTGGACAGTGCGTGCGTACACTGTTGTGACGCTTCTCTGAAGGTCACCTAACGATGTAGTAATGGCGGTTGATCAACAGGCAATCTTCGTTTCTTTAAAAAAATGTAAATATAATATTGTTATATTTGTAAGTGGCCAAATCACGCTCCATATGCACGAACGCCAAGGATGGCAACTGCCACAAGCACTTGGGCTGGCTTGCTCGAAACTGCGTCTTAGCTAAGTCTGTGTGAAGGAAAGCTTGCCAAGCATATGGCGCAGGAGCGCTTGAGACCCGACTTTACGTGCAACTGCTCTCGTGCTCCAGCTTTGGCAGTGCTTTCCCTCACATAGCCTTAGCCAATACACCATTCACACGATCATAAGGATGCCTTTAGCAACGGGACCTTCATTACCGGCAGCGGATCGCGCTCGCTACCCATGAGCGCGGGACGATTCGCCGACTGCAAAGGGACCTTGGTGCCTTTATGCTGGCCGTGTGAATAGCGTAGTAGATGCAGCTTCTATGGGCCGGCCCAGGTCGTTGCCATGTCTCTGCTCATGTCATCGAGCCAAACATGTAACTGCTCGCACGCTAATCTCGACTGTGATATCGTTCAGGCGGTCTCAGATTTCCTTAAAGGAGTCATGAAACGATATCGGGTTGGAATGGTCATGACTTTGCAGAGGCGTACTGGTCCTAGTCTGGCCCAAGTATACTCGCGCAGACCGCCACTGATTCAGAAGCTTCTTTGTCGCGGTGAAATTGGGAGGCTAAAAGGGGACTATTTCTTTGAATCTTGCCTTCGCAAAGCTTGGTGACGTAATTCTGGGATCGAAACCAACCGCCTGGTGACAGTCGAGTTCGGCTCTTGGATTGGACTCGAGAACTGCATAAGCACTCGACGTTCGCTCGTCACAATCAGTGCCTCGGCGGTCACTCGGGCCTCGTGTCCGACCACTGCAGTGATGAGAATAGCCGTACTTTAAAAATGCCCGGAGCTGAGCACGCGTTTTCTGCTTTGCCAACCCTAGCGCGTGGCTATGATTAACGTTGGCGGCATGGGGATAGTTATCAGGCCACGTGGCCGCTTGCTCTGGCTCCGAGTTGAGGGGATGAACGATGCTCATATTTCTGGTATTTGTTTTGGTGACTGCCACTGACTAGAAAGGAAAACTAAGGCAATTTTATTCGGTTATTAACGTTAGGGTCTGATTCTGAGTAGTATTTAGGAAAAGTAGCAAAATGGTTTCATGGCTCCTTGAAACGGATTGTCGGGCGATATCCGTAAGTTACTAAGTTTTTGCGCTGGTCTCGTTGAGAGGGCCTAAATTTAGTCAGATGGGACATTTATTTCATTAAAAGGTGCCTCAATATTCGCTAAATCAATTATGAACATTAATACGAAACTTCACGCCAAATGTCACAACTATGCATGGCTGGTCGTGTCGTGACGTCACATCAGGCATGGTTACGTCAGAGTCGAGGGCGTTGATTTTTTCCCGGTTTTGATCAACATGGTTGATGGTGCGTACAAAGATCACCGTCGAAGAAATGAGCTTCCCTCAAGGCCGTACATCTTCTTTTTCTTAGAACGAAGTTATTTGACTGAGACAGCAGTCAAGAGCTGTCATGGCCAACGTTAGTCGTGGCCAACGTTGGTCGTCTCCAGCTCTTTGCCTGATGTTACGTCAGAGCTCCCGCTGTTGCCAACGAAAACGCCGTGTGTTTTGCGGGTGCGATCTGAGCAGTTGGGCTCTGTTTAAATTTGAATTACCTGTGTGGGCAGGATTAGAAATTCGGATATTGTGCGAATGATATTCTTAAAAGCAATGCCCATATAATTTAATTGTTTCCGGAAAGACAAACGTTTACGGGACAATCTAAGAATTTCTCGAATTTCGTTTCGAGCAGCTTTGAATGTCAAATGAATGCGTTGTACCGAACCTTCGCTCCGACGCCCCGAAGACGAAGAAGGCCGGATTGAGAGACGGCGTACGCCCACGGTCGCAGATACCTTCGCCGAGTTTATTTGAGCAGCCGAGGTATAGCGTGTGTGCCCTTGGGACACTGCCCGAGATCCCCCTCCCCCAGATGGCGTGAGCACAACGTATCGCCCGCCCGCGCGTGAGCGGTTGGCGTGTAACCTGGATACCGCCGACTCCGTCGCCGCCTTTCATTCATCTGGGCCTTACGCCTGAGCAGTTCAACGGCCTCGTCGTTGGGAACATTGCAGTCTTCCATTCGCAAATCCGTCGGCGCGCGCCGAATACAATGGGGAGTTTTAAGAAGGGAGGGTCCCGAAGCTTTCTGTCCCCCGAGGAGCTTGGGGCGTTGCTCAGAGCCTGCGCGGAACTTCTACGCGTGAGCAGTGGAACGCCTCATGGTGCTGCTGGGGCTCCCTATTCTAAAACTTTCTAATATTTGTGTGTCTGTGTGTCTTTAGACAGCTAGAAGTTAGTCAGCCTCCATAGGGGTCTGTGGATGAGAAATGTAGCCAGTGCGCAGTATTAGGGAGTTTTAGAATAGGGGGCCCCAAAGCTGCGTAGCTCCCAAGAAATAGGGGCTCGCTTCTGCGCATGCGCCGAACCCAAGCCGGGTTTTCGGTTAGCGTTCTCTCCTTACGCGGGCCCCTAAGGCAAGCAAAAATGGCGGCGCCCTGCATCGCTCGCTTCGGAACAGAAACCGTTATGCTCGTTGCACGATTGGGCAGCTTCATCGGCAACGAGCAGGCTTTCGCTTTGCCGTACATCATGAATGATGAGCGATAATCTGGCCAGGTTTTCTGGATCGTCTTCTGAATCTGGCCGTTCTTAAAAAGCCTCTGACACGCCAATAAAATTTTTGTTTTTCATGCTAGGCGGTAAATTGGCGTTAGGACATCACTAAAAAATTGTTTCACTTCAGAGTTCCGTAGTTGAAAGTGCCCGCCAGTGCCCTGTGACGTAATAATGTACCGCAAGATGTCGGGACGGTCAGAAGGGAGGCATCGCCGGAAGTCACGTGAGTTGTATCACTCCCCGTGCTTACCGCGACCGCGTGTGATAATTTTTTTTAATATTTTGGTTATTCTCCGCGTTTCTGCGAGCAATCCAAGCGGACAAAGTTTCTTTTATTTGCTTTTCAGCGCCTAATGTTGCTGTAAAGTTAGAGGAGTCAGTGAACCTAGTAAACAAGTTCTACGCATGTTCTAGAGAAAACACGTCCTTTATGCTCGACGTTTACTTGTATTTGATGCACTCACCAATTCGTATTCTTTAGACGGGGGGCATCTTCAGCCTGGAGGGTATCCGATGATTCGATGACCTCGGTGTCTGAACCTTCTGCAATGCGATCGGGCGTGTCGTATGCTAGCGATCCTAATTTCTGCGAGCGTTCTAAGATATTTTTTTATCAAATCTCGATAGCTTGTTTTGTGCCCAGTATAGCTTTGTACCATCGGACTTGCGTTCTTCCTTTCTAAAAAAAATCTTCCTTGTTTCAAACAACATTACTATGCCACTCCACCATAGTATTACCTACTACCCTCGAATAATGCACTCGGAGGGTGGCATCTGTACTGCCCGAAAAGAATTCAAAATAATGAAATAAACACTAGTCTGGCCGTGATCCTTCTGAGCCAGCGTGTGTATAGCCCGCGCTCGGCGATGTGGAACCGAATGGTGCTGACAGAACGCCTCCTCGTGATGCATCGTAGCAGCTTACTCGTGGTGCGTCTTCCTTTAGCGTCCCGGACGCTGCCACGGGAAAGCAGACGACAATGTTGCTGTCCATTCGACCGCCGCATTCGAGAGGAACGCTTTGATAGGGTTATTGAGGTTACCGTCGTTTCGTAGCGCTCCATACGTTCCCAGCTGTGTGTGCGTCTGTTTTTCTTTCTGTATTATGCTTACCTATGTTTGGGTACTTGCAGCTAGTTTTGGTCGTGCCGCTTGTTTGTTCTGTTTTTCTCAATTTTTCCGGGTTTTTGTTTTGAGTTCGTTGGCGTCTTTTGGGGATTATGGTGCGTTTGCGTGGTTTGATGTATTATATTCGTTCGTGACCCAGTAGTACCGTACCGTCTGTATTTTGTTTTTGTTATTGCAGACTTTGGCTGGAGGAAAAGAGGCTTAATTATTACGGACCAGCGAGCACAAAAACGTCCGGGCGTAACGCTTTTTCTTTTATACGTTTTGGCGTTTGTTTGTTTTTGTTAACGAAAGGAAGTTCGGTCAACGCTGCGTATTGTGACGACGGTTAGTGTCGCACTCTGTTAGTGCGCGGACAGTAAAACGTGTCACACAAATCGGCTCTTATAAAAAAAAGAAAAAAAGAGGAGCTCGGCAAGGAGGCAAAAATCGGGGTTCCTTGTCTTGGAAATATATTTTAAATGTATAACAAACAGTTCAAACATTAATAAAAAGAAATAAGGCCTCATTTACGCGCCTTAACGAGATGTTTCACGTATTTTCCCTCAGAAAGGCGCAGGTGCAGTGATTGGACAGAGTATGCGTCTTGTTCAGTTTACTCATCGCTTCAACACGTGTCGACTTCACGCTCCACTCCGCTCGTGTGCTATACTGAGCGCAAACTCATCTGCTCCTTGCACAGGGGTTGCGATGATGTCCGAACGCCAAGCCCTTATTGGCTGGTCGAAACAAATAGTGGGTAAACCTCGACGCCTCTGGCATTGAGGTCTACCCACTATCAATCGGGGCCAATCAGAGGTCGCCGTCCTTCTGAGGTCAGAGCAACTGCTGCGCAATAAGCAGACGACTTGCTCTCAGCATAGCTTCGACAGTGGTTTCTTCCAGACAGTCTTGGCTAAGACTCCGTTTCTAGCAAAGCCGGCTCTGGGTTCTTTAACGCGAGGTTAGCGAATGCGCGGAAATTTGCGAACGTATAACACAGCAGGGACGGTGAACCGTGCCTTAAATTGCACAGCTCGGACATCATGTAAGAAGAAACGGTGTTCACTGTATAGACACGGCGACAGAATTGCCTGTAGTCACGCGTCAAGGACGTTTTAAGCGCTTCATTCGTGTATGCCTTGGACATGCCTACGGACAAGTTTTGTATGCCCCATGTAACAGGGAAGAGGCGCGCTTCAGATCATCTGCAGTCTGTCCTTCGAAGGAGGCACAAGCAGTACGGCCGGCGCCCTCTATAGACTCCCAAAATCATCTTTCAACGAGACGAAAGCGTGAATCCTATTGTATAGCCGTGAACTCCGGGAAACTGTGACTCTAACCGAAAGTTGAGGGCGGCCGCGCGAGCGATATGAAGCACGAAGGCGGCCATTGTTGGCGGCATTCGGTCCGTGACTCGATCCGTCACGTGAGCGAAAATGTTCCCCGGTCGGTGTGTTTTCGGCGCGGCTTTTTGGGGGCCGCTGCGTTTTGGCATAACGCGGCAGGAACTCGCGTCCCCGTTGGTTCTTGGACCAGAATAAAGTCCCCCCGCCTGCGCGAGAGGTTATTAGCCCAAGTGCTGGTGTGCTCCGTCCGCCCCTGAGCTGACAGTGCCGTGGAAGCTACACGTGCTCGCCGGACCAATCAAACGCCTCCCTTTCATCCCCTGACCCCGCTCTCGGCGCGCGAGCGCGGGCAGGTGCGTCGTGGTCACGTGGCGACAGATAGGCGTGTGACTGGCCCATAACGTGCGCGAAGTGCCTTCACCGCACTTTCAGCTTGGGGGCGAACTAGGGAGGCCTGGAGGGCTATGTTGCGCTTTTTGCACTCCCAGGAGACTAGGGAGAGGGAAGTGACGTCAACGACACAGCAAACGCAGATTGGATGTTGACAGAAGAAAACAAAGTCAACACCCAATCTGCGTTTGCTGTGTCGTTGACGTCACTTCCCTCTCCCTAGTCTCCTGGGAGTGCAAAAAGCGCAACATAGCCCCCCTGGTCTCCATTCGTTTGTGCTGAGGGCCCCATGTGTGGCTCCCTTCTGCGTCGGTCCTTTGTACGTGTTTTGCTCTTCCCAGAACCCGTATACGCTTAATTATGTTTAATTTTGACGCATGTGGGTTGTGTAAGCCCTTGTGCGCGATGTCTTTTTGTTTTGTTTTTTTCTTTACTTTTTGCTGGGGCGACCTCTGTCATCTGGGATAGTGGTGGGACTCAATTGTGATGTAAAGTGGGTGAGCTGCTGTTCCACTTTCGGCCGCGTTTTCATCGACCCATTTTTTTTAAGTCAAAGCTTTTTTTTTTTTTTGAACGTGTTAGTGTGTTTACGTTTAATGTGTCGGATCGTTTGTGTAGTTCATCTTCAGCGCAAGGCAGAATAAGGCCTGGCAGTGTTCCCCGGGAACACGCAAGTGTAGGAGATCGTAGTAGAGAGAAACTCAATCGTCCCGCTCCATATTAATAGAAATACATTGTGGGAACCATTGGGTTCCCTCTATCCCTATCCAGGCCTAGCTTCAAGCAGGCCGTGGGAGTCGTCGTCACCAATGGCGTCGGCCTCCCGGATACAAGGAACCACGAGGCCGAATTCGCCGAAGGGGCCGGTTCTCCCTTGCCCATTTGGGTGAACGCGCCTTCGGCACACCCTTGAGAGCTATGATGGACGCGACTGCTAGTGGCCTCCCCGGGCGCGTCCATTCTCCGAGGCTACATAAGCTGGCCCCGAAGGTGGGCCAGGGGCTCTCGTCGGCGGAGGCCCTGGCTCTACGGAGCTCGGTTTTTCTTTGTGGGTCTCCGACTTCCCGTGAATCTGTCTAATGCGGCAGCGCGGGAAACCGACCGGGTGATACTGGCACTTGAGCCAGCGCCCAGACTTTTCATTGTCTAAGAGCGAAGCGTGCTGACATTGCAGTCAATAAACACGTCTTTATGCGGACCCAAGGAACTCTTTGTGTTTCTAAGTGGTAACCCCCAAAGGGGAAATCCCACATCTGGCGCCCCAACGTGGGGCTTACCGTGGACTGCAAAGACAGCAGCATCCATCTCCTTTCGCTAAGATAGCGAACCAGGTCAATTTCCGGCCAAGGATCAAACAGGTGGACAAAGGGAGAGGCGAACGCCGGACACCCAACGCCACTCAACGGCTTAGTGGCCACGTCAGACACGCACGGACACAATGCAGTGTCTTTTCAGCCGAGCTCGCTTCCAAACGGAGGTGACTAAACGCCCGGAATACGTCCGAGGCATTCCCTTTCGGGACGACGCCAGCCTACTTCACTGGGGAGGCGCATCTGCGCTTTTCGAGGTCAAGCCCGTTCTCGAACAAAGCACGGTGACGCAACACGAAGCAAGTGCAGCTTTTTGCCTTCGAGACGGCTCGCGGGGCCCACCCAGAGTGGACACCCCGTCAGCGCACAAACTAAAAGCGTATCTCGGAGCGAGAAAATGCGCTGTGCCTGCAACACCGGTCCCAGTCTAGCGAGGTTGCGGAGACCGCCGATGGTGCCCTTCGCCGCCGCGTCGACGGACCAGTAGCCATCAGGTTGACCAAGCGACCCCGGAACAAAGGCCCCCGGGAAAACTGAGTGAGTCAAAATGATTTCCTTTTTACTCCGTCTTTCCTTCCCGCTATCAAGGGACAGAGGACTGGCGTGAGCATGGTTTTCGGCTACTAGAATTGAGTATGTTCCGTTTACCCGCGATCGACTCCGGCCAAAAGTCAGTGAGCGTCGCACGCAACAATTACGTTAGGAACCTTTGAGGGCCACGTATCAAGTTGCAACCCCGTAAAAGCGACGTTAAATGTGAAAACGCCGCGGGGTCCGGGAGCGGTTCAATCGTGCTACCGGACAGTGCAACAGGTTGAACAGCGTCCCGGGATGATTGCGTGTCCGACTAAGGTGACCGCCACGCGGTCACTGGACGAGATCGTGAACCACGGCACTCGAGGTGTTCGTTGGGAATCGACGGTAGCACCGATGAGTTTTTGACGCTCAGCAGAACGATCCGGGGTGTAAATATGTGAATAGTTGTAAATATTTTCGCGGACTCTGCGGAGTCGGGCGGTGCGTCCGCCGGGCGGTACGCTCGCCACTAACGTCGCTAAGCAACTCGTATTGTTGCAGACGGGCTTTGGCAGCCGGGCAGCGTACTCGCCGGGTCGAGCAACTCGTGTTGTTGCCGATCGGTGCCGTAAATAGTCTGGTATTGGTATTGGCACGGGGTTTCTTTTTTTATTTGGGATCGGTTTCTGTTCTTGCTGATGCGGATAAACTCGTGCTACGTCGCTTGGCCTCTACGAACACTGCAGTTCACGGTGGCTGTCCTGCGCGGCTGGGAGGTGCATTCGGTGCTCTCCTTTGTTCGCGTTGGCCAGGGCAGCACGCGGCTCCAAGACTTTTCGAAGTTAGGTCGCTGTGCTATACCTGGCCACAGGCATTTATGTTTTAGCCTAAGGTAAAAGCTAGCATGTTTGAAAAATAACAATGTTGGCGAGCCTGCCCTATAGCAGCCCTGCATCGTTTCAATATCAAGAAAGGACAGGGTGGCGCATTTGACATTTCATTGTGCCCGCAAATCGAAGCGATTAGGCATCGTTAGCAAAAGCAGCTACAAAGAACTTTGCCTCTTCGAATTGTCACCAACAAATTCATTGTCCGGGGTGACGCGAGTCAGCTTGGTATGTGGACATCCGTGTTCACATTAAGCGGAGTCGTGGAACTATTTTCACAATAACTTCGCAAGCCGAGCCAGTGCGATGCACGTGACTCACGGCAGAAAAGACATCTTTGTCTCTGCCTCGTTTTTATCTCTGGGGCCTTGTGCACCCAGAGATTGGTCGAGTGTCCTCAGTTGGACGGCTCCACCTTGCTCGGAATTTCCGAAGCTTCCTTCTTGGGGAACGAAACGGGAGAGGGGGGCAGAGCGCAGGCGGCATTCCAGTTCCCGGCGGTTCCTGGGTCATGGTTCCACACCGAAGCGGCATTGACGCCAGGGAGCGTCATCGTCGCCGTCGCCGGCCTGCCTGTCCAGATCCGGCTCCTCGGCTGCTGGCCAAGATGGCGGCAGCCACCCTCCCCCTGCCTGGACTCGTCTCCAGGCCAGCAACACGTGGCATCTCGTCGCAGACCCAAGCTGTGGACCCGTGCCGACAGCAAGCAGCTCGCATCCCGTCACGGACCCGGTGACAGTGCCCGTGCCACATGGTGCGTCCTCAAGGAGAGACGCCCAACCGCCGTACTTTCCGCGGTTCCGCGAACATTTCATCGGGGAGTGACCGGGCCGTTCCTTTCTGCCCCCGGCCGGGCCCCTACTTGGACCCTTCGACGCTGCTCCGGTAAGCCTGCCACGAAGCGTGGGCTGAAGAGTTCGGCTGCACCCGGGGTCCACTGTCAAGCAGCGAGCTAGAGTTTTCAGCATGTACCGCGCTGATCGTTTTTTTTATTTCTTTGTTTTTCTTCGCGGCATGCTCTTTCGCTCTAGCGTTTCGTTTTTTTTTTATTTTGTTTTTGAGAGCCGGTAGGCCATTTTATTTTTAGGCCTACCTTAGCCTTGAGAAGGGGGGAGTGTGGGAACCATTGGGTTCCCTCTATCCCTATCCAGGCCTAGCTTCAAGCAGGCCGTGGGAGTCGTCGTCACCAATGGCGTCGGCCTCCCGGATACAAGGAACCACGAGGCCGAATTCGCCGAAGGGGCCGGTTCTCCCTTGCCCATTTGGGTGAACGCGCCTTCGGCACACCCTTGAGAGCTATGATGGACGCGACTGCTAGTGGCCTCCCCGGGCGCGTCCATTCTCCGAGGCTACATAAGCTGGCCCCGAAGGTGGGCCAGGGGCTCTCGTCGGCGGAGGCCCTGGCTCTACGGAGCTCGGTTTTTCTTTGTGGGTCTCCGACTTCCCGTGAATCTGTCTAATGCGGCAGCGCGGGAAACCGACCGGGTGATACTGGCAATTGAGCCAGCGCCCAGACTTTTCATTGTCTAAGAGCGAAGCGTGCTGACATTGCAGTCAATAAACACGTCTTTATACGGACCCGAAGAACCTTCTTTGTGTTTTGAGTGGCACCCCCCCACAAAGGGCAATCCCACAACATGTATGAGTTGAAATTGATGGAGAAAATGATGAGCGCCGAATTAAAGAAGGCGTTCTTGCCGACGGCGAAATTATGCTTCGAAAGAATTTGTTGTGAGCCACGTTTATTTCATCAAATAAAGCCCAAGTTGATGGGTGTCGCGGGGTCGCTATTCCTGCTCCTAAAATATGCGAAACAAATCGGGTGTAGGAACGGACATGTTCGCGCAAGATCAAGCGTAAGTGCGAATAAACCAATATGGAAAGAGACATATTTGTTTCTTTCCTCGACGCTTGCTGATCCCTTATCTTCTGCGAAGGCGGCAAGCCGACTTCTACATTTCTTTAACTTCTACAGTTCTTATACGTAAGATTCCAAGAGCAGATCAATATTAAGAACAAACGCGGAGTGCTCGATCCGATTTTCCTTGCCTATTTTTTTCCTCCGAGAAACAGTACACTGATGACAACAGCTAGATGAATCCTATTAATAAATCTCCGAGGATGGACGAAGCCCAGATAATGTCTGACCCGAGATCAAAGGTTGTTTGCCATAAAGCTTGTGAAACCTCCCGTCACGGAAGTTGCGTGACAAATACAAGACGACATTTGAGTAGCTCCCAGAACGCACTAAAAGGCGCCTTACTTTTTTTCTTCTATTGTATATAGTTTGCTTTTCTTCTTTCCGTTATCCTGGCCTCTATCAGAGCGGACGCTTATCGGAGAGTAAGCCGGGGCCCCCGTGATGGTTTCTTCGGTTCTCAGAGATATCGGTGGCGGCTCCGAGCGTCTTCAAATCTTGACGTTCCACTATCTGCTGACGCCTGTGTGTGCGTGAGTGTATTTTTTGTGCGTGTGTGAGTGTACGTGTCTATGGGACTTCCTTTTCGTGTCCATTAACCGACTTGGCGATGATCGGGTAAGTGCGCACATACCTGTTCCATGTGCCGCCATCCCTACTCTCAATCCGAGTCGAGTGGTTCAACGAGTGGGAGATCCAACGAGTCCAAAAAACGAAACACCGGACGTCTTGACTCGTTGGACCTCACGACTCGATTGGCCTTTTGACTCGTGGGACTTCTTAACCCATGTTGGATCTTGTGACTGGTTTGGCCTCTTGGCCCATATGGATCTTTTGACGCTTTGAATCTCTTGACTCGTTGGATCTCTTAACCCGAAGCAGACTTGTGCCCGTTACTTGGAAAAAAGTAATGGATGGCAATTCCAAATTACCGAGCCTCAAATTGTAATAGATTACCGTTACAAATTACTTTCGCTCAAAAGCAACGGATTTGTTGACTCTTCACGTTACAAATTACTTTCGCGCTACTTTTCCCGTACACTTGTCAAGAAAAATGGAAACAATTTTAATGTTTTCGAAAATGCTCTACGACACTACTTTTCCTTTCTCATGCGGTCGAATTATGGTAGTCTTTGTAAAAACATAAAATATTGTGTTTAAGAGGAAAAGTGTAGGTGCACTCCGTTCACCTGTAAGCTGACGTGCCAGCAAAAGCTGTAACCACACCCGCGATCCCGCTAGCTTACGGCGACCGGAAATTATTCCAGGAATTCGGCGGACAAAGCTAGCGGTGCGCATGCTCAGTAGCAGCGCCTACCTCCGCTAAGAGATGAAGAAAACAACGCCTGCTCGGCGTTGTTTCCTGGACCTTTGTTTTTCGCATATTTGTATATGCCTTGCACGTTTTCCTAGTGGTTCTAGTGCACCGGTCATACAAAAAGTGGTGTTTTCTTTTCGGTTATTCCCCTCTTCGCGATGTTTTCTATTTTGTTGAACTTGCTATAATCCGTTGGAACTCAAGAACTCAATCAGGCGGAACGCTGGAGAAAGGAGGAGGTTTCCGCCTGTCCTCTCGAGCGTTCCGTCTGCTTCCTCCTCCCCGGCCTTCCTTTCCCTAGTCCCACTTTCTTGAGCTGCAACGGAGTATATCTTTATGGTGTTAAATTGCCTGCTTATATTAATCTAGTTTCCCTATTAAATTCATATTTAAGAAAAAGTAACAACTAATAGAGCAATCCGTTACAAATATTTTGTAACGAAATTGCATTACTAATTACTGCCGCAAAAAGAAGTAACGTGTCAATTACAAAATTACTCGAAAAAGGAGCAGATCTTATGCAATCTGTTACTTTCAGGGATTACTTCCCAAGCCTGACCCGAAGCGCCTATGATTGTGGTGGCAACTTGTCGCCTGAGATCCCCCTTAGTTCTGTTCGCATCCGGTATGGAGCTGTGGACCTATGGAGGCGTTTCATAGAGCTCCTTAGGTACTCTTTCAAACAAAACAAGTGTAACGATACGCAAACATTTACTGTGTACTATATATTTTCTATGCTGCTATTGTAACGGCCAGTTTAAGAGACGTGTAGCTTATTAGGTTCACGCTTTTTGCTTCGGTGGGATCCGTTCGTCGATCTGATTTGTCAATAGGGACTTTTAGCAAACCGTTACCGTGTTCCGCCTACCGCACCACCGGTGTCTTTGGAGCATTTCTTTTTAAGCGCGTACCCGGGTGATATTCTGACCGCGGGGCGCGTGTTTCAAAGCATGCTTTTAAGGCTCCGGTAATGCGGTACGCGGAACACGGTAACGGTTTGCTAAAAGTCCCCAATGTCGCATTCTCGCAGGCTGCGGAGGGATAGCTATTTGGTCGGGACCAGCCACGTCCTGCGTGTCTTACGTTGTGAGCGTCGATAGGATTCGCGTGACACAGCTAGAATGGGAGAAAAAAAGGAAAACGAAAAGTGATCCCTTATGAAATACGCTGTGTGAACTTATTCACAGGTGACATATGGATCCAGTCATTGAACTGTCGATACGGTCTAATGGACATTTTGAGGAGTTGACAGTGCGCATGCGCAGCGGTTGCAGACGAGAGTCCGCCAATGGATTACGTGCTACTTGTCGTACTCAGAACGTACCATGGCACCTTTCTTTTTCTTTTTAATGTGCTGTGCACTGTTGTGCTCCTTGTTATTACAAGCGCTCACTTCTGTATGGGAATTCAATGACTTACACTATTGATGAATAAAAAAGATCGAGGTACACCTAAGCATTTCATATGAGTTGTGAATGCGAAAGCAGGCAAGCCGCTCCTCGTTCCCTTTGTCGTCTGCTGCGTCCTAGCGCTCGCGAGATCCTGAAGCTCGCGCGCTTCAGGATCTCGGAGGCCTGGCGCAGCGGCCAGTGGGAGCCCCGTCGACGCGCGCCATCCAATGGATATGAAGGCGAATCGCTCCTATTGGGATCGCGGAAACTAGGAACCGTTTTCGCGCTTCAAACGGATGACGTCAGCTCGCCCCATGAGGCAGTTAATGCTTTCGCATTAATAAATAAATAGATAAATAACAATTTTGGTGACACACTAACGCCACGGCATCCACAGCTAAGTTCAGCCCTGTCCCGGTTTGGTTTCAGCGACAGCAGCAGGTGGTAACCGCGGAAAATTAGTTTTTTTTTTCTTTTTCTGTTTACCGATAGTTGGCGTTGAACCTGTTTTGCAGAAGGTTCATTACGTCAACGTCTTGTGTTTCTATTCATCTTCCTCCATTTCATTTGTCGCGTTTAGTTTGGCCTTCATAAACGTGGCTTGAGGTCAATGACCTGGAATACCCGCCTTATTTTCCTTTCTATATATGTATTCTGAAAAAGGTGAAAAGGATAATAATGAAAAAAAAAAAAAAAACAGTGTGTCTTAAGAACGAAAAAAAAAGGTACCTATTTTCTTTTTGTGAATGTGATTTTTCCTCTGACTCCACGCTGCCAGCAGCTGCCACGAGTGACAGATCGGCGTGGAGTCACCTGACGAACTTAACAAACTTCGTGGGAGATGAGGGAACCCTTAAAACTCGTAGAATATTGGAGAGGAGCTAAAAACGGAAAGCTGATTATTTCTCAAATCTTTGTTGCTGTACAATTAAAAAAAAAAAAAAAAAGGCTGGCTTTTCGGCATTTGCGCAGGCAAATAAAGGACATCCTTGCGGTCCTTTATTTACCTGCACAGTGTGGAGGTCACTGAAGGGCACGTTGCTAGGGTCTTGTGTACAAATAGAGCCGTCTCCGCGTCACGTGGCGTCGTGCCACTTCATGCTTTCATGTCCCGTCACGATGTCACGTGACAGTATCACCTGATGTCCCACACGGTGTCGCGTGACGTCATGTCTTCACGTCACGCCACGGAGGCAGCTCTCGCTGTAAAACCAGCTAGCGGTGTGACACTGAACTTGACATTTCACCGTCCTCATTGTCCAAGAAGACAGTTCGTGTGCTGGCCGAGCTGGTGATAATTAATCATAACCTTCGAATTTGAAGTGTCTCAATTTGTCGGCACCAGTCTCAGGTGTTATAATTTGATTCATGCTCATTGTCACAGTGCCATCTTTTTTTTTTTTTTTTTTTTTTGCCTCGTTTTGTCATTGGTCGAGCTCCCTGCATACATTGTAGCGATTGGTTCTCCGAAGTGCTATGCGGGAGAGCAGACGGTTCAGGTTTCGTGGAGTGTGTACGGTACTTTTCCTTGAATGTTCCATCCCGGCCAAAAATTGAGTGAGCGAGAAATACGTTATTCGTTCGAGCACTACACGTCGTATATCTCGCACGGCCCCAAGACCCGCTTCGTGATAGACGTGAGTCCATCAGCCGACGTTCCGATCTCATCGCCTGACACCTGCTGTTGTTGTTGGATGAGGCGGCACCTGGTGCCGACGGCTGAAACAATGGCCAAACGTCTCGAGAGAGAGCGTGCCGTGCATCACGCTGAGAGGAACCGTGTCTGTATGTACTCCCTTGATCCCTGAGCGGAGAGCGCGGTGGAAGCTACTTGCTCGTTGGTTCAATCACACGTTCATCTGTCGTCACGTGATCACGCTCCTGCCCTCATCCACGCGTTGGGGACGATGGCAAGTGATGAGATGGAGACGGTTGGTATTGGTACGTCGAGCACGTAGCTCCCACCGGACTGTCAGCTTGGGGGTAAACAAAGCATAGTCTTCCGACCCCTGTGCGTCTTTTTCTCTTCTTTTGCATGTTTTGGTTCCTTTTGCGGGGCTGCGAGCTGGAGATGTCCGGGGGCGACATGTGGGTTTTCTTGTATCTTTCGTACACGATGGAAGGAAGGCGGGCATTTTTGCCTATTTACAGTCCTCTTATTCTCACGTGGATATCTGTGTTTTCATTTTCGCCGTCTGGCGAGTTTCCGTCGGGGAACGGTGAGACTCACCTGTGATGGGACAGCGGCCATGAATGTGATCGTCATCGAACGTTTTTGCCATGCCCTATCTCTTTGTTTGTGAAGAGGCGACGATGGTGGGGAGACTACCTCGCAGTGTCTCGCTGCCAGCGTAAGAAAGGCGAAGAATGACAGGTACCGAGCGACTTATCATCGCCCCTCTAAAAAATTGCGGTGTGAGCCGCCAAGAACTCCGAAGAGCGAATCTCGAAGTCTGGACATAACAAGCCGTGCGTTTCTTAATTATTCGGTGACTACAGTGACTGTTTATTAAAACACGCTCGTTTTAACGAACCGGTGAGTGGGTGATTCTTAAAAGGAGGCGCGAAGCGACAAGGGCACAACAGGAATTCACACAAGGGGACGAACGTAGACGTGAATACCAGAGCATCCATAGCTGTAAATCAGCGCTCTTTGTTCTTCTCTCTTATGTGTCTCCCCGTTCTGTCCTCTTGCGTCCTGGGGACCTAAACTCGTCGAAAACAAAGTTCGAGTCGAAAGTTGGCGGAGCGCGCCCACTGGACGTTGGCGAAAAAAGCGCCAAGTCATCGTCGTGAAAGTCCAATCGGTGCGCTCCGTCAACTTCAGCCCCAACTTTGTGCTTGACGAGTTTGGAGGCCCTGCTACGCTCCGTCTACCGGAGCGAATGCTGCGAGCCATCCCCAGCCAATCCAAGGCCGCGTGAGTGTCACGTGACATTGCAGAAGCGCAGTATTATTCATCTTCACTGAAACGCTGGGCGTGGAGTCATGTGACACGCCCAAAGCGCTGGATGGGCGGAGATGGCTCCTTGCATCCGCTCCGGTCCGTCGCACGATGAATTGGAACATGGTAGAGAGTTTTAGGGAACCGTTTTTGCACATTCGATACGGTTCGATGGGCCAATCCTCCGGTACGAACTGCGAATGTTCTACCGCATAAGACTCGCGCATGCGCAGTTGGTACCGGAGGGCCCATTGTACCGTATCGCATGTGCAAAAACGGTCCCCTAAAGGCCCGTTCACACACTTGCGATCGAGTACGACCGAGAGAGATGAGACCTGTTGAAACCTCTTAAAATGTCTTAGGACGGGAGGACACACCGGCACGCTGGCGCCATCTATGCGGTGTCACTGGAACTGCATTTCACAAGAGCGAAGGTTTTGTGGGATTTCCGAGGTCAAATGTGCGTAATACCTATGAGAAAGACTCGTTTATAACGTTGACAAAAGTTTTTCGAGCCAAGAAAGAAAGGATAATGCGCGAGAGAAATAGAAAATATGCCGGACCGCCAAGTTTACACTGGTACCCAATAGGTGGCGCAAGTGTGCCCTCTCGTCGTAAGAGATATTAAGAGGTTCTGAGGCACTCGGTTGCAAGAGGACGCAAGTGTCTGAACGGGCCTTAAAACTCTCTACATAAAACAAATAATGCGACCGATTGAGGAAAAGAGAAAGAAAGCCGAATGTCTTACGTTACACAGTCTCGTTCTCATATTTTCCCCTGTACGCACGAACTCTCCGACGTCACGCCGCAGTGGTGGCCCTGCTGTCGGTACTGCGCATGCGCAGACGCTTCCTCTCGCGGGATTCTGGTCTCTGCGCACGCGAAGGGCACGCACCTGGTGCCGGCAAACGCAGGCTGGTTTCTAAACAGCGCGTTCACCCATACATAAACGTCCCGAAGATGACAGCCGTACTACTGCCTTTGATGATTCGCGTCCGTGTTTTCTTTGGGCCGTCTACGGTGCGCTATGATGCGTACATATTGGTGATTGTCACTCGGATGATGGATAGAACCCGCCTCATGAACGGTCCCGTGATTGCGTTGGCGTGCTTGGTGTCTGTGTGTCACGGCGGTGTGCGTGCGAGTGTACGCATCGGTAAAAGGTGCCCGTGCGTAAGGCGTTTGTGTGCCTTATATTCCCCTTCGTATCGGTAGGGTTCGCCATAGACGCAGTCTTATTTCTCGTTTGGGGGGAGTGCTAGCTGCGGCAAAGGAGGCGACTGTAACTGTGTTCAACTACCACCAGTTCTTTGGCGCCCAAACTTCTCAGGCGACTATTTGAGCTGTTATCGTATTGATTAGAAATAAATTCTTTCATGGGGAGTGTTAAGGGTTTAGTCCCATGGCAGTCCCTTTTTTATTTATTATTTTCAAAGAAATGTAAAAGCAAAATATAAAGAAATGTAAAAGCAAAGTGACCTTGCGAACGCGCGTGTTGTTTCTGGGCATTGAATTGCAAAATAACTTAGTGACACGTAGATTATTTAATTAGGTAATGTATGTTTAAATATTTCTGAGCACGCGTCTCATTGCCCCCCCCCCCCTCCCCCCTACATGATGCTGTTAAGAGGGAGATAATTTAGTTCGCGTGCACAACGCCATGATGAAGAAGTGGACGAGAGCTTTCTCAAAATTCTTGTGTCAAAACAAACAAAAAGGCTTTTGTAGTAATTTTTTATAGTTTTATATTACACTCTTATACAACATTCAAAAGCTCTTGTCCACTTTTCTTTTTTTATATAACATTCAGTATACCTTGTAAATATTCATTTTCCTAACTTTCGTATTGGAGGAGAAAATAAAGAAGCCCGCGGCCATATTTACTCCTTAAAGGGGCACTGACACATCAAAATCGTAATTTATTTTATCATCCGAAACGATTCAAAATGATGCCGGGACATTACCCTCAAAATTCGAAACTTGGGAATTCAGTATTTGTGAATTAAAAAAACAATTTCCAAATGCCGAATTTGAAGTTCCCGCGCGATCCGCGCCAGCGCAGTGAGTCAAATTTTGCGGTCTCCTGCGACTCGACTTTCTTTCGGACCTCCGCACCACGCTGTGAAGCAAAGCGCCGTTGCTACCGCGACCCGTAGAGAGGAGGAGGTGAGCTGGCGGAATAGAAGGGAGCCGACGCGGGGAAAAACCGGTCTTCCCCGACTCGGCGATAAGCCTCTGCTCGAGCGCCGCCAAGGTTTCCGAGGGAGAACACAAATTCAGGAGGCGACATCACACCGAAATCTGATTTTTGGTATTTCAAAAAGAAAGGCCGTAGTGCGTTCGTCATTGCGTTAAAAAACATGTTTTACGATTGCCGTTATTAAATGTTATAGAAATGTCGCCTACGAAACTTCCAAATTTCCTGATTTTTGACGTCATCGATCAAAAGAAGCAAGGAGGTTAGCGCGGGAAATATAAACGCCAAAAATAAAAAGGCGCGCGCGCGCGCGGGAAAATTTTTTTTCGCGATGCGATTTTTTTTGCGTGTCTATGACTACAACTTGCATCGTTTTAGACAATAAAAAAGAATACGACCTTTGGGGTGTCAGTGCCCCTTTAATTCCAGATATAAGTGATTTACCAATGACTACAGCTTGTCCAATCATACACAAGAACACAGATAATGCGTCCGTTAGCATATCTGCCCTTCCGTGTGTAGTTTTACACTTTTTTTTTTTCCTGTGGGGATAGATGCGTTCACATTCGAGCTCTAGAGCTGACCTGGATGGATGGAGAATGTACCCTTCGCATGGGCGGTGCTTGCGCCCCCTAGCAAAGGATTTTCGCTCCGAACGGATCATGGTTGCCGTGACCAGCGACGATTGGTGGCGACGGTCGGTTCCGCTCGGAGGGTCCGGACCGCGGCGGGGAGCCCTTCAAGTGGTCCTAATTAGGGGCGGGAAATGGCCCGTCATCCGGCCCCCTCCTTTGGCTCGCTTGTCCCCGGATCAGACGGGGCACACCCGGGCGTTACTTTATTCCACGGGCTGTTTCATCCAGTTCCTCGTTTGCGGGATCCCTTAAAAACAACGGAAAAAAAAAAAGAAAGGAAGAGAAGAAAGAAACATCGACGGTATTCGTTTCTTTTCAAAAGGAAGTTTCAAAAGAAAATTGACGGTTCCGGTTTCCGTTCTGGCCTTTTTTTATGATTCTATGCGTTCTTAAATGTCAGATGCCTTTTATTTGTTTTTCAACGTTACCCGCTGTCGTCTCTTTTCGAAACATCTTAGGCAACAGTGGCGATGGCCATTTCTTAAGTATGAAGCGCGTGATTAGATCCGACTCCTTGGCAAATGATGACACAGCACTCGTTCTGTGTACGACTGTAGTGTGCAGGCTTACAGTTGCTAGCTCTGGAGAATCTACTGGGCAAAAAAGCGTTTGGAACTGGCCGGAGGCGGAGGTTTGCGCACCCAGGATCTCGGAGGCTATGGTGCGAAGGTCGGGATTCAAGAGTCGGAAGCTAGGGGGCGATACGGTTGTCCCCCGGCCGCACGTTGTCTGCTATGAAAAAGTGAGTCACGAGCACGCGACTTTGACAGCGACACCCGGGGAATCTGAAATACGTCGGCACTTTTTTTTTTCGAACTTCCTTTTACTGTTTTCATGTTCGTCAGCGAAGCGAGGTGGAATTTTTTTCTCCCGTTCCCCTCTATTCTTCTCGGAATGTTCGACACGTTTGTCATCGGGAATGTTCGTGGGCCTCGTTGCGGCCTCTTGGAACCCATCGAGTCACAGCGTCAAAATTTCTTTTTTTTCCCTCTTTTTGTTTTACTTTTTTTTTTTTTTTTGAGCGAGCGAAGTTGCAGCGGGAGGCAAACGTGTACGACGTTGATTTAACCATAAGCATACCCAAGTAGTGTGCCATTACAAGGGGCTTAAGATAATGGTGTAAAGGGTATAGAGCGAAATATTAAGGGGAGGGGCGTAAACGTTTCTAGAGTAGGTGACAGATTAATAGTAAAATGGAAGCTCTTGCCACCTCTTTCCACTTTAGCAGAACGAACGGTGAAGAGTAAATAATCTAAAAAGAAATAGTCTGCACTGTGGAACTGAGCATGACGTTGTACCATGCTCAGGGCCACTGTTTCTTTTTAAGGTGTAATTACATGTTCAGTCTCGTCATTGGCCGTGTTTTCACTGTGGATTGCAGCGATTGGTTCTCCCAAGGGCTTTGCGGAAAAGCAGACGCTCCAGGTTTCCTCGAGTGCAGGCTAGGTGGCGCAGGTCACCGCCTCATACAAAGGGTACGGCCAGTACCGTTCATCCATCCGGCCACAACGAACAAGGAATCACAAGGCGCAGAGAATGCGCGAACAGATGGATTTGAACTTTAGCCGTGGTTTGTTACGGCCTAAACAAGGCGGTTGTTCAATTAAAGAAGCGGTATAAACCATGACCTCCGAGATTCCTGGCGCGCTAAGCGCAACGCTCGCCGGCAGTGTCCGCGGCCTTGCATACCTACGCGCTCATCACTGTGCGTTATCTGCGAACTTTCATTGACTAAAAAGTTAGGGCGCAGGCGAGCTGGTGTAAGTTTACCATTTTTTAGACCACCTGAGACTGGGTGGAAGAAACACGACGACGTCTCAAGTCGTCGTGTTTCTTCCACCCAGTCTCAGGTGGTCTAAAAAATGGTTTCATTGACTGTTGATTGATGTGCAAGAGGGACGTCCGCTTGCTTTTCAATTAGAGCTGTATGCCCTACTTTATTGATTTCTTGCCCGCCTAATTGGAGCTGCAGCCTTTGGATCTGGAACCGCCAAACTATTCATTGAAATGAAAACGGAAATATTGATTCATTAACGAGGAAAACAAAACATGCTCGTTTTTTAATGGTGCTACGTTTCACCGGATGGACTACAGCCAAAGCTACGCCCCGCCACGTTCAATTACGAACCAGTTAGAAACCACGTGGTCTATTCCTCCATTGTGCTTAAAGGCCCGCGTACACTTCGCGCTTTCCACTTTTGCACACCTCTTCCTTTCCTATGTCCTCGCCACTTTTTACGTTGCCCTAACTTGGCTCCTCTTCGCAGCTTAGGAGAGGGGAGCGCTAAGAGGATTGTCTTCCCTGCAGAAAGTCGAAGTTGTACGTCGGCCTTTAACAGACTGCTACGCTCGTCGGTGAGACATACCACGTTGTTTGTGATCTCGCTCGTGATTAGACCTGGCAGCCCGTAACTTTGGCGGTAGGTCATCGTAGGCTGAGACGAAGTAGAGAGTGACCCCCTTTGTAACTTTTGTTCGTAGAAATAAAGAGAAGAGAGACACGACCGCCACAGCGCCGTGTCCTCACGCGGTGTACCGAAAGGCGGCTTTCCACTGCGAACCGCGATTTCCCGCGCAACGAGTAGTCACGCTCCCGCGATCAGTCAAAGGAGCGGGTCTGTTGACCCCAGGACCCCAATCAAGCGCCAATTAGTAAAAAGTGGGGGAAAGAACTCCGACGGAGTTTAATTATAGAAGCAGGGCGGCGCGAAAAGGGGGGTGAGGGAAATGATGGAAGGCGTCGAGGAAAAGTCGAGTCACGTGGGTACACCTCTGGTCAGCTTGGTTTAGACTAGAGTCACAGCGACCCTCTGGCCGCCTTGTGGCGTTCGGAGGGTTGCTAAAACGGTAACTGTTCCGGCACAGTCTCCGGGCCGGAGCGAGGCAGCACATCTTTCTCAGCGAAGCCTAGGTAAACAAACCCCCTCGAAGGAAAGTAGCTCCTCCTGTACTCCGTTCCACCTTATACGATGGATTGGAGCGGGCGCTACCGGCAAGCCCAGCCAACCCGGTGCTGTAAACGCATCGCGTCACTACGCGTCTCGCGCGCGTTGCTGTGTCCCTTTCAGAGGCCACGTGACATTCACGAGTCATGGAATTGGCTTCGATGGCTGCTTAGCATCATCTGCGATTCATCGTAAGGTGAAATGGGGTAGAGCGATCCTCGTTCGGAAGAAAACCAACTCTGTTTCTTCGTTCTCCCTCGTAGGTGGACTGGAGGAAACGTTTAGACTAAACTGACCTAATGGTGTACCACAACGTCCCGCGTGGTCCTTTTGGCGACGTCAACCGAGCAGCTACCGTTAAGTCGTCATGTGATTAGTCGTTGACCGTCTCGACCAACGAAGCGTAAGAAGCCAGTCATGACGTTGCGTTTTACGATTATGTGCGCGCAGCCACCTTCGACTTCGGTTCATCTTGCCGGGAAACGGGAATGAAGTCTCGAGGCAGTTCTGCGGCGGACTGAAGGGACTTGAACCAAACTGATCCGATGCTGCGTCGCAAATGCTTCGAAGAAAGCAACCAAATGGGCTACCGCCATTTTGTCACGTGACTATAGCTCATCCAGTGAAACCTAACGAACCAACCATAACGTTACACACTTTTCGAGAAAGAAAAAAAAAAAAAAAGTTCACATGTAAGCGCGTGGCCCACACACTAAACTTTTTTACACCCCTTAGGGGTGTAAAGCACTTGTCCCAGGACGAGCACCCTTTGAGGGTGCAAACGAGCACCCCTCTGCCAAAGCACCCTATAGGGGTGTGAAGTAGTATAGGGTGCACGGTGCAATGCACCCCAATCCAAGGGTGCTGATGCTGATTTTAATGGGTGCTCGAGGATGATTCATTCTAATCGAAATAAACTTTTGTAAAACAAAACTTTTCTCATTTACACAGATGATCTCGTTACAGATGAGCATTTAGCCAAGCCGACACTTTGTACAGGCAGGCTGGCACTAAAAGTGGACTATTATCTAAAATTAGTTGATTAACTTTTCCAATTACTGGTTCGACAGCTGTTACGAAATTGAAGACAATCACCTCCTTAAATCAGTAAATTTTTTATAAATCCTGAAATGAGCACATAGACCAAAAAAGAAAAAATATCTTTTCACCAAAGGCAGCGGTATTGTAGCGGTCCAGAAAGTATTGTATCCCACAACCCGTTTTGTGTGCAACAATCTTTCACAATCGTTTTTTTCTGAGGTTTGTGCTCATTTCACGAAAGCTGGTCTGAGAAGGTGACTGCCCCCCTTTTCACAATATGTGCTGGTGCTATCGAACCAGTAACTAAAAAGCTAATTCATGAATTTTATGCAATAAGTCCACTTTTAACTGTCATCTTGACTGTATAAAGTGTCTGCCAGGACAACTATAACTCAACTGTAAAAAGATAATTTGCATAAAACAAAAGTTTTATTTTACAAGAATCTGTTCCGATGAGAATGAATCACCCTGTATCTCAGCACCTGTCAAACAGGGTTCAGTATGCCAAGCATGGCAACCAGAAAACCACGAAGTATGCAGACCAGATAAGTGAAGAAATAAGGAGATGCAAAAGTGCAGTGCCATCACGGGACCTTGTTACAGAAACTGGATTCCTGATTTGATGTGTGCAATGCATCGGCACATATGCTACTTGAAGCAGCCGTGCATAGATGCACTGTCCGATAATGAAGGCAAGATGTGCATGGCAGAAAAGGTAATATTTCAATGTGAAGCTCATGTGCAAACGGAAGTTACAGGAAAATCTTGAGTAATTTAAGTTTTACTTCTGACAAAATTTGGAAGGAAAATAAGAAAATATCACAGAATTTGTTCCATGCCTAAAGCTTCTGAATTTATTAATTGCTCGATGGTCTTAATACTCGTATATTAGACTAGATCAGTGGGAGACATTCTCAAACATCATTTTAAAGAAGGAGTCTGCCACCAATCTCAATGTGTCATCAAGTGTCCAATTGTCAAACTGCCAACACTGAAGTGTGATATGCATCACATGCATAATCAGCACTTGCTCATGCAAGCTAAGCAATGTGAGAAAGTGTATGGTACAAACATAAACAAGGAGCTTAGCTTGTTCAATTCCGATACTTGGTCCTTGCATCCTGCTCTGGCTCGTCGGTCATTTCCCTTGCATATGAGGTGGTTACGAGTTGTCATACTTGGCATGCCGTAGTACCTTTACACTTTCGCCCAAGGCATGGCGAGTGGCATCAACTGCATACAAACAGCATGTGATTGAGCTGCAAGTAAATACAATTTGTTATAAAATGAATAAAAAAAATAAAAGAAAAACTAAATTAATAACTATTTATTGAGCTATAATGTGACCACAAAAAAAATAATGAGGTATGTCCTCCACACACATATCCAAATACAATACTTGAGGCATTCTATCAAATATCACAGCATATATAGGCCTAGATGCTAGTAAAAATCGAGACAAAATTGGGGGGTTTGAGTCAATAAAAGCCGAACTAAATGAATAATCATTTATTGAACTATTATGTGAGCACAACAAAATAACCAGCTATGTCCTCCATACAAATAACCAAATATATTTTCTTTAAATATCACAGTGCAGGCCTAAAATGCTAGCAAAAATAAGAAAAAAAAAATCAATACAGATTACCTCAGTACATCACAATGGTTCTTGATAAAATGACTAGAACAGAAGAACAATTTAGATGCCTTCCGTTTCGAGTGTATACTTTTTGTTCCCTTGCACATGAGACTTTCATTTAGGACCCTTAAGTTGCATAAAAATCAAGCTACACTTCTTTTAGTTTAGGGCTTAAAACATTAAGACAAGCTACCATATTTTCCAGACTATACTTCACAATCAGCTGTATAATGCGCAAGGGTAAATTTCGGCTAAAAAGAAAAAGTATTTTCTTAGATAGTCCGCACTCGGTGTATAGTCCTCGGGGAAAACTTCAGGCTGGAGAATTCCACAAAAGAGATATCTGCGGATGAATGTCAGGGGGCTTTCTGTAATCTGTTCGTCAGCCAATCGCAGAGTTCCTCAAGATTAAGCTTGACCTAAGTTAGTTGCTTGCGGGCTCCCAAGCAAACATGTCAGATGCGAGGTATCGAAAGCCTGGGAAACAGACTGACGGCAAGAGGTTGTCTTGATTACTTTATCCCAGCGTAAAATATCCAAAACACGGCAATCTGGCCTAACCAGTTTTGTAATAATGAGCAATCTTGAAACAAAAATAGTAGAGTCCACACCTGTAGATAGACTGTACGGTGTAAAATATCAACTTTTAGACATGTATAGTTTGTGCACTATAGTCTGGAAAGTATAGTACATTTATTTTAGTTTCGAGTTAGAAGGTTAAATGGGTGCTGTACTGAATTTTGACTTCACAAAACAAGGCACCAGAAGCACACAGAAAGATGCTACAGACCCCAAAACATCGCTCATGCTGCAGTATCTCAACTGGATGGGCATATTTTCGAAAAAGGGAAGAAGAGAATACAAATGTCGCAAGCTTTGTTAATCATGCTCATATTTTCCAAAACGTACTGCCATCCGTACAAGATACCGTCATATGAGTTATGTTCTAAGGTTTGCAGCATCCCACCTAGTGCTTCGCCCTGGTTTCGTGCATCCAAATCTCGGTTCAGCATCCCTTTGGTACTAGAATGGTTGTTTGTCGGCCTCATTGATTCCACGCTCTTGCGACCTTGTTCAGGAATTTCATCAGAACTGGCCTCGGAGTAGTGCTGCTGAGGCCGACAAACAACCATTCTAGTACAGCAACTGTGTTTGCTGCCTTTTTCGAGTACGTATATTAAAAAGCCAGTAAGCCACCATGATGGCAGCGATGTCGTCCTCTGCATTCTTCACGGACAAAAACCGCTGCCTATCGACAGCGAGGTACAAAAAGTCAGCCCCCTCGGCGTCATTGCCAGAGTACACGACGCACGGCATTGCCGGGATGTCTTGCTCCTGAGTTAGCAAACAAAATCAATGCAATGTAAGGCAGGAACCATGCGTGATAGTCTTCGCTAAATCATCACAGTTAGTATATCTCTTTCTACCAGCGAGCTGGTCCAGTGTTATTTGCTATAGTCACTTGATCTATGTTAAATACGTAATACCCCCACCCTCTGCAGGCCTGATTACACTTGTACAGAATGCAACTTAGACAAGTGGCAGTAAATCATGCTTTCCCAGCACTGAAAAATATGCAAGATCATCAGTGCGACAGGGACACCTGCATTATCTCTGCGATTAGTAAAATTTCGGCAATGCTAGCCAGAAGTCTGGTTCCACATAGAGACGTAAACGTTGCTTTGGCTTGCTCATTGCAAAAAAGCCAGAATCAGTCAACAGGAGTCCACATTCTCCTTGTGTGATCTCCTGATCTGCAATTACTTCACCTCCCATGTACATTTGGGCCAAAATATTTTGCTTTAGATGGTTAGAAATTTTGTGGAAACTGCTTTTGGCCATGATATTTCCAACCATCAGTGTGTCAGGAAAGACAGCCACTGGATCCTTTGTACCTTTCTAGAAGAGTGTGCCGTGCAGTGATTAGAAAGCTTGTTTGACGAAGTTGTAGTCAAACATGTGAAGCAGTGCCATCAGCATCGTATTGGCTCCCCTGAGACCATCCGACTCCTAAACATCACCTCCAACTGCATAACTTTGCTAAACTCTGATCTAGATGCAGGCTAAACTATGTACAAGCATGTAACATGGCTCTATCTGTTGCGCAAGAAAGGTGCTAGTTTGTAATGTACCGCATGCTTGGCTGCCATTAAAAAAAAAATGGAAAACTTTAATAAGATGAATACATTCACAATTGCATATGTGCCCCAATGTTGCCTAAACATTTGCTTAGAAAGATTGTGCGCCAGGGAGTTCATAAAAGCGCTAGGTTACATTTTGCAACCTATGCTAGAAAAGATAGTTGAGAGCTAATTACCTCCTCTCCAACAAACAGATGTGACAGTGCCATGGTTTCCTTGACATTGTAAACCACGATCATTGTAGCCGCTCCTGCCAAGATGTCTGAAAAATAGTAGCACAGTTCCAGTATAAGGTTAGTAGAAATTC
This sequence comes from Ixodes scapularis, assembly GCF_016920785.2. Taxonomy (NCBI): domain Eukaryota; kingdom Metazoa; phylum Arthropoda; class Arachnida; order Ixodida; family Ixodidae; genus Ixodes; species Ixodes scapularis. The sequence goes on along the minus strand of NW_024609839.1, from coordinate 88,484,598 downwards.
TCTACAGTTTTCATGCCCTTGGCGCCGTGGAGGGCTCGCCTTCCACGGCGCTTGCCTACATGATTTGCAAGGTCCATCAAAGTTGGAGCTTCGGGTACTAAAAGGAGTGTGGAGCTGGATGTAGTGCTGTACAAGCATACTTCTTGTAAGCGTCTAAAGCGCACTGGCGAAGACTCTTGGCTCCTGCCGGTATCAGGGGCAGCAGAAGACAACCAAGACCATGCTAATGTTCCGAGCATGCCTGCTTACAGCGCCCGGCGAGACGAAAGCACAAATTGGCGAGCATTTATTGCATTAGTCCCACAACCACCTGTTGCACAAAATTAAGGAGCTTGGTTCTAAGCAAAGTTTCCTGCAATCACACGGGTGTAATAATTGCAGCCACTGCACAGCTGTGACAACTGCTAAGTGTGCCTTTACTGCTGAGAGCTACTGCGGTGCGCCCCCTGTTCCACCGCTTCATGGCGGGTGTGTTGATGATTTGATGTTTTCGTTGCTTAATGATTCCATACTTTATAATTATAACTTCAGATGTTTCTTGTTTATCTGCAATATTAAATAAAAAGTACCTTAATAAATAACTGGTGCAGCTCTCTGATTATAATATTCATTTTGCTTTAAAAAAGACAAAGCAGCGGGTCTGACCCATTGTAGTTGCTTCATGAGGCATCGCCAATGCGTCGCAAGTCACGTGCATTCGACGTTATGTGACGCCACTGCAGCACAAGCTGGTTCTGCCTTGTTCAATTAAAACATAATGCACTAGTAACATAATTCTCTCCTTATTGCCTAGGTGGCCCAACCCACCACTACAGGGATTCTAAGGATTCCTTTTATCTGAAGAAGCTGAAATGGAAGGTCATAAAATGCAACAAAAAAAATGCTCCTTCATCGTCTTTCGCTTAGTACAAACTGACATGTCTAGCTAATTGCTTCAGGGAGCCCAACGACGTTACAACGCACAAAATGAAAGCAACTGCATGGCAACTCCATCGGTAGTGGATTATTCTGTCCGTCTTGTTTTTCTGTATTATTGTTCTGTCGTGTGTGCATTCAATTTTGTTATCCTCTGCCTGCATTCCCCCAGGGCAGTTTCTCAGCCGCTAATACATATTATAGCTTTTTGGATCCAATTAATTTGAAGGATATGAACCTCAGCTTTCCCAGTGCCACAGAGGCATTGCCAGCGCCTGTCCTACTCAAAAGATAACGAAAGCCCATCCCCCTCTCCGCTCCCCCCCCCCCCCTCCCCAAAGTCTTCCATTTTGCTGGGGCCTCTTGTCCCCCATCCTCCTCATACAGCATTTTGTCATGGGCGCCGCGGAATCATGATTTTGGCTACGTGCCTGGCTTGCACCCATTTTTTTGTTTGGTCATTACTGTAGGGTTTAACTGTAAGCACAGTGTTAATGCAGAGTAAAAGATAGCAGCATACTCTTGTTGGCTAGTGCTGATGATTGGACCAGTTGGTAGACAATTATTAAAAATAAATTGTGAAGAATATGGGAACAGAGCATACGGACATGACACAGCACTGTGTTCATCTCCTCCTCCTTGTCTGTGCAACTCCCATTCTTTGTTTCTGATAATAATTCATTTTTAATGATTTTCTGTTTGGTATCATCTGTATGGGGGTTCACTGTAACGACCCACCTGCCATTGCATTCACTTTGGGGGCAGCTCCCTGTTCCTTATGGTGCCATCGTAGAGGAAGTGCAGGGTGGGCGTCACTTTCACTCTTGTGGTGTAGTTCTCCAGGTTCCCATAGGTTGCAAGCTTCCAGCCAAACTGAGTCAGGCCTGCCAGCCCTGCGGGAAATGTCAATTCCACTCTTTTAGACGTAGACACCCACGTTTTGAGTGTACCTGAAAAAGCTTCAACAGAGAGGAAACGCAATATTTAGCCCTTTTTGAATGCATCTTTTTCTTTTGCAGGGAACATACATAACACCACACACTAGTGTACATTCAGTGGTGTGGCTTAATTTTTGATGAGCATTTTTTTATATAACTTGAAGCATTTGGCAAAAACGTACAATATCATGGGTCAGACATAAATTGTTCCTGTGAACTATCCTACACATTTACACATTACCTGATATCATGAAAGCAACAGAGCAGGGAAGGCTGTACTGCATGAATTACACATGATTTATAACCAATTAAAAGTTGGTATTTTTTCATTTATTACTATTGGTTATTATTTTTTGACAGAAAGAATAACTGGGCGAGTCGGTACGTTGGTAGTCTTTCAACACCATCGAATATTGAGGATCTTTTCGGATTTTTTCATACTTTTGCTTTTGAGTAAAGCTATACGCACTCCGGAGTGCGCTTCGCGCGGAAATGGCTATACGCACCCCTCCGAGAGATCATGCCGCTCGGGCCACCCTTTTCGAACGGCGCGTGAATCACTGGGGCGCTCGTTAACACAGCCCCCCGCCTGCGTTCACGCCGCTTCGCGGCGACAGTATCGGCTGTTAATTACAAAGCGTAACCAGTACACGCCGCTTCGCGGCGTCCAGCCGGCAATCCAAGCCCCGCTGTCCCCGATCGCACCTCCGGAAAGGGAGTCCGCTACCATTTAGTTCTGCGAAATTTCTCGACAACATTCGATCTTTTTTTTTACTGTTTATCGCAAAAAAGAAAATATCGTAAATATCGCCAAATGCTTCGACAAAACAAAATGTTTCAGAAAAAAAAAAAAAAAAAAAAAAAAAGCTGGCACACCGCGGATCGAACCCGCGACTTGCGCATGAAACGGACATCCTAACCCCTATGCCATGGCACCGCTTAGGAATCTCGTTGTGTCCACTCTTTTTATACGAGAAAAGCGGAGTGCGTATAGCCATTTCCGTCCGAAGCGCACTCCGGGGTGCGTATAGCTCTACTCTTTGCTTTTTCTAGCTGCTCTGCTTTTGAAGCGGCTTTCGCTGCCCCGTAAAAACGCGACATTCAAACTCACTTTATTTACATTGCACAATCGTATACTTCAAAAGCGTGCCGCTTCGGCATACGCGAAATAACCGCGCGTTTCTGCGGCACAGGCATTATAAGCATAGGCAAGAAATCATGCGGCTCGCTCTTGTAACGTTTTTTCTAGCTCCCGTTTTACGAAACGAATCGGTGGCGAGCGGCTGTTGAGACCACACGGCAGAACTAGCATGACCTGTGATTGCTTGAACTGCCGTCAGACTGCGCTTGAACGCTCCGCAAATTGCGTCATCGGACGAACGTCGTAGAACGGCGCCCAGAACAGCCTCTCGGCTCCGCCGCACACGAATCTTTCTCACCCTGCGGAGCAAGCCATAGGTTTTGAACAACGTACAGCTGCAACGGAAAAAGAGTAGCACAAGAGACCGATGACCGGAGCGGCAAAACCGCGACACGCGGCGCTATCGTTCCCGAGCTCGCCGATAGCGAGAGTGCAAGTCATGTTGCATTGTTCAATGTGGGGGGTGGCCGGCAGAAAGTTGAGGGATAAGATAGCTTTTAAAATGCAGGCTTTATAATAAGCTGCTTGCTGCCGGCCGCCCCCGCGTTGAGACATGGAACGTGACTGTCACTCTCGCTATCGGCGCGCTCGGGCACAAGAGCGCCGCGTGTCGCGATTTTGCCGCTCCCGTCGTCGGTCACTTGTGCTACTCTTTTTCCGTTGCAGCTGTACGCTCTTTTTAATTAACGAAATAACACCGGCCAGAAGCATCGTTAGAATCAAGCATAGCTTAGCAAGCACATGGTACACGACAAAGTTTCAAAACAGCGACGCAGTTCGCAAAAACAGAAGTGCTCACCGGCGTTTGCAGCAGTGTTGAAGGACTGTCCGCAACTTGCGTTGGTAAGACGCAGCGTCTCCCAGCTCTCAGTCATCCCTTGCTACGCTTGAACACGTTATTCGTAAGGAAGATATCTAAAATATAGGCTAAAACGTAAAAAGGAAGCGATCCTCGAAGCCTGCGGAACCCCCAACGGTAGCTGAGTGCAATAGCGATGGGCCTTGCGCAGTCTTCAAAAAGCTCTTCTTTTTTTTTTTTGAAAACGAAACTAAGCAAATAAGTATTATATTACTATTAATAGTGTCACTATAATGTTGTAGAAAATTAACAAAAATTTAGCCTATCTTAGGTTTTATCTAAGTTTTAGGTTTTCTTTTTAAACACGAAACCGAAACTATAACTCAAGCACGTTTCGTTCGTCGTATTCATTTCCGTGCGTGCGTGCGTGTGTGCGTGCATGCTCCCGTGCTCGTATGCGCGTGTGGATACGTCCGCGTGGTTGTTTGTGCGTGCGTCTGCGTCTGCGTGCGTTTGCACGTGTACATGCTTGCGTACGCGCGTGCGCGCGTGTATGTGTGTGTGCGCGCGCGCAAGCATATCTGTTTATGCATTCTATTGAACTACGCTAGCAAGAAGGCCAATAGACCGATCTCACCAAGCGTTCCACGCATGCGTGACGCCGCCATAGCTGTAGTTCGTAGGAGGCAGACGCCAGTTCACGAGATAGCTCATGCCGCCTCGTGCTCTGCTCGCGCAGACCTCTAGCAGGGTTGTCGCGTGTGCAGAAAGACTACAGCTCCCACGATGCATGTTGGCAGCGGTGGCGTACTCAGACTAGCTGTGGGATCGGTCTATTGAATGTCCCTGGGCACTGCAAAAAACAATGAATGATTTTATTTTTATTGTTATTATTGAACTATGCCAGCGTGAAATCCAGTGATTCTTCCTTAACTCTGCAGTAAATACTAGTTGATTGATTGATTGATTGATTGAGCTTTATTTTGCTGGTCGTAATTTTAAATAGATGCCGATCGGATTTTCGGAGTAACAGATTTTGGTTGATTAGCCATAAATAAAAATAAAATGAATAAAAAAATATACTGTGGTTCATCAATTCATTTAATGTACGCTGAGCCTAGTTATATGAACTGAAGAAGACATGCAGATATCTATCGCTTCCTTTTTTTCTTCTAAATTATGCTGTTAAAAATAAAGCACATCCTTGACCCAATAACTGAGCACCGTTCCAACACCCTTCCAGCTCTCAGCACCCCTCACAATGAATCGGAAGGGTGCTCGCGCAAAAGCACCCTCGCGCTCGTCGTAAGGGGTGCTAACCCTGCAAGAAAAAGGGTGCTAGACGGCTAAGTGAAGGGTGCAAACCCACTGCAGCACCCCTAAAGGGTGCTCTAGCACCCTTAAAGGGTGTAAAAAAGTTAAGTGTGCACGTGCGCCTCCAGCCTTCGGCTTCAGTTTGTCTCGTCGCGGAACGGGACTGGAATCTTGAGACTTGTGTAGATGGACACTTCCTTTTGAGTTTTTCCGCATCTCTGCGGATGGACTCCAGTTGTTTGGGGGCCTCCGTGTTTTGATACGGGGCTTTGCGGAACGGGACTAGGGTCTTGAGACTTCTGAAGATGGACAGCTCCCTTTCGGTTTGTGCGCGCCGCTGCGGAGGAACTGGGGCTGTTTGGGGGCCTCGGTGTTTTGATACGGAGTTGCCGCCGTTCTGCCCTACACGGCGTGGCGGCCCGGGGTTCAACCACCCCTGCTGCGGAAAGATGTCTGAGACCCGTTGTTGTTGTGGGAGAAGATTCTGCTGCTTCTGCTGCTGGTTGGTGGCGGCGTCTAAAAATAAGATGGCCGCCGTCTCTCGCTTCCGAGATATAAACGTAGAGGGAGAGGCGGTTTAGGGGGGGCGAAGGAAACGTGTTTATCGGGGAGCGAACTTGTAGGGGGAGTGTAGCCGTTGGTTTATGGCGATTTGGTCTCTCGTGGCTCCCGGGGTCGGTTCCCGGAAGGAAGGAGCTTTGTTCGCGACATGTCTTACGCGCTGGCGTTTTGACCGCCTGGGTATGTGCGTGCGCGTACGATGCGTTCATGTGTGTTCTCGCGGGTTTATCAGGCAGTTATTCTTACTTATCCTCGCATTTTGCTTCGAAATGCCACCAGTGGCGCTAGTTTTTATATGCGTATCGACTGTTCTGAACTCTTATGCTCGTTCGATACTTTTCCTCATTCAACGATCTTTGGTAAGGCACGTGTCCAATTGTTACTTTGTTCATTCTGTTCTCTTCTGCCACGTTGGAAGAACCCACGGTTCTTCACAAACACCAAAATTAACGGCGATGGTTATCTCTACGAAGAGCTTATTTGACACTCGATTGCCGACGAAAAGAACCATCGTTACACGAGCTTGCAGGTGTCATGCTGCACGTCCTTTCATTGCGTGCCGTATTTCAAGTGGGATAACGGTTCAAAGAAACGAATAAATGTGGTCGCATATTTTTTGTTCGGTGTTTATTTGGCAATTTCTGTATATATGAAGATAAAAACAATATAGAAGAAAGATAAACGGAGTCAGAAAGAGACGCATTCTTAGCACGCGCGTAGGCGCACGTCGGAATGGAAGCGGTCGGGGACCCTCATAAAACAGTGGCGGTTCGTCGACATCTGCCAAGTTCGTTGTTTCCACACGCACCTCGCGAGATCGCGACGGAGAGGTTCGCCCGATGATATCGCCTAACGAGGACGGCCACGCTCTTTCCTCGACACACACAGGCGCACGCACAGACGCACAGACCAATTGAGCAATCGCCCAAGATGTATCACTGCGGGCGACGCTGACGACACGCGCTCCTTTCCACTGCTGTTTGTTTGGCCGCGTTTCTACGCGCGCGTATAGCCCCTGGGGGCAGTCGACAGGAGACGCTTCGGTCGGCCGCTAGGCAGCGCGCCTGGCGGCCAAAAGGGGCAAGTTTAGGAGGGCCGAACCACCGAACGCTGGACTCGAGCGCCGCGTTAAATGGTGCTTTTACACTTTCGCGAATTCGCGAGAGTGTAAAAGCACCATTATAGTTCTTCAGGGCTTTCGGAGACTCGATCACAAGATCGGGTTCAATGATGGCGGCCGCATGCCGTGGTAAAACTGGGATCACACTGCGAATACATCCGTCACACGAAGGACACACTGCAGACACTGAGGCGTGTTTGTTCCGTGTATGGCGGCCCTGTCAGCTTGGTTATACAAAAACTCTCTGTTGACATCTTCGAAGCATACATACGGACGCATGAAGCACACGTACTTCGAACGACATAGAATTCTGTCGGTCGTCCTGCCTGCAGTGAACAACACCATTTCTTTTTGTATGATGCGCGACAGTGCGACTCCGCCTTTCGAGTTGATGCCGAAATCCTGCATGAGACGGCGTTGCATGTCGAAGCAAACTTCGCTGCCCGGGGGGTACGTGTCGCGATTGGCCGTGTTCCTTCCTGCGTGTCCTTGTCTTCGTTCAAGTTCCTCGCTGTCCTCTCGATATACGTCGCCTTTTTCTTGTTTATTTCTTATTTTGCGATACAGTGCCTGCTAGCTTACGAGCCAGCCAAGCGAGAAGTTGTATGCGATAAGCGTATAGACCGTTACCTTTCAGTACGAGCGGTATCCGACAAAATCTACTGTTTTTTTTATTTTTTATTAGCAAGATTGTTTTTTGCGAGTTGAAGAGGATCATGAAACGCTTTCTGCCGAAGTTTACAAATAGTGTTCTTTTCTGTGCGTGAGGTGCGCTCTGTATAGGCACTTTGTGTACGTGGTTGAGCATAACGAAACTTCGGCCGTCATTTTGAAGCTACATAAAAGGTTTCGTGTCGTATAAGGTATTTTTTTAATGCAAAACTGCGTAACGTAAAATTAGCACGACCGATTTACCCAACATCATTTCGATTTTTATTTGGACGTTATTTTTCGGTCTTCCTTGTACGATTTTTGTGTGCGACTTTCCGCGCGTTTGTTTTATAGAGAATTCCACTTTGTCATTGTAGTCGCAGCTCGAGAAATGCAGGACGCGTTGAGTCACCGAGCATCATATTAATGCTCTACACTGAAAAGTGTATGGTGTATGGCAAATTGCTAGGCAATCGTGTTTCATACGTTAAGCGTTCTAGTATCACAAACGTTTATGTCATCGTTTTGCAGCGGGTCTACGCTGGTGTCCAGCCAGACGCCTACCTTCAAGGCGCTCTACATCGGATAATTTAACGCGTGACATGTGTACACTTGAATTGATAAACCTAATGATCTTCCAGGACTTACTAACGCACTCGTCCTCTCCCACCTCGCCTTCCTTTCCCCCTCGACTCCACCCATCCAATCGGGTGACCTTCCCGTTGACCTAGCAGCGCCGAGCACCTCACTCCTCCTCTCCCACCCGTCGAACAATCAGTGTCGAGCCTCGCGGCCACGTTTTTATCCAGGCTTCACTTTTGGGCTTCACGATATGCCCAACACCTAGCAAAAGAACGTTTAAGGTTTATAAGTTTTTTTTGTAAAAATAAGTATAAGAAGAGTTAAATAAGTTAATAAGAGTTACCAAGTTAATAAGAGTTACTAAGTTAATAAGAGTTAATAAGTTAATAATAGTTAATTAGCCGGTAAGAACGCGGGAGAATGAATCGGGGAGCGAGAGTCGTGTACGCAATAAGTCACGTCCGGCGTTTCTTGAGCTGTCAGTGACACCAACGCGCTGTTTACAAGCAAGCCCTGCGTATGGGCACTGCGCGTGCGCACAAAGCAGATTCGCTCGAGATGAAGCGCCTGCGCCGTACCGACAGCAGCGACACCACAGCGGCATGACGTCGCAGCCGCTTGTTCGTTCATAAATTGAGTAGCGCGGGGAAAACAAAAATAAACGAGAAAATTCCTCCGGTCGATTTCATTGAGAGTGCCACTTCGTCATCGTGTTTGTTCCCTTCGGTGCGTGGTCGGACGGAGGGTCGGCTCGTGGATAGGAGGGTCATGCTCGGCGAGGGCTCGGTTGCGTCGGCGGCTGCGTGCCGCTGAATTTACGACTGCGACGTCACGGTCACACCCTCTCCCCCTCGTTTTTTTTTTACATCGTTCTTCCTCCTTGCGACTGGGGGGGAGAGTGCAGCCTCAGAGATCAACGTACTCTTTCGTTCGATTGTGATGTGTCGCAATGCCTTTCGTGTCGTAACTCTCGATCACGCGTCCGCCGATTTCTGGGCTCGTTTCTATTCCGGGTCAGAAAACGGCGAAACCGAGTTGAACCAGCGCCTAGGCCGATTATCTACGTCACCTTCCAGGGGCCCAACACGGGGCGTGGGCTCGTGCTCTTCTTGTGCAGTCAGTGAGAAGGCGCCGGTACCTGCGGCGGAGCGCTGACCGTTCCTTTGGTGTTGGACGAGTCCCTGGCAAAACGTGCGTTGCTAAGCGTTTGATCGCGAAGAAACGCAAATGTGGGAACGAGCCTAAACCTGCGGTCGCGCTGGCCTATACTTCGTAAGAAATTTAGGGCGCGATGCTCATTCCAGCCAGGATGAGATAATTATATATAATTACAACAAACATCGCTAAACTATAGGAACCAAAATATTATGTCGAACGAGACTTTTTTTCTTTTTTCTGTTGTTATTGAATTTGCGTTTCTTCCAACCTGCCCGCGCGGCTGGCCGCGGTCTTTCGTATATATGAAGCCCGGCCCGCGGCCCGCTTCCAGCAGAGACCCAGCGCTGTAACGGTGTAAAAAGAATTGTGCGTAAAGAAACGACGCCGCGACGCGCTCCAGATGCACAAACTAGGATACCAGAAACTACAAGAGAGACTTCATTATAACGCCATATCGTTAATTGAACGTTGTCATTACCAGCATTACCATTCTTGTAGTTCCCTGCTTCGTGTCTGTGTAACTATGCTAAAATTTCATTGCGTTCTCATATATGTACATCGCGGTTAGTGCGCTCTGCAACAACTATTGCATATTGTCAGCGTTAGTTTTATCATTCTGATTAGTCGTTTGCACTGTGCTAACGCGCCAAAATTGCTAGGCGCTTCGCTTTATGACTGAGAAGTTTTCTTGGCCACGGGTGTTGTGTAATGTCATAAGTAGGTCAATATAAGATTTCAAAGTGAAACATACGTATTAATCCACCCTGCGAGTTCTCTTTTTAATATTTACTCTAAAATTAATCGATAGTTCTAAATGGTATTGTGGTAGGGTTTATTAATTTAGATTTTCCTCGTTTATGATTACTTCTTTTTTCCCGGCCCTGGAGATTGCGACAAATCGCTAGACCCCGACCCCTTAGCCAACAAATTTGGAGACCTCTGCTTGAAGCGATAAGGTGGAGAAAATCAACACATCGGCGATGTCGAGTCGATTGCCTCGGAAGGTCAAACGACGGCTGCAGGGACCGACTCCGCGCAGCTGCGCGCATGCCCAGTGTAGAGCCTCTGACCAGAGTTGCGCACGTCCAGCTGTGTCGTTTGGAACCGAACAACGAAGTGGGCCTGATGTGCAGATGGACCCGAGGAAAACGTTTTTCCTAGGGAATGGCGGCATCGCGGTGTACGTTTTCGCTACAGCTGTTGTTACTGCGGCTGCGCGGTCTTTCGGACGCCTTTCGCCACCCTGACAGACGGCGCGAAGGAGACCCATGGCACGTGTAAGTTGAGCAATATTGATATTTTTACATTATTTTTCGAGAGCCACGTGGTTTCATGAGACCTTGTGACAAAACGCTTTCGAAGTGAAACAGAAAAGGTTTTTATATTGAAAAATTAAACTGCGTATCGCCCAACGCTTGGGGGGTTAAATCCTCGGCCACCGATTTCCCCAGCTAATCAGAAGGCGAAAGGACTCGCGCCCTTATCGTTCTCCGTCTGTGATTGGTCGATCGCTAGGGACCTGTTCCACGTTCCACCTATTTGGACCATTCCTGAAAAGGGCTTTTGGCTGGTACCATTTTCAGCGTTCCTCTAAGTATGGCGCGCACTTTGCTCTCTTTCCAAGGCTACGAACGTGCACATACTGGGCTCTAGAAATCATACGCTGGGCTGTGGTTTTCTAAGCATCGATACGGTGTATAGTTAGTTGCCCTGCAGCGCACGAAAGACGGTTATTCCGAGGACTGCAGTTGCGGTCGGTTAAGTTGCGGCGAACGCAAATGCCCGAAGCCTTTGTCTGCGCTACATTAGAACGACAGGTGCAGCGAATACCCTATTCACACGATGATTACGGCACCTTTAGCTCAGGGACCTCTATGGTCGGCGGCGAATCAGTTCGCGCATCGTCCTCGCGTGGCGCGTGCCGGACCCAAGAGCGCTGGCTGATTCGCCGGTTGCAAAGGGACCTATGATACCTTTGCGCTGGTCGTGTGAATGGGGTAAGAAAAACGATACGATGCATCGAACCGTGATTCAGCACACCGATTTCATTCAAGTTCAGATTCCGCTGAAAAAATGCAGACAGGGTCGGAGGTGTGTATCTTTGTATCTGGTCGCTGGTGTGATTTTACACGCACGCTACACGCGTTCGCATTTACCGCAATGGCCGCTAGCTGGCGCGAATTCCCGCCCAATTTGAGGCGTTGGAGTGTAGCTTCAGAGAGGCGTTCATTCGTACGCAACGCTTTGCGGTTGGGTCTCCTTGATCTTTGCGGCGGTCGCGTTGGGTCGTATATCTGTGTTGGCTCGTGCCGATAGGGTTCACTCCAGATAAGATTGTGGTCTCTGCGATTTCCTCTCTTAGCTTATTCTCTCTCTCTTTTTTTTTTATTGCTTTTTGTCGTCGAGCCTCGTTTTCAAAACTGTCGGCTTGTTTTATTTATTTATTTATTTTTTGTTAATTGCTGTATTTATTTGCAGAAAGGGGAATGACCTTAAATTAAAAGAACGGTCGACATAGTATGATATTTTTTCTACGACGGGCGCCGTGACGACGCATTTTTGGCGCGGCTTGATTGGCCCCCGTCAGATCGCAGCGTTTCCGGTGGTGGCACGTGATGTGAAATGGAGAACAGGAAACATATTTAGAATTTCGTAAACAAAATAAAAAAAAAAAAAAAAAAAAAACCAGCCTTACAAAGAGGCGTCCTTATCGCGCCGTTTGTCCCTAGTCCTTATCAAGTTCCTTTTGGCCCCCGAGATAGGATTCTCCTCAGACATGCGCTACGGCTCTCGCCTAAGGGGTTTCCAATTATACGATTTGGCACCGTCTACAGACAATGCTGCTGCGTAAAAGGGGCCGGGCATGCGATTGAATGCAGTCGACACTCTAAGAAAACAAAGGGTATATTCTTACGCCCCCTTGTCACATATAATACACCCGAAAATTCCAATTCGTCGTACAGGGCGGCGACGTTGAACTTACGGTACCAACTTTCCCGAGCGGCTTGATAGCCGAGTTGTACAACTTAGTAAAATAGCTAATGTACGCGTGACTGAGTGCAAAACAAATAATCAGGGTTTTATTGGCGCTACCAGGAACCCTCAGTGTATTTGTTCTTATAGCCTTTGAGACGTACTTTAGCTGTTGAATATGTCATATTCCACCGTTATAAGGCCCCTCGTAAAAATTGGGGCCGTCTGTTCGACGCCAGTGCTCTGTACGTCGATCTGAAATTTTGGGGAGCCGTATACGGGACGAAGTGTGTAAGGCTACATACACCCTTGGTGTAGGCACATACATAGCGCGCCAATGTTTAGAGTGACTATGATCGGAAGCTCACTCCTGGAAGCGCCCCATAAATTTTACAGCGGAGCTGTTAAGGGCTAGGTTCCCCAGAATCGTGTCCACCATCAAAGAAATGATGACACCAAACTCTGGACACCTACCGCCATCTATGAGCGGCGGCGGCAACCAGACAACTGGTTGCCGCCGTCGCTCATAGATGGCGGCGACATTTCTTCGGAGGAAGAAGAGCGGGAGGGGAACGAGCGGCGAAGTGCGCAGCAGCGCGAATGGTTCCGCAGCCGCGCGAGGCCGCTATCGCCTAACGTTCCACTGCGTCGAGCGCTTCAGATTCCCTTGCGAAAGAAGAGCACATTGAAAGTCACCGCCGTGAACAGAAGCTGCAGCTTCGCTGCTCTTCCTTCTTCACCAGAGTGGAAAGGCCAAAAGCTTTTTCTCCCCGTTGCTGTTCGTTTTTTTGTTAATTTGTCTATGGACCCGCTCAGCCAAACTCGAACCTATCGCCAAGTACATAACTATGATATATATATATATATATATATATATATATATATATATATATATATATATATATAAAGAAAAAGTGTTGGGCATGGTTTCTTATGCCTACGCTTGTTGTCGCGTGATTCGTCCATCTGTTTTCTAATGCCGCATTCCGATTGGCTGCGGAGCATATGGTTATAGTCGGTAACAAGGTGCCAGTACGTGCTCCTCCCCCAGCATGCGCCCGTTGCCCTCCGTCGGTTCTTTGGCTACGTGTGCGGTCAAGTGTTCTCGAAGGCAGGAAGCTTCGAGAAGGTCTTCGACAAAGCCAGCACTCGCGCTACAGATGCGCGTCTCAAAGATAGGACTACGTGTGAGTTCTCGCTTCTAGGTTTGGCTGCAGTCTCAGCTTAAGGGGGAACGGGGTATGGTTTCTCGAGAGTCCGGCACGCTTCGCTTCAGACGATTTTGGTTTGTGCGCACGTGAAGTAAACAGCGTTTAGAATAGCTGCTTTCAGGAACTCTACATTGATGCGTCATGTTTGTGAGTGTGGCTCACACTCTAAAAAAATATATACATATCAATATATATATCTATTTTATTTATTTTTTTGCTTAAAATAGTTTGTAAAAGGTTAAATTCGGCTGTCTTGTTTGGGTCACGCATCGTGAATGAACGCCCGTTTTCTGTTTCGAAAAAATCTCTCTCTTTTAATATCGCCGCCGCCAACAAAATGAGGCAAAAAGACATGACAGCTTTTTGTTATCTCGGTTTATTCTGACGAAAAAACGAACAAAACAAAACAACATCAAGAAAATAAAATACGAAGCAAAGCGAAAAACGAAAGTTAGAAGAAAAAGTGAAGCGTGCCGTTTCGGCTTTTGGAAAAGATAGGGCTCTGTCTTCTAATTCTGGAGGGCAACTGCGTTTCGTTTCCTTGTTCCCCTTACCCCCTTCTACCCTCCCCCTCCCTCCTCGAAACTTCTGGAGTTCATCTTGAAAGGGAACAGCTGACTGCTGACCCGTAGAACTGGTTTTCTTTTTTTTTTCTGGTAAATTAATTATGGAATACTACTCACAAATTAGTTCCGTGCTTTTCCTTTTTTTCTTCACGATGAATGCGGCGCACGAGGCTCCAACAAACCTTGTCCTGTGTGCGTTTCTATCTTTTTTTTTTTACGTAAGTTGTTTTCTAGATTTTTTTTAAAACTCGTGTTAATCTATATAAAATGCCGCTTTTTTCCTAAATGCTTTCGATTATACCAAAAACGTAAGTTGACTGGGTGCGCTGGCAATTTTTATTTATTTATTTTTATTTGTTCGGTATATTCCAGCCATCGACTGGCCTAGGCAGGAGTGGGGCTAAATTAGAAAGAACGGACACTCATAACGCAGAGTAAGACATCACACGAGGAAATTGGAAACGTGAATGGAAGTTAACGTTCTTCAAACGATTGCAGTGATGTGATTGCTGCGCCATTTGCGCCGAACTGTGGCAAAGTGCTCACCCTGCTACACCCTGCTACGGTTGACCAATATGTGAGGAATTTGCGCCAATATTGCGCCAGAACTTAAGTTCACCTAAATAATACCGAAAATATAACAGGTGCAGGCCTCGCTACCGGGCCGGATCGTTAGGGTAGGCTCGTGGCGGGTTTTTAGGACTTTCGATAATGGCCTCAAATAACGTACTATTCGATTTGATTTCGCAGCAAGCACCGCCAGTACTCGGAAGTTTCGCAATAAGTCTCGTGCTGTTCTCTGGTGGGTTAGTTAGCTTTGTTGAGTGCGCTTCTCACCGCATACTCGCGTAGTGCAGTGAAGCGACAATTGTGAACTAGGCGTCGTGATGCTGCGTGTCTTGCTTCGCCGCAGCGCGTCCGCGTGCTAAGGGGAAAGGTACTCCTCCAGAGCGAGACGTGGTGCAAGACACTTTCGCAGGTTTATTTTTTATGCTTTGTTTTTTGTTTGAATTAAGAATTGCAGTTTTGTTACAACCCCCCTTAGAACTTGAAGGACAGAGAAATCTAAGCGCTCAGGATGATTGAATTTTAACATTTGTTGAGTGAAATTTCGTACCTAAAATAATCATTCACGACAATTTCCGCTGTCCTTCATCAGCCGTCGTCTTGTTACCGTGTCCGGTGCTTCCACATGCAACTAAACAGCTAGTGTTTGTTCTCCTCCTAGTATCTGCCGTCTCTCCTCCTCACATTTGCACTGATATAAATGAAAATGAATTGTGCGGTTTTGCTCCAAAGCTCTTTTTGCTTCTCCAAAATGAACTTTTGGCTGGTCCAATAGCTGCTCCAAAATGACTACGACCAATCACATCACTGCGATTGTGCTACAGATGTGCCTGAATTTCGAAAGTGCAAAGTGAAAGTGAACTTACTTGAATCTGATGTATCATGGCTCACCTCTGTTACCCTGTCAGTTAAACAGGTACGGAAACGAAATGAGGTGACTGCGAGCTGTCTACAGGGCCGCCCACACTAGCGAGAAAACGCGCCCGGCGCGCCGATAAATCGGTTAAGCGGGAAGATAAAGGGCGTGTCTCTGCACGCGCTCGTGGCGCTGACTGTGCTTCGGCGACATTTTGTTACTTGCCGCGATCGGCGTGCCACGCGCGTTTTCTCGCTAGTGTGGGCGGCCCTTACCTCTCGCTTGAAAATCGGCCGCCGAGAAGCACAATGCGTATCGCGCTCTTCACGTCAAGGGCCTCTGCACGGCCAATGGTACTGTAATTGCGAGCGTTGCCGCTTGGTGGCGTCACAGCGTGACAATTTCGCCTAGTAGTAATGTCCGAGAACTTTACGCCCTATTATATTGGAAAATCTCATTTGGATGATAAATTTCTTGTGTCCAATAAACACATATGAATCATACAAGATATACAAGAACCGTATAAGAACTTTATAAAAACATATAAGAACCATATAAGAAACTCGTGAGAAGGTTCTTATAAGTTTCTTATATGGTTCATATATCTTATATACTTATATAATTCTTATATTGTTCTTATATGCTCTTACACATCTTGCATGATTCCTATGTGTTTATTGGACACAAGAAATTTATCATGCAAATGGCTTTTTCACTATAGGGTATGGCCTAAAGGCAGTATTCACTGGTCGCCATATTTGAGGGCGATGTTTAGAGCGCATGCTCAGAACGAGCTCACGTTACTAGGCTGCTAAGACCGGTAATCTTGATGGTGCGGAATGCACTTTGCAGAAGAACTGTGGAAGCTCGCCGTCAACACGCGTCGAGCAGTCGCGCACACAGCTATGGCCGCCAGTGAATACTCCCTATACATATCTTGCCCGTAATGACATTCACGGTCTTTCATTTCATGTACCGTGAGCGTTCAATTCGCCGTGTTAGTTCCACTCCGGAGACGTGGGAGCTCGAAGGACCCAGCAAGTAGAAATAACCGTCAGTACCCAAAAGTGGCGACACCTACAAGAATGTACAAAATGTCCCCCCCCCCCCCACTAAAAAAAAAAAAAAAAAAAAGATTTTTTTTTTTTTTTGTTTATTGCAAAAATCAACTATGCATCGCTAAACCCTCATTCCCCGCCTAAAGGTATCACTAGAGGTCTGAACCAGGTGCCAAAGTTTCAGCCCGAACCGTTGCAGTGGGAAGATGGGGCCCATTTTTTGCCCTTTTCGGTTTCTGGCGCCGTAGAGCTCCATGTATTCGAGAGCTCCGTTGGCCGTCATTTTCCTGTTGAAATTTTCAGAAAATCATCTAGAACTTTTGGGTAAGGTGTCCGGTCGGGCTGAAACTTTGGCCTCCGGTTTGGACCGCTAGCACTACCTTTGGGCGGAGAATGGTATTTTGGTATTTTGATATTTGGTATTTTTCTATATCCTGAAATTGACATTCCTGGTTTATCGCTTGTTTTTGTCTGCGCGAGCTTTCTTTGGTACGCGCACGGCTGCGCCAGTTCTCGTGCAAGGGGGCCCTGTTGCCTACGCTCCGAGCTCACGTCTCCAGCAAATGTGGTCAGAACAAAACATGCAAATCGTCCTGAGCTAATGGCGAGACATATCCACAACAAAACAAACGATGCGTTGAAATAAAAATTCCTGTGCGCAATTGGCACGCCATGGAATTTGGAAGCCAATTCCACATATTTCAATGTGATCAGATTTTTTATGATGGGCCGGCTCTTTTGTCGCGCATGTGTTTGGTTCATATGGATTTCCAGGAAAACGGAATGATGTGATAGACGTGGGTTTCCAAAATTCTAGCTTGTACCGATTGACGAGAAGGTTGATACATATACTATGTGGAGTGGTGCTTTGCTCAGCTTGTTTTCCACAGATCTTGGTGTTCACTTAACACATGGCCTGCCATGTCTTAATCAACCATGGGACAAATCGGACACGAGCGGTGGGTCAGCGTTCGACTCCCGCTTCCCTGATCCAACACGAGCCCCTTCCGAACTCTTTCGCAGCGTCTGGCTGCGTCAGCCGTCCGCTATTGCGTCAGTAACACAAAGAAACGCTTCATAATAATCGATGTTGTTGTTGCCCTGTGGGTGTAGTTCTCAACTTGGCCGCTAGAGGCGCGGCGGATAAATGTCCCCCCCCCCCCCCCCCCCCCCCCGCAAAAAAAAACAACTTTGTTTTACCTTATACGATGTACCACAGCGAAGGCCCCGAGCCACCGGAGTCAAAGCTAGGAACATGTCACGTGACCTTCCGGTTGGCCGGAGCATCGAGTCACGTGACGCAAGCGTAGAGCGCTGGATCAGCTAAGATAGCTCGTGGCGTCCATTGCGGTACACCGTAGCTAAAGCAGAGTACAACTTGTCTCTCCGTACGAGCAAGCCGGTTCCGACTTGGCTCAGGCGCCGACTGTATTGTAAACGGAGGGACGGAAATAGCCGCCCCCCCTTCCCACCAGACCGCGCCCGCCGTTTGGAAACACGTGATGTCCGGGTGACGTCAGACTCGCGAGTCTCTGCACGAGATCTTCGGCAGCAGCGTGTGTGCCAAGACCGGTACTCTGGATTCGCTAAATTGCCCGGCACCGTTCAAAAGTGCACAGTGCTCCTTGGCACTGTCGCCAACTTCCGACATGAGACGCCCAAACGTATTGGGAAATGAAAGCTTATACGCGTTATTGCCGGAAGTGAACGACCTCACTGACGTCGCATCGCGTACTTTTGAACACCATGTAAAAGGAGGAGAGGGAAGCTGCTTTTGTAAGAATTTTGGGTGACAGGTTAATCTTCTATAATCATCTGGGAGGAGAATAGCGACGGCCTGGTGCAAATCTGGGAGGCACAAGGGAGGATCCTGATAAGAGGGGAGCTCCTTCTTTCCCCTTTCTCTGGAGGTTATCGGAAATGACGTCATGTCATTTCCGGTAATGTGCAAATCTGGGAGGAACAAATGATTCTAAAAGTTCGTACGGCTTCAAATCATGCTCTTTTTTTTTAAATTGGCGATAGTAGTTGTTGGCGTGGCTTTGCAGTGCATCCTGAGGAGATGTGTTATCCGCAACATTGAGCTCCCACTGCACGTCATGATACCACGTGACAATGTGACTTCAGGTGGCATCGCGTCGTCAGGTCATGTGACACCGTGAAGTGGCATTGAGGCGTCAGGTGACGCTACATCACGTGATACCATAACGTGACATCACAGTACGTGATAACACTGTGACGTCGCACGACGTCATGTTTAGTTGCTTGTTTGTTTGTGTGCATTAGCGTTTGCATCACCTCGACTGTCGTAGCAGGTCATTCGCAGCAGACGGCAAGTAACCGGAATAGTTTTTTTTAAATTAATATTTCAGTTACCTTTTTGCGACAATTCCATCTTTCGATTTGAATATTCATGTTTGGACTTTGAACAAGCTCGTTATGATTAGAATGAATTCTGAATTTACATCTTTCGAGGATTAGATGCGTAAAATCTCGAAAACAGAACCGTTCCATCTTGACGATGAATGCTGCAGAAAACGGCGAGTGTAGTAAATAAGATTACAACGATAAATAAATTAAAAAAAAAAAAAAAACGAAGGGTCAGAAAACCGAAGCCTTAGAGCGAATGGCGCTAATCCAAGCGTTCCGCCATCCTTTCCTCGCATTTGGTGTCAAGGTCTTTTTCGTTTTACGTCGGCGACTGCCTCGTTTCGTCTCGTCCGAAAGGCGGAAATTATTTTTATATCGCTGTATTTACATTTGACGGCGGTTCAGCGTGGCTGCCTCGCGATGCTCCTCGTTCCATTTTTATCACCGCCTCTATACTGTACACTCCACGTATTGTCGCTCCGTTTATAGTCGATCCCGGCGCGGGGCGTGTGGTGCGAAGATCTGCGGCGCCAAGATCCACTAAATGAGGTGCGCTTAGAGTATCGGCACCCGTTTCCCCGATATTGTTTTTGGCGCCGCCATTTTGGTGCTAAGTACGGAAGAGACGCAACTGCCGATCGTCAGGATTCAAAAGTGCAACTTCCTCAGCATTATATTTTATGTTAGGAGGCTCGTGTAATATTGCCTCGCTCTGTCGCGAACTGTTTAAACATTTTTGGACGGCAGAAAAGTGTTTCCTGGGGTTTCATTTAGAGCTTTAGCTAACTGGCAACCATGATTTTAATCCACAATATAGCTACTCTGAAGCGTAGCTTAATTAGTGGCTCTATAGCCCCGCCTATGCTTACCCTATGGAGCTCCTGAATATGGTACGCTTCAGCTTCAGCCATCTCGGAGCTATGAAATCACTGTTGCCGGTTATCTGAAGATTATCTACAATTCCGTGGAAACGGATTTTTCGCCCCCCAGAAATGTTCGAACAGTATACGGAACAAAAACCGATAACGACTAAGCTTCCGGTCACCGCAGCTAAAGCTCAGCAAGGCGCATTTTCGATCGCGAATTGCCGCCGCTCTGCACCAAACACCAAGATGGTGGCGCCCATAAGAAACTTGGGGAATGAAGCGCCGATAACCTAAGCACGCCTTGTTTCATGGCTCTAGAAGCATCATTTACTGGCTAAGAAGTGAAAAAAGAGAGAGGGAATGGAGTGGAGGACTTCCTAAGAGACTGATTTGGATAGACCCTTTTCAAAAGTCCATCGAGCAACACTGGCGGCCGCCATATTTTTTTGCGTCGCTTCCTGGGCGAAGGGTGTAATTGGATCCGAGTTCACGCCGAACATGAACGCTGCACTCGTTTTAACGCATGTTCCAAATGCGTGCCCAAAATATGTCAGCCTTCGATAATCGACGCGGCAGCGAATGGAGGGCGCGCACTTTGAAAAAAAGGTATATTGGCATGATTTTCGTCACCCAGCTACACGTTGAGTGGTCGTCCATGGAATCTTGAGTTTTAGGCCTTCCGGGATATCTGCCTGCCGAAACTCGAGCTAGTCTTGCTTACGCGATGCCGCACAATCCTCTTTCCGAATCTGCAGAGTGTGCACCCCGTTTATTGTAACACCTCTCGTGCCAGAATCCTTGGGCTTTCCCTGCGTGTGTTTGTGTTTGTGTTTGCGCGTCGCACGGCCGGCAGACAGACGGTATGTGTAGCGACCGCCACGGCGGATTACCACCATCACTTAGGGGATCAGCGCTCGCTCTCGGCCCCATCGTGCGAAGTGGATGGAATCCTCGGATGACAACCAGAGAACACGTTTGTCCCTCCCTTTCTCTTCGTTGGTCTCCGAGTGGGGCGACTGTGGGGATCGGTCTGTCGAGGAACTCAAGAAGCGTCACTCGCAACGGACTTTCTCGCCGGAGTCTCGCCGCTGCTGCTGTTGGGTCGATGACATCCGCCAGGAGATCTCCTCTCTGGTGTATCTGCTCGTTTTTGTTCGTGGCATCATATTTGGGGCTCCTCGTTTGCGCCGTTTGTTTACAGTAAACGCCGTCGGTTTTATAGTAATTTTTTTTTCCTTTTGCATTTATCTGCGCTTGATGCTAACATCTGCCGCAATCGCAAGTCGTGAATAACAAACCATAAGTCTTTTTTTTTTTAATTTTCC
Source organism: Ixodes scapularis (assembly GCF_016920785.2). Taxonomy (NCBI): domain Eukaryota; kingdom Metazoa; phylum Arthropoda; class Arachnida; order Ixodida; family Ixodidae; genus Ixodes; species Ixodes scapularis. Next base: position 88,463,627 of record NW_024609839.1, on the reverse strand, counting down.
ACGTTATAGTTTGTTGCGGGCTCAGAAACGCGGGAAAAGCTCCTGCCACAAAGCCCCCCTCCTCTTTCTACTTTGGCAGACCAAAGGCTGGAGAGGAGGTGAGTGGAGAGGAGGAAGCCACCAATCATGTCGAGCAGAGAGCTTCGTGGGAGGGGCTTGCCCTGCTTTTCCTAACCTGCAACAGGCAATAACCTGCATGGAGTACCACGGCCGGACTGGAAGCGCGCGAGCTTCCAGTCCGGCCGTGGGAATACAAACCCAAAGGGGGTTTTCGAGCTGGGTTAGCACCACGTAAGGGAGTTTGCTCACGTTCTGAAATCTGGAGCGTCTGCTTTCCCGCAAAGCACCGAGGAGAACCCATCGCTGCAATCTACGGAGGCAGCTCGGCGACTGAAAAAAAAGCTAAAAATAAGTTTACACCTAAAAAAAAAAAAAAAATTATGCATTACAAAAACCTCGAGACCGCGGTTAAAAATGACATACACTAAAAGCTATGTGTCGTTTTTACCCGAACGACACATACACTAGAATGTATGGGTCGTTTTTACCCGCAGTCTCTTTTTTTAGGCTTAAAATTTGCCACCTCTTTTGGGCCTTTACATTCAGTTGATTAAAAAAAAAAAAAACATTCTGCGCTGTGACGTTGATCATGGTGAAACGTCATGCTCGTGACAGCTCAGACTGTTGCTTAGGTGTAGAAATATTTTGATGCTCTTCAGTCGCCGACCCGCCCCCGTAGATTGCAGCCATTGGTTCTTCCAAGTGCTTTGCTGGAAACTAGACGCTCCAGATTTCTTAGAGCGAGCCGTGATGGCCTCGTCTGTAAACAGGACTGTGGGCGTCTCGTACTCAATTCACACGGCTAGCACCTTTAATACGTGCCCTAGTTACACTAGCGCTCTCAACTGTTGTTAAGCCAACGATCGTTGGCATTTCGCAACTCTCATGGAGCTCAACCAAGTTGTCCGGTGTTACTCGGTTCAAAGGCCTAACCAAGTTTAGATGCGCGTCACGGCACACAGTTGAAACCGAAACGAAACCAAAAATTCTGACACATTAACTTTTTTTTTTTTAAGTGATGCAAATTAGTCATGTGTACACGGTTTATAAAGTATAAACGTTTGAAACAATTACCCTCCTTTTTTGTCTTTAGAGTAAAGAAACGATAATCAGAACGTTTCACACGAATTCAAGCAAGAGACAATGAAAGTCTTATCGGCCCCGACATCGAATGGCCGCCCTCGTCGAGCTTTGGCTTCCGCGACGTGCCGTAATCGCTTTAGCGGCAACTCTGGCCCCGAATCATATACCTCTTCCGACAATATTTGCTGCTACGATACTTTCTAGATACCTCCCCCATTCTTCCGCAATTGTAAGTGCTTCGCTGGCGCTGGCCATGGGCGGCGATTCGGTGGACGCCGCCACCTTTAGCTCTATTGGGGCGAGCTCCCATCAGTTAACTGAGGTAGAGCAGCTCAGTTGAACTCGATGATCGTTGGCGGCTCCATGACGGTTGGCGCCAGAGCTGTTTATTGGTTGGCGCCGCCGTGTAACTCCCTCTGGCCGGTCACGATTGAGTCAACTGTCGTTGGCTTAATGGCAGCGCTAGTGTAATTATGGTATAGTAGAATATAACGTAGGACCCTTCGCGATCGGCGAATCGGCCCGCGCTTTTGGGTCGCGAGCACATGCCACGCGCTGAGATCGCGAACTCATTCGCCGCCGACCCTAGAAATCATTAACTTATCGTCTACCGTCAAGAACAGTTTTGGGGTGCAGAAGTCATCTGGCGAATGCTTGCTGTCAGCACGCGCCCAACAGGAAAGCGCACACCTATGACCGCCTGTGAATACTCTAGAAACTGTACTAATGGAGACAGTTGGGCGAGTTTGTATAGATTGAACCTAGTTAGAGTGTGGGTAATGTCAAGTGTTCCCTCGAGCTTGCGGGCCCTCGAGCCTGTGGTCCCTCGTGTCTGTGTGGCCAACGCTCGAACTGATTCTGCTTTTTGTACCTCTTTCTTTTCATCTTTCGTCGATACACGAGTTGTGAATGTCCGCTTGTCTTTCGTCTACGTGTTCCTCTTCTCTGTCCCCGTCCTTTTGTGCGCAACTGGAACTACCATGCTCACTCTAGAAACCTTTATGATCGTGGGGATGCTGTATGGATCGCTTCAGGGATTACGCCCTCGCTCTTACAGGTCGATCTGAAAATATTACCAAGTGCCGTGCGCAAAAAACACCAACAAGCTGGCAAGTCCATGACTGATAGAAAACTCACTTCCAAGAGACTGCATACAATTGATCGGCTTGTTATTTTTATGGTGTCTTTTGCGACCGCTACTTTCAGTATGTTCTGATCGACCTTAAAGGGCGTAATTTTGGAAAGGTCTGTTATATCCGCCAATGTGATCTGTTGGCCGGGCTATGCCTGACGACCACCAGGCGACTCATTAAGATTTGGTTGAGCCAAGTTCCTTCATCAGTGCGAGCTGTTCTGCCTGTCCTAAGTTCTTAATGTTGGGTCCCTCCGCTCTGTGTCGTTTACAGAGACGCCGGCAATGAGGGCCGCCTCAGCAGCAGCGCCGTCTGAAGGGATGTCTTGACGGCAACACTCGGAGATCATGATGCCTACCAGCAAGTTGGATCCCTACCAGGAGCTGGAAGCCTACCTCCAACAAGCCCAGGTACTTTTATATTATGCGAACAGAGCAGGTTGGCACAAATGACTTGAAACACGAAAGAATAAAACTGATAGGGATTGACATACACAGACAGGACCGTTCTTTCAATTAGCAACCGACGTTTATGATGGCTCCTGAATCGGTCAGCGCTTCTCTAACCCTATCCTCGAAAACAGCTTCCCTTTTTCCAACGGCGTTATATTCGCTGTTATCGCGGCTTTTCTTCCTGTTTTTTGAGGGTTGCGTTAGAGAAGCGCTGACCGATTGAGGAGATATACGTCGGTTGCCAATTGAAAGAACTGTCCGGTCTGTGTGTGTCCGACCCTATATGTTTTATTCTTTCGTGTCTTAAGTACTTTTATATTTCTTGCGACGATACGTCAAGTGGACAACTTTAAACACTAAACTTTTTGCGTGCGTCCTCTCTGAGTATGCTAACGCCACTTGTAACCCAACTAAGAAAGTGTCTTTCAAACCTCGCTCATCAGGTACTGCGAGGGTCGGAACTTCAAAATGAATGTTACTAACGTTTTCACATTGGCATGCGAACATGCATATTTAACATTTGGCCTTTACGGTCGAACCAGCAGTTTTCTTCTTCTTCTTTTTTTTTTTTGTTATCTCGCACAACTATTGGTTTTACCTGGTTTGCGACATAACGAATGATTCTACTAATTCATTTGTTTATCCTTTCTTAATTATTGTCGTTCTGTTTATTACGCTTCGACTGGACGTGGCTTGTTTCCTATGGGGTCGCACCATCCTACGGTAAGAACCAGCTATAACCAAACCGCGGAGTTGAGAACATTGTAAAAAGTATACATGCATTGCCGTTCTAGCACTTACGCGAATCTGAGCCTCTAGTCACACATCTAATGTCAAATAGCTTTTGGTTAGTCCTGTAGCCTCCAATCGAGGACCTTAATCTTGATCATCCTTTTACCAGGCAGTCGAGTACTCACCGCAAACCAACAGACGTTTTAATTATGCGCATTCTTTTGAGCGCTTCTCTTCCATAGAACATAGCATAGTCTATGGCCGGTCAGCTATCGACGCTTGCCGTGTTTTTTTATGGTTTGAAATGGTTGGCAGCTTTACCGAGAAACCGGACTTTCTGCCGTCACTGTTTGGTGGCGACGGAACGAAGGAAAGGTCCGCTTGTGGGGACCTCGAAAAATGTAATAATGATGTTACCAAAAACAAAAACTAAGTTGCTATTACTTCTTTTTTCTTTTTCTCCATCGCTTCCAGCCTTTTTTTTTTTTTGCGCTCTATTTTGATTTTGATTTGCTCCTTCGCCTCTTCTTTTTCTTGCTCTTCGATTTCCTTCTGGATCTCTTGGACGACTTCGATTTGGATTTTGACTTTCTCTTCGACCTAGACTTGGATTTTGACTTCTTCGACCTAGACTTTTTCTTCGATTTCTTTTTAGACCTCTTTTTCGAGCGACCTTTAGACTTCGTCTTTTTGGTAGTCTCGCTGCTAGAGCTTGTTGGGCTACTGGAGCGACTGGACGAAGGCGTCACGCTAGTTGATGATGTTGATGTCGGCGACACCGCCGTAGTCCCAGTCGTGGTCGTCGACGACGGTGTGCTCATCACGGGCACTGCCGGTCGAATCCCGAAAAACGACGGCTGACTACCTCTGATCGGTTCCTCTCCCTTACGCCAACCCTGAATCTCCCGCACAAGTCGCCTCTCGACGTCGATGAGACGCCGGACCTTCTCCTCCATTCGCTGCAGTTCCGCGAAATAGTCGTCTTCACTATCGAAGTCGCTCCTTCTCCAGCTGGCCAACTCGTCGGCCAGCTCGGACTCAAGATCGATGAGTTCCTTGAGTTTACTCTCGGCGGCAAAGATGTTTCTCAGGTTGTGTTCTCCTCTCTGCCCTCCCATCTGGATGGCCCTCCGTGCTCGAATGACCTCGCGAGACACCTCGAGGATATCCTGGATGAGGGTCCGTATTCTTCCGCCCATCTGCAGAACCCGCGCGCTCCTGGAGCGTCGGCGTATCTGGTCGAGACTGCGGCTCACCATGTCGTGAAAGCTCTCGTAGCTATCGCTACGTCGTTGACGGTACCTGATGTCACCGTCACTCCTGGCGCGCCTCCTTTGACGTGTCTGTGTCCTTTTCCGACTGAGGGCCCTCCTTTCGCGGCTGGCACCACGACGACGACTGATTGAAGGTGTCCGGTACGTGCGACTGTATAAGTCGTCCTCGTCGTAGCATCGGCGAACCACAGCACTGGCCCTCCTTCGTCTAACGTAGGGGTAGGTCTTATGGTACCGGTCTAACCTACACTCCGAGCATTCTGTATCGTCCTCGTCGTCGAAGTCGAAGGTTCGAGCCCTCCTCCACCTTCGCCATGGCCTGCTTCGAGACCTTCTAGGGGAACTGAGCGTCTCGAACATTTCGTCGAGCGAGAGGGCCGGTCGCCTGATGCTGGCGGGCATTTGTTGTTTACCGCCGTCCCTTGTCAACTGTCGTGCCACCGGCGCGAGCGCCGATGCGGTCATCCTTACGACCCTCGGGGTTGCGGCAGACCGATCCGGATGTTCTTCTGTAGGTATCTGTATGACCACCGGTGATGTAGTTGACCGCGGAGAGCACGGCTGTGCTGCCCTGTTGACAATGACGGTGGTCTCGGAGGCCATCGCTCTACGTGGCGGCGGCGATGGCTCTTTAACACCTTGTCCTGGCGCGGGAATGGTCCCCACGGGTACGATGGGGATGCAGTTCGGCGGCAAGAATTGGTATCCGGGGGGTGGCGCCATGACTGGTGGCGTTGGTGACCGAGCCGTCCCTGACCTAGGAATGACGGACTGTTGGATGAGTGTTTGCTTGTAAGCCTCTCGGAGGGCATGCCGTTGGGCCTGTCGGCTCATGGTGTCCTACGACGGGTCCCGTGGCTACCGTGGCGGCGGGCCACGGGGCCTTCTTCGCGAGCCGCGATTTTAGGCCTTGCTGTGTGGATTTGCTTTTGTTTTCTTTGTTCATGGCCTCTAGCGTTGCTAATGATGATGATCGCGTCGTAGTTCCGTCCCATGGCAAATAAAAGACAGAACGCCATGAACCACATCGTGCGTCAGGGGGATCGGAACAGGGGACACGCCCCGATATTATTGAATGTTTTCAAGGGATCGTGCAAAAATGAGGGCTTGCCTCCATCACTTCGAAAAGCACACACGGGGCTAATCTCCAAGTCTAAAGACGTGTCAAAACTTGAATTGTGACTAAGATTTTCGCATGAATTCTAGCCGGACGTCGGCGACGTGTGATATCTATGATAGTTGGATATATACTACCAGACCTTTCCATCAAAGGAATGAATATGCAAACGAACATTCACATTATTTTGTCAATATTATACTCTGCGTCAACTATTTTGTGCTACATTGTCAAGGTTAGCCTAGCTTGCAGCAGTCCTGCACTGCTGCCAAAGCGCGTAACTTTGTCTTCTGCACTTCATTTTCACGCGCTCATGGAACTAGGTTTGACAGAGCTGGGGGTGGGGGATCGGTGACCGAGTGGGCTAGCACACACCAGCTCGGAGCACGTGGAGCGAAAGGGATTTCGGGTTCAATCCGCACCCCTGCCTGTTTCGATCTGAACATCGTACCAGCGTGCGGTCGCATATCACTACTACGTGGTGCACGTTAAAGAGCCCAGGCTAGCGGTTGCACCGCGCTGGCTAGGTTACTCGTATACAGCTGAGAGACAAGTCGCGCTTTGGGGCAGACTAAGTTCACGCTGTATAAACATACACAGACCAATTTTTCTTTAGATAGTTCACGCCGAGTATGGAGATCTGGTAAAGAACGCATGAACCTGCGGTACTTTTACAACTTGATCTTGCAAAGTCTTTTGATGGGGTCGAACATTCCTTTCTTTTCGCTCTTCTGAGACATATGCAGGTTGGGGAAAACATCGAGCGGGGAGTAAAACTCTGCTATTCTGGCATGTCAACAAGAATGAACGGGACTGTCACGAAATCGATAGCAGTTCAACGCTCAGTCCGCCGAAGCATGCCCTATGTCGCTACTTCTCTTCGACCTTCATCTCTCTTTCTCTCTCTCTCGAGATAGAGAGAGAGTGTGTGTTAAATTTATTAAACGACTCCAGTTCGAGCCGTTTCTCATCTTGAGCATCTCCGTAGAAGCATAATTAAAGGGGCCGTGAAACCCAAGTACAGTGTAACCTAAGTATACTCGCACGCAAAGCGACTGGCCAAGAAACTCATTTGTTGCGGTAATTTTCAAAAACAAAAGCCAGCGTTTATTTTTTATTTTTTCAATCTCTTCTTTGCAAAACTTGACGTACCTGGGGGGTCGCAGGACCGCCCAGTGACGCTATTTGAATGCGGCTCCTAGAGTGGACCCGGGCATTACGTGAGCACTCGATTTGGGCTTGTGATGATCAATAGCTCCAGAAGCATACGTGTAATTGCCCGTGTCCAATCGCTGCAATGGCGACAATAGCCGAACAATAACAATGTCTGGAACTCAGCGCGTGTCCTGTACTGTGCCAACCCCAGCGCTCGGCTATGATCAACATGGCGGCATCTATTCGGCTCCAGATCACGTGGCCGCTTGTTCTCATTGCAAGTTGAAGGGGTGAACGCTGCTCTTCTTTTTGCTTTAATATTTTCTGCGACTTCTATTTTGTGTGGTGAGGAAACGAACGCGTGTTTCATAGGTCATTAAAGTCAGGGATTCGTTCTATGCAGCATTTGCCCTAAGTACAAAATCGTTGCATCGCCCTTTAAAGGGCCTATGACATGCCACAAAAATTCAAAGTTCCCGCCCCTGCCCTGTGACGAAACAGTGTACCGCAAGGTGTCGGGGCGGTCAGAAGGGAGGCATCCAGCTACGTCACTAAAAGTAGGTTCGCCGGAAGTCACGTCAGTTTCAATCCTCGTGCTCTCCGCAACCGTGCCTGAGACTTTTTTTTATTTTTTTTTATTTTGTTTTTTTTTGTGAGCGTATGCAGGCATGGATATAGTTCGTACGCGTATGCAGGCATGCTTTATTTTTTAGAAGATCCCCAATCACATGAAGTTATTTTCTATGGTAGCAGGAAAAACGGTCGAACTGCTCCGGTCACTTGTATGGCATGTATTGGACTGCCAAAAATATGCACTGCTATAACAGTAATTTGGAATGTTTATACTTTTTTTCTAACATTCTTTGTTTATTCCAGCCTTGTGTATTCGGAAAATACACCGTTTAGTGTGAATTGTCATTTCCAATTAAAATAGGCACTGCTGCAGGTCCCCAAAATCTTCCTCAGCCTCCAAACTACCTGCAGCTGGACCCTCTGACAACAGAGGAAAACAGGAGGAACAGCAAGCATTCGAACGGCTGTCCAGTGGTAGATGCTGCACTAGTAGCAGAAAATGTGGAACCTGCGAAGGGTGACAGTCTGCGTGGGAAAAGCTTCTGGTATTTTTGGCTTGGGGACAATTTTATTTAGCTAAAATCTCAATTTTAGAGCCTAAGCGACTAATAACGGGCTAGACACCTTCGCTTGCGTTTGTTTTACATAACTTGAGGGATGATATGAACAAGTCCACAGATACCACCAATGGAGTCCATTGAAATACACTCCGAATCCAGCAAATGTCAAACGCGAGCAATGTAGATAAATGAATGCTCCTTGTTTCTTTACTTTGCCCCTGTACTTGGACTGTCTCACTTGTGATTCTCTCTCCTTGGCCCAGACTATATTTAACATGTTGCTCGAGCAGCGTGCAGTTTTTCTGCTTCGGCGTTTTTCTTCAAAAACAGAGGTGCAAAGAACAAAACAAACGAAATAGTATACATAATCCGCCAATTCATTCAGACCATCAGCAGCATTGCTTGTGTGAGATGTAAATATATAGCGATGCTCCTGTACTTGTGGCCATATTTGTTCATTTTCATTGGCCAGTTGCGATTCATGCGTTGCCTGCCGTGTCAACCATGCCTGAAATGTTGGTTGAAGTTTCGCCTGCAGATATAGGCCATACCTCAATAAAGCCACATATGAAAATTTACACTTCATACGAAAAACACGCACAACAATAATTGAATAGAAACGAGCGCGCCGAAAGCTAATGTCGTCGCAGCCTCCCTCCACAGGGCGAGGGGGGCGAGTCGGAGGAAAATTGTGTCCTCGCCGTGACGTCACCCCGGTTCGCCGTAAGGGGGCGCCACGCAAACTTCTGGGAGCTAAAGCTAATACTCTATATCGCTGGTTGCGCGCAGTTCTGTCAAAGCCGCGGGTGGGAGAGAGAGGAAACTCACTTTTTTACGCACTTTGAGTGACGGGATAATCACCGAGGAGGAGAAAAGCGCAGTTCCTCTTTTCCCTCCTCTCCAACTGCTTGGGTTACGCTCTTGCCCCTGTCCCTTTCGTAAGGGGCGTCACGTGCTCGGCCTCTATTGCTCTGATTGGCTCGAAGGGACCATAGCGTTCTCTCTTTGCCAAGCTAGTGGACGCATCATGGGACGCAGTACGTGGATGCCGCACCGGCACGTTAGCATCTCCGTGCTAAGGAACACTCGGATGGTAAACACAAACCGTGTTGAGCCCCAGCCAGAACGAAACGTATATGCCCCAACGGATTCCACCCTGCCACCCACCTCGCGCCGCAGCGCCATTACGCGCACGCTGCGAGATTCTGGCGCGCCCTTCCAAGTGCGACGACGAGACACGACCGAGACCACCCCCTTCGGCCACGACTCTCCTCAAGTGGAACGTTCACGCATTCACACCGCCGAGTACCTTTTGCATATCGAGACAGGAAGCGGGCGCTGCGTGTCTGACCGCCGACCGCCCTCCCGCCAGCTCGTCTCTGCGCGCGAGTCAACGTGCCTTCAAACCTGCGCAAGGAAAACCGCTGCATCAGCTTCAGCAGTACCAGAACTTCGGTCCCGGTCGTGGTTTGAGGACCCTATGGTTACGGTGGGAAAATCTCAGAAAAGGTCCAAGTTTGTACTTGCCCGATTTCAGGTATCGTTTCGTAGATGCATGATTACTACGACCATTCTCTTCTCGGTCGCTGTGGGAGGTGTCTTGCTGAGTGACAGTCAACATTCAAACTTCACGCTCATCCAGTTCTATTAATTTCGTGCTTCGCGAGGGCCTCATCGCCCCTTTCGGCCTTCCAAATCTCTCTACTGACTGTCTAACGGATCCTGATATAGACTACTGCAGTAAGTTGAGCTCACATAACTGCGGTCATCTTCGCAGCTCTTCGTACATATCCTTCTACGGTTGATCTTTGTAGCTTATTAAGTTTAGTTTCTCCCTGTAACTCAGTATATAGTTGACCACAAGATCCCTTTCTCGATGTATACAGCTTTCGACGTCCATATAACTATCCCTGAATAAGTATACGCGTAGCTCCATGACACTCTATAGTTCTTCGCGGGATCTATTTTTCGCTCTGTGAAACTTTCGTCTTCCATATAACTTTTCGTGAATATGCATAGATTTACGTTGTCTCGATGTGGTGATATCATGGTCTGCTTGGCCGGCCATAGCCATCGCTGTTTTGACGCTACGGCGTTCTTTACGAAACAGTGCATATAGATGCCTCTCTCCCCATAGACGCGTCGACGTGTATAATATAGCCGCAGATAATGTCGCCAGTGTCTCGTTGCGGCGGGCGTCATCCGAAAGAAGCCTTCGTCCTTGCGCGACACCCGATACCCCTCTGCGGCGGCCGTTGGAAACAGTGAGGGTGCGTCAAGAACCGTCTTCCTCGACGACGTCTCCGGCCGAGTCGTCGTGGTCGGGTCTCCGGTTTCCTCGGCGTAGTATCCGCCCGCTTGTTGCGTCGACTCGTGCTTGAAGCGGAGCGGCTGGGGGGGACTCAGGGGAGCATGCGCCTGCGTCGTACCGAAGGGTCCGCCAGTCGGGGGACAAGCGGACGCAGGTAGTCATGGGTCAGTGGTGGTCTCTCCTGCTGCATCCGGTCGACTCCGCATGGCGCTTCTGGACGGGAGGCTATCCCCTTCCGGGGGTGAGTGTCTACTCCGGTTTCGGTTCGCGCGATTTCGTGGGCCTGGGCACTGCTGGTTTGTTTTAGTTTTGGTTTCCTTTACCCTAAGCGGAACGAGACAGATGGCCCCACCTACGCTATGGAAAGACTGGCCTCTCCTTTCGCATCTTTCTCTCTTTTTTTTCTTTTTCTTCAGTAGGCTTCTTTACTCACTCGTTAAATCGTTGAAAATTGAATCGTTTGATAGCTCCGACTCTGGGGCTATTTTGATGTGTGTTTGTCCGAGTACGATTTCGGGTTGAATTGTTTGGTGGTTCTGACTCTTGGCTTATTTTGGGGGACTGCTTGTTTTTCTCTCTACACGGCTTCGAGTACGTATTTCACAGGCCAGTTTGTGGCGGTGTATTTGGAAATTTGACTACTACATGACTTTAGGGGGCTAGGTCATTGGATTTCCTGTTTTCCGTACAGTGAATTACTAGGCGCGTCGTTTTTATATGACTTTCCGAAATACCTTACTACTTCGACAGTGTGCTCGTAGTTTGTTTTTAGTTTAATCGCAGTACCTGCCAGTTTTATTGGTTTACCTCCTGTGGATGCAATATACTCTCCAGCCCTATTTCTCGTGTTCTGTTAACTTTGTAATATATTTTGTGCCAGATCAACTTTTGTCTTCCATCCGTCGCTGGAGTTTCTTTGTCGGTTTTCGCAGGTGTGTACCGAACTACCTGTGCTGCCTATGACGTGCCCGTCTATTTTATAGCCGTGACTCAAAATTTAGTGTAAGGATATTCGTTCCCGGATCAGAGAACGGCTGTGCGAGAGAACATGCGAAGGTTTCCTGATCGTTCCACATTCCAGTCACCGGATTCCGAGGTGTCATCTACAGTTCCGTTTCGAATTTTTTCCCATTTATTAAAAAAAAAAAAAAAAAAGAAGACGTTCCGCGAAACAAGAATAAACGGATGGATGGATATTAATGGCTATAGCCTTTGTAACGGGCGGTAGCTTGCGCCATCTAGCCTTAGTATAAAAATTCTGGAGAAAATAAAATAGTCGCAATTGTAGGCGAAATTGGTAGCGGGGAATATGTGATAAACATCAATCATTAAAATAATCACCTTCCCCGCGCTTCCGTCTTTATTAACTGGGCTGTGAAACGCGTTATGAGCATGCGCAGTAACTGTCTTCTGCGGAGCATACGTCGATGGCCCAGTGATTCGGCAATTTTCGCCCGTGTCATAAGATTGGCATAAACAAGGTGTCCAGTTAGGTTGATTATATACTACGTTGTGCTCCTTCGTCTTATTTCTAGCTCCGTCCGTTTGGAATTTTATCTATAGGAGCATCAATTGTTGGGGCACGTCACTTCGCAGTCAAGCATCAGAACCGTCAAAGCGAACATCTCTGTAAGACCTTTCGCTATATCTGCAGCGCCCTCCATCGCATCCGCTGGCGTCAAAATGAATCCCGGGAAAGTAACTCAACTCCACAATGTACCGGTTGTTCTTCGGCACCCAATGAAATGGCGAGATTGTGCCGCCAAGTCGACAACCCAGAGCTCAAAACAGACCCGTGTGTAACACTGGACAGCGGAATAAATAAATTCTGGGAACTGGCTGTATTAGGCCAACTGGCCGTAAAGAACCGGCTGTACCTGACTCATGCGGGACTACACACCTGACTATATAAATTCTGGGAACTGGCCGTATTGGCGATGGATGGATGAATCCGGCTGAGCCCTTTGGATCGGGCGTTAGCTTACGCCACCTAGCCATTTTGTTTGACCATTTAAGCTTAGAATGTTTAAATGTGAAAACTATATTCACTCCGCGATGAAAAGAAAGTGAGGCTATAAAACCCCGTTGCCATCAGTTAATATCCCAGCGAGACCGACGCCGCTTAGTGTCAACGCCGAGAAGCTCAGGAGAGGAGGTCGTTTCGACTCTGTTGTCTGCTATCGCTGTTGGTTCTCATAGGCAGCATAGAAACAAGCATCGTTTCCAGTCATTATTTTTATTCTTCCGCCATTGAGCATTTCTACTCACTAACTATAGTCGGTGACAGGTCCAGAACGAAGTGGGAGCTCCTCCCAGCCCCTTCCATTTTAGCAGAACGAATGCTGGAGAGGAAGTCGCCTCCTCTCCAGCGTTCGTTCTGCTAAAGTGGAAAGAGGCGGGTGGAGCTTCCACTTCGTTCTTGACCTGTCACCGACTATAAAAGGTTTCTACCGTCGAAAATCTCGTTGCTTTCATATGTAACAGCGACTTTACACTGCAGTGCAAGAAATGTATGGTGGTCTATGTGTTGAACGACGAAAACAGCCTCCTTTCGTCCGCCATTTTGCCTGACCAGAGCCGGCTGTACCAGGCCCGTGTAGCGTAACACACCTGAATAAGTAAATTCTGGGAGGCAACGGAGGCGAACAGACCGGTCTCACCAGCTAGTTTGAGTACGCCACCGCTGCCGCCATGCATCGTGGGAGATGTAGTCTTTCTGCACGCGCGACAACCCCGCTGGAGATCTGCGCGAGCAGAGCACGAGGCGGCATGAGCTATCTCGTGAACTGGCGTCTGCTTTCTATGAATTGCAGTTATGGAGGCGTCACGCATGCGTGGAACGCTTGCTGAGATCTTCAGTTTCACGTGATGGATGGCGCATTTTATGATACACCGCGCAGGAGACGCTGCGAGTCATTCCAAGCAATCCAGCGTTGTAAACTTATCACGTGACTAGCGCCCTGCGCGTTGCTGTTTTTTTCCCGAAGGTCACGTGCCGCTCACGCGGCAGAGGATTGGCTCGGAACGTCAGCTGCGGTCCATTGTAACCTTATCTAGGAGGAGTCTGGAGTTCGGAGGCGGAGTCATGCGGTTTAGAGAAGCTCGTTTTAGCGAACGCCGTTTTACCGACCCCAGTTTAGCAAATCCCTTTGTAGAGAACCCAGTTTAGAGAAAATGGCGATGAGCTTCCTTTTAGCGAATTCGGCCGCCGTGAAGTGGCGTGTACGGGTAAATCAGGTGAGTTAACAATTTTGTAATGGGCCGCCGTAGACTGCCGCCGCGAAGCGGCGGGAGCGCAGCAGGGGGCTTGGGTTAACACGCGCACCAGTGATGCACGCGCGAAGTAGGAAAGCCGTTTTTAAATATTTTTCCCTTTTCGATAAACGGCGTTTCTCTCAACCGAGTCTCTTCTTTCTCTAAACCGTGCTTCGATAAAACGAGCCCGTTCTCTAAAACGTGCTTCGATGAAATGGCATTCGATCAACTGTAGTAAACCCGTTCGGAGGAGCCTACAGTACGTTCCCATTATATGTTGCGCGCTCCGCGCGTAGCCTTTCGGGATTTTCGCTACAGGTTTATTTCGGAGTCATGCGGTTTAGAGAAGCTCGTTTTAGCGAACGCCGTTTTACCGACCCTTGTTTATCGAAATTCCTTTATAGAAAAAGCCCAGTTTAGAGAAAATGGCGATGAGCCTCCTTTTAGCAAATTTGACCGCCGCGAAGCGGCGTGTGCGGATAAGTCAGGTGAGTTAACATTTTTGTAATCAGTCGCCGCAGACTGTCGCCGCGAAGCGGCGGGAGCGCAGCAGGGGGCTTGGGTTAACACGCGCTCCAGTGATACACGCGCGAAGTAGAAAACCCTTTTATAAATAGCGTCCCCTTTTCGATAAACGGCATTTCTCTAAACTGAGGCTCTGCTTTCTCTAACTGTGCTTCGATAAAACGTGCCCGTTCTCTAAAACGTGCTTCGACGAAATGGCATTCTATCAGCCGTAGTAAACCCGTTTATTTGGACAGCTTCGGTTCAGGTGCGTACAGCGAATGTGTGAGTTGGAGAGCTGTCCTGTACGGTGCAACTTGTTTTTGTCCAATTGCCATATGCGCTTCGCTACATGCCCGGAAATGTAGTACTTTTGACTGCGTCTACCAGAACACAGCCAGCACGCTGCGAGGGCTTCGGACGCGGATTCGTTTCGTGTGGTGCCCCGTGCCGCCTTCTCTCGGAAAGGCGTCGAGCGCCAGATGCTTTTGTTTTGCGGCCTCGGCCGCCCGCTGATTGCACACGGCACCTTCCCACGTGTCTCGGGTGGCGAGCGAGCGTTAATTTATCTCAAAGTCGACCGTCGTTAAAGAAGTGCACGCCAACAGCCCTCGGTCGGCCCACGATCGGGCGACCGATTTCGCCGCTTCATCGCCGCCTTTTGGCGTTTCCTCATGCATGGGCCGCGCGCTCGCGACCGTCGTCCGCTTTAATTTAGACGCCGCAACGCGGTTCGAGGACTTTTCCAAACTGGACTGCTTCGGCCATGGTGAGCTTGAACCCGCTTGTTTTTTCGCTTCATCACTCAGTGAGAGAAGACTCGGGAAATCTCTCGATGAGTCGCTGGTATAGTGTTGATCTAATTCCGTCAATCTTAGTAGTGCCATTTAGGCGGTTCAGAATCTTCGCGGCTGTCCTTTGTAGCTGTCTACGGCGCGTCCGACATTCGCCATAAAGAACGTATTTCTTCTGCTACCAGTATTGGCTCTTTGTTCGCTCAGGTACTCGGGTACGAAAGAAGGAAGAAGAAATACAGCGTGTCCTCCCAAATTTTTTAAAATAAATTACGATTTTTGTTTTAATATGAAAATAAAATATGCATTGCTGAACGCTCAGTCTGAGCCTAAATGTAGCGCCAGCGGTTCGGGCCAGATGCCAAAGTTTCAGCACTAACCGTTATATATATCCAAGAGTCACACAGTGCAAATTGGTTATAACTTATAAGAGACCTTGATAGGGGCCCAAGATTTTAGTCTGCTGTAAAAGCAGTATGCTGTATGCAGGTACGAAGTTGACCCAATGA
Organism: Ixodes scapularis; assembly: GCF_016920785.2. Lineage (NCBI taxonomy): Eukaryota > Metazoa > Arthropoda > Arachnida > Ixodida > Ixodidae > Ixodes > Ixodes scapularis. The sequence goes on along the minus strand of NW_024609839.1, from coordinate 88,448,115 downwards.
TACAGATAGGAAAACTAACCGAACTTCAGAAAGCGGTTTATATTCAAATGTCTGTTGTAACCAGGTCTGTTGTAACGAGCTTATACTATAGTTGTTTTTGTAAAGTTTCAATGTGTTCCCGGTCCCGGTCATTCATCTGCATGCATTCGCGGGCTTAGTCGGCCGCCTTTGCCCCACTTTTGAGTTTGTCTATTGTTTAATTCGCAACGGCGGTTTGACATGTGCTGCGAACTTCGTCTCTTATGGGAGCCTTTGGATGGGTTGTGCGGCTTCCGGAATAAACAGACAGTCCTCCTCCTCCGGCCTTTGTGTGGGTGCAGATCATCTCGTCTGTGCCGCCCATCCCGTGGGAGTCGGATGAAGATCTAGTTTTCTGGCGGCGCCAACTGCCTCGTGTCGGCGGCTCACGGCTTTGTTTCGTGGTTGTTCATGCTAATCTGTAAGCTCGCAATTTGGACGATTTCCCACGTCACAGCATTCATACGTTGCATGCCAGATCAGTTTCTCTGACCAAATAAAGGTGGCAATCGAAGAACGAGGCAGAGCAGCGGGCGCCATGAGCCATCAGAGCCAATCCAATGCCGCGTGGGTGCCACGTCGGAGGCATGCGGTTTAGAGAAGCTCGTTTTAGCGAACGCCGTTTTACCGACCCCGGTTTATCCAATCCCTTTATAGAGAACCCGGTTTAGAGAAAATGGCGATGAGCCTCCTTTTAGCGAATTCGGCCGCCGCGAAGCGGCGCGTACGGGTAAATCAGGTAGGTTAACATTTTTGTAATGAGCCGCCGCTGACTGCCTCCGCGAAGCGGCGGGAGCGCAGCGGGGGGCATGGCTTAACACGCGCACCAGTGATACACGCGAGAAGTAGGAAAGCCTTTTTTTAAAAAGTGTCCCCTTTTCAATAAACGGCGTTTCTCTAAACCGTGCTTCGATAAAACGGGCCCATTCTCTAAAACGTGCTTCGATGAAATGGCATTCGATCAACCGTAATAAAGCCGTGTCACGTGACTCTCGGGAGGGGCGCAGCAACGCGTCCGCGGCGCTAGATTGCACGTAGCGTCCACTGCATTCCATCGAAGGTGAAACGGACACTAGAACGTTTGGCATGCGATCACGTGGTCAATTCTAGGTCACTTGGCCAACACGTCGATCTGACCTGCGGCGTTCTTGAGGAGCTAAGGGCCTGGGTCACGGGGTCACGGGGTCACCTTTGGAATGCATGGTCAGCACATTTGGTTCAGAGCAGCGGCGTCGCGAGGGTCAGCGGCACCCGGGGATATAGCCCGCCGCGGCTCCCCCCCCCCCCCCCCCCCCCCCCCCTTGTGACGCCACGGGTTCAGAGTATATCCTTCAAGGTAAGAAAAGCATGACGGCTGGTTCACACAATTGCAACAGTTGTGTTGCAATTGTGTGAGAATTGAGAATAATGCAGGGACCTGCAGACGCAAAAACACGTGGTGTTGCCTGCTTAATGATATTCACTCGTTGGTATTGTGTAGTGTTGATGATGGAATGATTACTTAGTAACTTGTAGTGTTTTGAACTCACCATCTTTAATATGAGTTTTATTCTGATTGCTGAAAATATTCTGAAGGAGCAGAGAGTCAGACTTTCACCATGACTTTCGTTTTGTCTTTGCAGGCGGAGGTTGGCAAGGCTGTTGAAGACCTGCTGGCATCCGAGTCAGCCGGAAGTGCATCATCCTCTTGTGAAAGCCACAACAACTCCTGCCCTGAACTCTACGGCTGCGAAGCGGACCACGAGGACAACGCTCCAGATGCATATGCGTCCCTCAGCGTTCCACGAGCGAAAAGGAACACCAATGGCATCGTCGCTCGCAAGACCGACTCTCCAGAACAAGACAATTTATGGCACGGTACTGGTCCCACGACCGACCAGAAGACAAAGGATGATTGCACTTGGGACGCATACTACGGCTGGAAGTCTCTGCAGCTGTCCCGTCCCCCCAGCGGTGACGCTCACCTCCTTTCCATCTACACAGAGCGGTTGGTTGAAGCAGTCAACGATTCCTTCGGTCTGCACCTGCAAGAACCGTCCTCTAAAAATGCCAGGGACCAATTGGATTTCAAGGTTAAGCCAACGAGTGAAACTGGACTGGTGGCAAGCAGCTCTGAGAACGTTCCGGAGAGCCCACCGGCTCCACCGAATTCGCAGAAGAATGGTAGTTCGACACCAGATTCAAGTTTAACGACCATTCACGGTGCTCTCACCTTCGAACGAGATGTCAGACGAGCTGAACGAGCGGATTCTGAGAAGAGCGAACGGTGTGTGCGTGATGTTGATGCCGATGCAGCGAATGTGAAGGAGCTAATCGACAGATGTTCTTCATGGCCTAGTCTTCGGTCGTTTCAAGACGCTTCGGTTGGAGTGCAGCTTCCAAATCGTTCGGGCAGCTACCCGGGACTGTCAAAGACGGTCAATCCGTTTTGTGATACGGAAGATTTGGTGGGTAGTGACCAGGTGCTCAGCTATGACGGCTCTCTGTACAAGAACCAGCAGCTCTACTACGAACCAGAGGATCTCCCCGATTGTGCAGGGGCACCAGCTGTGAGCGTGACTGAAAGTAAGGACGTGTTTTCTGCTTTGAGCTCACGTGTTCCTTTGTCCCTTGCTTTTTTGGCATTTCATAGCTTTGCAATACGAAGCGCACAAAGAGAATCAAATAAAAAAAAATAAAAGGCGTTTACAATTCTTTGTAATGCCGAATTAGAGTGCAGCTATTGAGGAGGAGGAGGAAAGGGTCACATGTGACGTCATGCGGGTAAAATTAGTCCGGTAAATTTAGTGGGGAAATTTGAGCGCTAAGTTTAGCGGGAAACTTTCTCCACCAAATTTTAAGGGGAAACTTTCCCCACTAAATTTAGCGGAAGCATTTCTCCGATATATTTACCGGGAAAATTTTCCCGCTAAATTTAACAAAAAAATGATCTCGCTACATTTAACGGAAAAATTTTCCCGGTTTGAGTGACGTCACGTGGGACGTACGAGTGTAAAATTTCCTTCTAAATTTAGCGGGAAAATTTGCCTGCTAAGTTTAGCAGAAAAATTTCCCGCCAAATTCAGTAGGAAAATTTTGCTCTCGTGGCGTCACACGTGACGTCACATTTGACGTACGAGGGTAAAATTTCCCTTTAAACTTAGCAGGAAAACTTCCCCGCTAGATTTAGTGGGAAAATTTTCCCACTAAATGGACAATTTCCTCACTAAATTTAGCAGAAAAATTTCCCGCCAAATTCAGCAGGAAATTTCTGCTCTCGTGGCGTCATATGTGACGTCACGATAGGAAACGTCCCATGACGCAACGCACGGTTACGCCGACGGCGTCGTCGCTCAAGCTGGAAATGGGCGCCTAAGGGCTGTGCTCTAAAATTATATCAGTTCAGCAACTTTTGCAAATAGTGTATGCTTTATATGTAATCGGTAAAATTTTGTTGTATTTAGTAACCTAGGCGGCACAGATGGCTATGCATATTCATAGGACATCGGTGGAACATTAAAACATACTGAGGATGTTTGCAGAGCAATGCTTGTCGCCCCGAAAAATGATGGTGAACCTGTGCCGTGGAGCTTTTGTTGTCCGCAGAAGAATTTGTCCCTAAGCCATGCACTGTAACATGACCGTAAAATACCAAGCAAGTGCTCAACCAGAATTTGAAAATGATATGAAAACCTGTCGGATAGGCGCTTGTTAGGTCTGAAACCACGAGTGCAGAAAAGGCACGTGATGGAGTGGGCTTCACTGCTTTGCGCCACTAAATCACCTCTTTTTAGAACGACTTGAAGCTCGTGGGAAACTGAGGGGCGGGTGAATGTTGCCACTTGTGAAGCAGGCGCAATGCCAGCAGTGGCAGAACGCGGATGATTAGATCATTATCACATTCGGCAACTGCTAGCTTTGCGCCTGCTTTGCCAGTGGTAACTTTGGCGCGCCTCCGAGTTTCCCACGAGCTTCAAGTCGTCCTAAAAGGGTTGATTTAGTGGTTTTCGATGACGCTGTCTAAGTTTCTAATTGGAACCATATGTTTATTTTCTCAAATTAAAAAGTTAATGAATTTTAATTAATTAGCCGACTTATCACAAAAGATTAGTCACGCACATAATGTCCCCCTGGCCGAATAACTCACCTGCACAAACCGCATGAGTGCATCTTTTACGAATTTTTTGTAATAAATCTGTTCGAATGAAACAAAATCACCTGGTATACTATAAAGGCTCGTTCACACACTTGCAATTGAGTACGACCATCTGATGCAAGACCGGTTTTTAAGCCTCTTGCGAAGTCTTGGGACCCGATGCGGTGCTGCGGAGCTGGTCCGAAGACGTCGCAAGAGGCCTGAAAACTGGCTTTGTCTCTCTCCGTCCTACTTGGTTGCAAGTGAGTGAATGGCGCTTAACAGTATAGCTATAAAGCTTTTGCTACTTTGTTTTACCCAAACTTGGAAAAGAGCGAACGCTACGGTCTCTTCGAGCTATTCAGCGCATCCGAAGAAGGCATGTGATTCTACTTCATCACATGCCTTCTTCCTCTCACAAGTGGCTGCAGCAAAAGACAAAGGCATAGGTGTGTGAGACTAGCTCAACAGTATGCTTTTTTTTTGTATGAGGGCTTGTTCATAAAAGGCACTTCCTAATACCACGCGCTCGTGCCTATGCCTTTGTCTTCACTGCAGATGTGTTTAAAGTAGAGTATTGTATGGGCAGTGCTGTCAAAGTCATGGGCTGCAAAGAGAGAAAAGGTGCTTTTGTATGAATTTTTGAGTGACGGGCTTGTCTTCTAGGGGCAGGATAGCGACGTCTGGGACACACAAGAGAGTGTCGGAGTAAAAAGGAAATTCCTCCTTCCCCTCTTTTTCAACTGCTTGGGTTGCTCTCTTGCCCATGCATCCTTCCTAAGGGCAGCCAGGTGCTTCGCTTCTGTTGCTCTGATTGATACAAATGATGGTAATCCGTCTTCATCATCACGACAGCAATCTTTGAGAAATGGGGGAACCGTTCCCAACCAACTTTTTTATTTTCTCTTATTTTGCTGAGTTTCACCTCGTGTTTTATTGTCCCTCTACCTCGAAGGTGTTACTGACAAAGAAAAAGGACAGGACTTCACCGACATCGAGCTGCGTATCGTCGATCCCGACGAGGCATTCGACGACCTCCCGGAGCTCTTCATCCGGGAAGATGACCGGGACAACGACAGCCACGCTGTGCCGCCGATCCAAGACGTCTCGCTCAGCCTGAACTCCCCCACTTTGGGCCGAGCGCAGGGTCGGCTGAACCCGTACACCATCAAAGTGATCGCCAACCACGCCTCGACACCGGACGAAGTCTTCGCGACGGTCTGCACTCTGGAAGCGAAGCTGGCATCGCGTCTCCCGCCCCACGAGATTGACGAGGGTGACCCGGACACAGGGACGTGGTCTTCGACTTCTACGGGGCATTCTACCTCAACCCTTGTGAGTCCCTGCTGTTTGTTTTGGGCCTGTCTTGACGTTGTGCACTGGTTCCAGATCTGCTGAAGCACAGCTTGGCACAGTCTCAAACCAGTTGAAGAAAATAATATGTAGCATGCAAGACAGAAACACCAAAGTACAGAGAGTTTCTGAGAAACAAGAAACCTGTTTTTTGGCCCGGGTAAATAAACTATACATTGCAGAGAGCTCAAATTCCGTAAGATTGTGACACTGGCAGTTGGAATAGAATGCGAAAATTTGAGAACATGACGTTACCTTGCTTAAAAGGTAATTGAGGAAAACAAAATTTCTCTATGAGCCGACGTCCACCTAAGCCTAATGTCGTCAAAACAACAAGCGAGATTGTGGTAACTTAACTAACAAGCAGAATTTGATATACAAGGTTGGCAAAGGGTAATCTCTACTTTCCAATGTAAGCTTGTGTAACATACAGAGATGTGACTATGCGGCTTTGTCAAGCACATTCTGTAGATATTGCTACAATTTCTGTCCATTTTTTTGTAGTCGACTCGGCAATCCTAGTGATACTAGACCCCATGCAAAGCGGACATGAGGTAAATGTTTTCGGGAAAAGGAATCGACAACCCATTTGCCACGCCAATAAATGGGGAGCGGCTGTATTTAGAGAACAAGCTGGCAGTTTTCGTGCAATAATCGCTTCTTGTTTTTTCCACCAGAGTCGCCACGATTTGGAGAAGTTTCTGAAAAACGTTGAACCTCCTCACGAGCCCCCGAGCTGGCCTCAGGATGCAGTGACCCAGACGACACCCGTCATTTCACGCAGGTGAAGATGCTTTATTATTTTATGAATTAATAGTGTTTACCCAAATTCAGGTTGTTACAGGACATTACAAAATCATACAAAGCACTGGCATGTAATAAGATACCTTTGTAAAAAAAATACAAACAAAACTTGATAGTACAAAAAAAAAAAAGGGGGCAGCCAAACAACTCAAACTAACAACAACAAAAGGTTGTGGGATGACTCGTTTTAATTATGCACTAGGCTTGCCTTTTAGTGTATGTTTCACTGCAATATTGCGTTTCATTGCATGCAGTGTGATCTAGCAGTCACTGCTCACATGACATCTCCGGGGTTGCTCGGAAAGCTGATAACATTTGCTGTGCACCGCTTTAGGGTGAGGCAGGTTGTTGTCATTTAACGTTTTCGCAGAAGGGGATTACTACAGCCATTACGAAGACAAAAATTTGCAACTGCATTTGTGTTTACCGATAAAACAGTCATAACAGAATTGAATTTTATGAGAAATGCAGCCAACACTCGTGTTCGACCTCGGCCTTCCTGGCGTGCGCCGCTGCGTCTTTTCGTAGCGTCGTCTCATCATCTCCTTCTAGCTCTTCTTTTTTGCGGTGACAAGGTGGATGCACAGACCGAGAGGGTGCAGCGTCAAGTGTAGTAATTCATTGCATGTTGACTTGCACATTGTGCGTGTCAACACTTGGGTGGGCTGGTGGTTAGCGAGACACACAAAGAACGGGGTGTGCAAATCGGGAAACAGAAACTCTACCCTCTCCACTCTACCGTGCCACGCATGCACATGAAGTGCTCATAAAGTCCAAGTTAGCTTCTTCTATAATGCAGTTTAGGAGTAATAGGGGAGGGATCGACGGCCTAGCATGTTAGTGCACCGCCGCTCAGAGCACATGGAGCGGACGCGTGTGCTCCGCAGATGCCAGGGATCCCGGGTTCAATCGATCCCCACCCCTGCCCGTTTTGATCTGGGTGAAGATCGTTCTGGCGTGCTGTCCCGTATAACTGCTGCGCATGTTAGATACCTCCAGGCTAGCGGGGGAACTGCACTGGATAAATTTATCTTCTACAATGACGAGATGTCTATTGGGGCTGACTGACTTCCTACTGTCTAACCATAAACACAATATCTTTTAGTATTAATAAGCATGGCAATGAATGTCGTGGGTTCTGAATTTGAGTGGCTGAACAATTCTATTGTGGGATTTGTGGTCGGTGAATATGCACGTTATCATGGTAAGTATAACCTTGTTACAAGAGACATTCGGTTATAACATACCAATCTGTGAAGTTTGGTTGGTCTTCCTATCTATGCCATTGAGCCAACTTTGCTATTACAGAGTTTGTTACAACATACATTCGGTTATGACGGACTCTATTAGGAGGTTTGTAAGTAGTTCACGATTTCATTATAGTGGACTATTCAACAGCAGTCATTTTTTTGTACATTACGCGGTTTTGGTTTGGTAGCAGTAACAACTATTTTGCCAACTGCTGTCATAGCGCTTGGCGCCTTGCAAGCCTTTTATGACCCAAAGCGCCCAGTGATGACAATCATTAGTACAAGAGATCAATCAAATATCACTACCATCTTTCAGAGTTCAGAACTTTCAATAAATCAGGTCTTTCCTAATTATCTATTCTCATTATTTCTTTTCTTAATTTGTTGTACTGGTCCTTGTTCAGGATCATTGTAGGAATGGTACATAAATGACACTACAGAAACAAATACATGGTCAAATTTCATCAACCCCACTGGTTAAAATGGGCACCAGTCATAACCCACGTCAAAGTCTGTAGTAAGAGGTATCTGCGTTCTGCACACTCCTTTTACAACGGACCATAATCTTCATCACTATCAAGGTTTGTTGTAATGAGTTTATACTACTAGGATTGCGTGGTCTGGAATCTTCTCAGCACACTATAGGAAAGATTTCTCTGTATAAAATTTAGGTACCAGAGAGGTGCTGCTATTGTTAGGTGTCAGCCAATCAGATTATCTTCGGAGAAGCTAATGGATGGACATGGGTTCAAACAAGCCACCTTAAAGAAAGTCGCTCGGTGTGTCTACTCTTTCGTGAAGTTAATGACTGCGCGCTCGTGGACCTGTTGAAGAGATGGGCATTTGGTGATGCCACCTACTCCTGAGACCTAGGGGCCTTAATATTTCGATATAATTGAGAAATGCCACGCAAAGGGTGCTACATCTCCTTTAAGAAAAAAATTATCAAGACTTTTCTAGAAATTCCTTTCTCTGCCAAACATCTAATTTTTTTAGTCTTTCTTTTTACTTTTGCGTGGATTATCGACGCTTTTATTGACAAAATTTACTATGATGGACACTGCCAAAATCCTCAGACCAGTAAGTAGTTTATTAAAGGACCGCGGTGTTATGTCGTCGCAGCTCCAGCTTCACCTGGGTGGCTGACTTGGGCGAAGACGTGGGGTCTTCAAAGGAGAGCCTGAGGATAGCAACGCAGACGACCACGACAAACACCACGACACCCAACTCCCCGTCGCCGGTGTCGTCTTCGTCGTCGTGCGAGGCTCCGCCGACGCCCCTGACACCCCGGACCTCCCCTAGCTCCCAGGAGGTGTCTTCGGATCAGTCCGAGGTCGTCAATCCGATCCGAAGCCGTAGCAGCAAGCTGCAGGACAGTGCCAGTCCCTCCATGCCAACTTTAACCAATGAGGACTGTGGCAAGTCAGAGTAAGTTTTTCACGTTTTACCAGCTTGGGGCCCTATGCTACACCGCGGGACCAAGCGGGACCAAGGCACCGGAACAACGCCGTCTGCTGCGATTGGTCAGCCTCACGGCGCTGACCAATCGCAGCACACGGCATTGTCCTGGTCCTTGGTTCCACTTAATCTCACTGTGTAGCATAGGGCCCCGTTTATTTTATCGGTTCTCTTATCGCGTCTCAGCATCATGAAGAGTACCATGGAAGAGCTATAAACATTTGTATCAGGCCTGAATTGTTCATCTCATTAACGAAAGGTTGCAGACTTTCTATTCAATTCACAGTACTGAACAGGTAGTTGCGAGCAATTTTTATGGAGGTTATTCCACTCTGATAAAACCGAGGGCTCTACACAAGAGCTCCGCTTTGTGGGATGTCATTGTATTGTGAGCTTAGAGTTGTCAAGCTCGCAGCACATCTGGCTAGCAGTTCCTTCACAGATATCAAAAGCAACCCACTGGCAGCTCGGCACCATTTCAGCCACTCCATTTATTGGCAAGCATGTTGGCCTCTGTCATTACTTGCTGTCCCCGTATAACGTAACGTGACTCCCAGAAAGGTGTTCTGTGACACATGTGTGCGAGGAGTTGTATAAATGTGGCCTAGTTTCAGTTAACCTTGTCATCGTTGATAAATTTTAATTTTCTTGTCTCGGATATTTTCTTGGAGCAGCCTGCTTGCAGTGACTAAGCAATGTCGACAAAATCCAACTTTTTCTTTCAGCAATTACAGGCAGCTATCACTGGACGAGAAGACTCAGGTGCAGTCCCTCTCGCGTTCGGCCATCAAGGGCCATGGAGGCAACTCTTCGGAGGCAGCATCGGCAGCTCTGTCGTGGGCAGCGAACCAGCAGCTGGGTCAGAAGGCCTCTTCTGCACCGGTCCTGCTGAAGAACAAGCCTCCCACTTCGTTCAGCGGTAGCTTTGGCAAAAAGAGGGCTCAGCTCTTCAATGCAACGGCTTCGGCTGGGAACACACCCGAAGAGGAAGCCAAGGTACGTGAGCACGTTGTCTTCTGGCCAAGACTGTCATTTGAGAACCTCAAATTTAAGCGCTGAATGCTTCCTTTTCTTGTTCTTGTTTTGTGGTGCTTGCTTAACATTAAAACAGTTTTACTAACACAACCTCACACTTTTTTCTCGTGGTGTTGGAATCATTCTAATTGTTACTACTATATTGTATGTTCTATGGACGGCCACATTTGTACTTGTTTTCACTGTACAAATCATACTTAAAGAAAGTTTGTCTTGTCGGGGAGGTTTACAAATTTCTCTTTTTACAAGGTGAGTTAGATATTTCTGTGTGCATCTAAAGTAAGTTATTTGTTATCTTATCAGAGCCTACCTGTTTGAAACGTCAAGGGTCATACAGCATACGAACTGTTCTAAGCTAGCTCTTTTCTTGAGGTTACAATAAGTATGCAAAAAGAATATGGACAGTCTAGATATACCCATCGACAATATTAGTCCTTACTAACTTTGACAAAGCAAACCTCTGGGACGCTTGCTCTTCTGCTTCATCAGGGCTCTACTGAGTTTAATACGCATCACATCATTCATCTTGCTATCTTTGTTACACCAAAGAATTTATAAGCGTTTGGAGAAAAAGATTGACTTTATGAATGATGATGGGTTGCTAATATTCATACAGTAAGACTTGCTGAATGTAGTGGACATATTACAGCTTGGTTCACACGTTCACAGTGCTGTCTGGCTTTGCGATAACCATTATGGTTTGTGTTGTGACATACGTTTGAGTTATATACGGCTTTGTTGTAGCAATTCATATTGTGACAAGTGACCGTACACAGATTTATTGGTTGCAAGACAAGAATCTTTTTTTTTTTTGCCGTTTTGTGCATTTTGATGATTCAGTGTAAGTTTGGTGAAATTAAATATACCACACCAGATACCAAGGGTTTCTTATTGCTGTCTCACGTAATAGAACATGACTCAGGATATGGTAAGTGTGTTAGTGCAGTGAGGGTTTATTGCATATACATATCTTAAGGATGCTTCAAATCTGCTGTCTTAAGGACCCTAAAGGGACACTGAAACGAAATCTCGAGCTCACAAAACAAGGCTGGACGGATATACGGGACGCTGCAAAAGCATCACTCACTCGTACAGCAATATCTCTAACGGATCGCCATATTTTTAGAAAAGAAGTGTGCGATTGAACACGGCTGATGGATCCTACGAGACAAGTCACGTAACGATTCTCATTTCTTCTCCTCCTCGCTACGTCCCGTCGAGCTGGTGAACCGAAGTGAGAAGGAGAGAAGTGAGGTTGGTTCCCCTTATTCTGAAATTTTCCAGGAGGACAATGACGTCGTAGCCCTCGCTTGATCACGCCCTTCTTTTCCAAAAGTATGGCCATCCGTTTGAGATATCGATGTGTGAGTGATGTTTTAGAGTTGATAACATCTCGCTCCATGCTTCTGTGGCCTTATTTTGCAAAATACAAATTTCGGTTCAGTGTCCTTTGAACTTAGCTCTCGCTGATGTGAGGTATAAATTTTCTCTCCTCTCATGGATTGCTTTTTGTTGTTCTTTGGAGGATGCTGTGGAACTTGGAAATTTATTCCTACATTCATTATGCATATCTGACCTTGATTAAGGTGTGGAATCTAATAGTATATATTGTATTCCCTTTTTCTTCCATAGACTGTTGTTCCAATGGTAATAAGAGATTCTCCTATTTCTAGCAGAGATTTTCAGCAGCTGTTTGTAGCAGCTATTTCCAACAGATAATTTTGCTAAGATGAAATACATATTATTTGATTTTCAAAATGTAAGGTTTATCTTCCCAACATCAGTTTAAACCCTTAGTAGGAATAGGAAAGAACTACTCTGGATGGGGGTTTCATCTCAATTCGTGTTATACTGTGCTGTTTACCTTCTTTTTTTTTTTCAATATGGCAAAGCTCAGAGCAGGAAGTCTGGCCCTGTGGTGAGTACTCGCGAAGACTGAGACCATGACTAACAAGTTTGATATTTTCTCGAGTGTTATGCATCATCAGAACACAAGTTCTTGGTGTTTCACGTATTATGTAGCAGTTTTAAAGAGTTCCTCGCCCCTTTTAACCCTTTGAAGACCATAGCACTGCATGTGCCATCAGCAGAATCGCTTGCGAGAGCTAAGCAGGCTTCATACAGATTGTGGATGCAGCTCCTATATTTGCCACATCATCTCAATAGTGTGCTTTAATGTGCAGCAGGGGGCACCTTGAAAAGTTGAGGTGTGATAAGAAAGGGAATGAACATGGATCAAGCATTTTTAGAGATCCTTTGTAAGCAGATATTAAAACATCCTAGTTTGGCTTTAGTTATTATTTAGTTTTAGAGGGAAAGTGGCCTTTTGCTCATCTGGCACTAGGCTCTTCTCGACATTTTTTATGTGGCGTATGGACACCATTTTGTAGGCTACTGACACTATGCACATGAGATGTTTGCTGCTGCAGTAAAAACATATGCAAGGATGTAGGAAATATGGTGCAAGTTCTCCAGATTACAAGATAGTGGCCTCTCTTGTCTGTGTATTTATTTCATTCTTTCTCATGTGATGCTCTGGAAGTTCTGGTTTTTCATCATTACATGAATGTGATGCTTGGAGGCATGGTGTGTTTACCTGGGTTTCACACATTTCAAAACAATAATTTTTATGTGGGACTGCCAACACTTTATTCCTAGTGCAGGGGTTCTCAGATATATATATTTCTTTATCTTGAAGTATTTTTATGCGGCTGGGCTGAAAGTTGAGCAACCCCTGCCAGCATGGACATGATCATGATAAAGAAATGCAGAAGCCTACAGACCCTGTAAACAATAAGACACACTCAAGGGAGTGTTTGGTACCTAGTTATACATAAGTGGGCTTCTCAGATATGCTAAAATATAGTGCTGAATGTGTAAAACAACTTAGGATCAAGGACGGTCAAGGAAATTAGAGAGCTTGGGGATCCTTGGGTTCCGAGGAACCGAGCTTGAGAACCCACATTCCATCACATAGGTTTGTGTGACAGCACTATTAATGCAAAAAGTAATGCGATTTCTCAAGAATAATTAAGCAGCCATCTTTAATTTTTACGCGAGTCAAAGGAAATATGATGTCATGATTTTGTCATTGGTGAATGGGCGGAATGTATGATTTTCGGAAGCAGCAGAGAGTCCAGAAATATGCGTAGATCCCTGTCCTTAAGTGCAAGTTGAACCCCACTTTTAGGTATTCTGTAAATCTAATTTCACTCTTTCCGTCTAACAGTATTCTTGACCGGCGATACAACATGGTTTGCAGGATACTTCGAAGATTCAAAAAGCACAAATCAATCCACATTTTTTTTTTCTTTTTGTAATCGCAGTAGATGTGTTTGAGCAGAGAATCCTTGTGCACACCACGAACGCTGGCATGAGCCTCTTGCTTGAAAGACTGATGGTCGCTCGTGAATCAATAGAACGCGAGCATGTGTTTCAGTATCAAAACCCTAATTTAAAAAAAAGGTGGATTATCATTGTTTGAAAAACGTTTGGCTTAGTGTTCTGAAGCCTTTTTTTTTGGGGAACCTTTTGAATCCAAACATTGACAATGTTCTCGATGCTGATTGGATGCGCAAATTGTTTAGATGCAATAAGGACTGTGTTTACAAGTTCACTGCGAGAGGAATGTTGGTCAATGCCTCCAAAGGAACGAAACACTTGCCCCCTTTTACTTTTTTTGCTACCATATCAATTTTGTTCATCGAATATGAAATTCGGGACTCGAAAATGGGTTTGGTGGCGGACCTTCTGAAATGCCTGTTGCTCACTGCAGTGCCATAGCGGCTAGAGGGAAGCTTCAAAATTGTGATATCAACGACCGACCAAGCAAAATGACAGCATACTTTCTGTTTCAAGGTGTGTTGGTTACGCTCATTGGGCTGATTTTTGGTAGCTGTACCACGTTTGCTTGGCGAAGCTTGATTGCTTGCATATATAGTCCTGAAATCCCCACTTTTGCAAAGACTTGAAGCAAGATTTCAGTCAACCCTCTGAACTTCCGCATCTGTATTGTCACACCATACAAAATGAATATACGTAGACATGTTCCTAAGATCGCCATGTCTGACATATGCGGCCATGGCTGATCATCATAACCATCGTAGCCTCCTCATCTGCTCATCTGAAGTTTTATATTGGCATATCCTAGTCTTACCTAGAGTGGTACTTCCAACTTACTTGAGGACAAGACTCAAGAACATAAACGTGGCGTTTGAGACTTCACCGGGTTTGTTGATCCTCGGAAATACCTTGATTACTGTTAAAGATAACCATTCTGGATGGCAGTGTTCACGGGGGTCGCCTTCAGTTCCAAGAACACTTCGGAGATTCAAAGCAGTCTTTGTATTAGTGTCTCCATGAAAACAATTAAGAAAACTTAGAAAAGCGCATGATGAGGACCGTACGTTTGTCTATACATTTATATAGTTTGATGTTTGAAACTGATTCATCGACGTCCCGTCACCATCACATTGCTAAATCCCTTGGCTCTTGTCACTGTAGCATCGATTAATAAATTACGCATTCGATGGACGCCGACGCACCACGGTAGACCATGTGGTCGTCTTGGGAAGAAGACACCGCTCCAGAACTATGGCTTCGTTCCCGTGCGAACGAAGCCACGGCTACAAGCGCGAGCATCTTGTCCTGAACAGTGCTTGCGCTGCACGAGTGTGTTTTGTTCTTGTCGCTTTGACTACAGTGGCACTTAAAGGAGCGGTGCAACGATATTCAATTGGAATGTTTTTCACTTGACACGACCTTACTGGCACTAGTGGGACTCAAGGATACTCACACGCAACGCCACTGGCCAAGAAACTCCTTTGGTGCGGTGTAATTTCAAGGACAAAAGCGATCATTTTCATTCAGTCTCTCCTTTGAAAAATTTGATGACGTAACGTGGGGATCGCAGTACACCCAAGTGACGATATTTGAACGCGGTTCATGGATTGGACCCGAGCATTGCGTGGGCACTCGACTTGGGCTCGTGATAATTGCCAGCTCGAGAAGCATTCGGGTAGTGACCCGTGTACAATCGCTGCAACGACGACAACAGCCGAGCCATAACAATGTCTGGAACTCAGCGCGTGTCCTGCGCTTTGCCAACCCCAGCGCGTGGCTATGATCAACACTGGCGGCATATAATCGGCTCCAGATCACGTGGCCGCTTGTTCTGGCTGCGAGTTGAGGGGGTGAACGCTGCTCGTTTTTCTTTAATTTTTTTCTGGGACTTCTATTGAGTGGGGTGAAAAACGA
The DNA here is from genome assembly GCF_016920785.2 of Ixodes scapularis. Classification (NCBI taxonomy): domain Eukaryota; kingdom Metazoa; phylum Arthropoda; class Arachnida; order Ixodida; family Ixodidae; genus Ixodes; species Ixodes scapularis. Next base: position 88,432,827 of record NW_024609839.1, on the reverse strand, counting down.
GCGCGTGTTTCATAGGTCGTTAACGTTAGGGATCCGTTTTAAGCGGTATTTGCGCAAATTACAAAAATTGTTGCATCGCTCCTTTAAAGCGAAACGGACTACTGTGGAAGATCGTCGCACCCAAGCAGCAAGTAGCAGGACGCGCAGGTATGGTTGGTCAGGTAACACTAAACTGTGCAGCTTTCAGAGGCATGTAACGTCCAGTACCTTTCGTGGGAGTGTTCAGGGTGCACGAAGAATTAAAAATATACATTTAAGGACTGCTTGACAAATGGGCGCGAGATGAGTGAGGTGAGTAAGAGATAACATGGAGCCAAGAACTAAAGTAATCAATATTACAAAGAAAAAGAAAAGCGTTTCATCGTGCCTCTAAGGATGGCAAAGATGTATGCTCTCACTGCCGATCAGCGTCGTCACGAGCCCACAGAGATTACTGTACGGCGAGCATGTGTTCTAAAGTGAGTCCCTGGGGCATCGAAGTGTAAGGAGGAGCACGCCAATCGGAGGGAAGCATACGGAACGCGCCCGGAACTCGCGATGACGATGCAGCCAAGCGTGCGCCGTCGTCGGTTCAGGCCGGGGGTAAACAAAAGCGCGTGCGCGGGTTTTGGGGGGTAAACAAACGCGTAAGGTGCGCAAGGGGCTGATGAACTTGCACGCCGTATACCCTGTTGCCGACTAAGAAATGCAGGACAAGCACCTCCCGCAAAGCCTTCTACTCTTACCACTTTAGCGAGCGAATGCTGAAGAAGAGGTGAGAAAGGGGGCGTGTCCACTTAATTCCTATCCAACGTAATAGCTATCTATCGTTCTGTCATTAAAATCAGTCAATAAAAAAGATACGGTACCTTCTAATGGATTCGGCACTTTCTAGTGGCAGTCATGCGTGGTACTCATGAAACGTCAATAATATCGTGCGGAAAAAACAAGTTGAATGTGGCGCTCTGTTGCAGGGCGTACGTAATTGTTCGACCAGTTCGGAGATGGCGCCACCGTCCAAGGGGGCGTCGGAACCTTGACGCGCGCGCTTGTTTTTTCTTGTTTTGGCTTCGGCGATATATCGATTTTCCGTCCGGCCGCCGCAATGGTCCAGGACAAGATAATCCCCGACCAAGTTTAAAACTGCGCAGTTCCGGTTTCTGACCTTAACTCGCGTACTCATTGGCCTCGAAAGGCGAGCAACCGTCCGGAAATCTACAACCAAAGTATCTGGACGAATCTTTTGCTCACTTGTGGAGAAGCAATAGGCAAGAGGGCACAACGAGCAACAATTTCTTTTCCCTCGCCGCAACTGTTTCTTCTGTTCGTCGAAGTTGCGTGGAACGGCTCCTTGCTCGGCGGGCGGTCGTGTATGGTCGGAGGCAATCTCGGGGTCATGTGCGTCTTCTTATGAATCTAATTTGGATGCAAATGCGGCCAAAAGAACCTTACGCTGCCCAGTGACCTTTCCTGAAGCGAGGGGTCGCGGGTGTTCCAGCCTCGCAAGGTTCGATCTGCGCTAGACGCGGAGTTAGATTTCCGCTGCTTCCTTCCGGAACATAGCTTCCGGATCAGTCCGTGTCTGGTTCGTTTGAAGATAAGATCTCCGGACGAAAAAACCCCCGGGTGCGAGCAAGCTAGTGTAAGTTAAACACGAAGAATGTACTCGAGACTAGGGCCCGCTAAAAGACGACGCACAAACAAAGGGAAGACAAGTCTCCAATTACGGCTCGGAGAACGCTCAAACGCACATTTGTGCATTTGAACATATGTGTGTGTGTTTGTGTCGTCCTTTACCCCTTGTATCGATGCTTTTTCGCTTGTTTTCCCCGGATTTTTTTTTCCCCCTAACGTTCTGTTTTCCGGTTCCAGCGCGTTCTTTCAGCTCTGTTTGATCTCGAAGCTTGACGATTGACTCGTTTTGAACATTTGATGGAATATGGCCTTGATTTGTAGTGAACTTCTTGTCAATCGAAGGTTCAACTCAGATGACGTAATACCACGTAAAATACAAGACCCCCCCCCCCCCCCCACACACACACACACAGACACACGCACAAAAGTTCTTATGAGTGAATGTGCGCAGCATGTGTGAGCATCGCCGCCAGCGCCTCTTGCAATGTCTCACGACGAGCGGGACGCTACCACGCGGTTTCGCCAAGCCGCGCGCCTCTGCCGCTCGGTGGCGTCTCTCGTCGAGTTTCGGCGCGTTTGCCGCTTGAGGCGGGTCCACTAACGATGACGTCACGCCTTGTCTTCTACGTGCTATGCGGAGCGCAAATTCGTTTGCTTCTTTTGCTGGGGCTGTGATGACGTCAGAACGCCGAGCTGTGCAGAGTTGGCTCTGGTTGAAGGTGGATAGTGGGTAGACCCCAAGGCAGCTTGCATTGAGGTCTACTCACTGTCCTCCAATCAGAATTCAGCGTCGTTCTGACGTCACCGCAACTCCTGCAAAAAAGAAGCAGACGAACTTTCGCTCCGCGGAGTTGCTTACAATGAGCGATCGATATCAGTCGTTAGCTCTCCTTGGGGAAGTATAGTATTGGAATCGAACGTGCTTTCGATGAACCACGCGGTGTTCAGCTGGGGGATATTGGTGTTCGCGGATTTAGAAGCATGAAATGATTTTCAACGCTACCGCCCCCCTGCCCCCAATCCCAAAATTTTGTCCGTTCGTGCATTTTCCGCTACATTTAGTGGGGAAAGTTGCGTCACGTGACGTCACCTGACCTCACGTCACCTGTAGCCTTCGGGGAAATTGACGGCACGTGACCTATACGTCAGCTCAGTTTCCCCGCTAAATTTAGCTGGAAAATTCACGTTTTGCCAAAAAACATAAATTCAGTTTCCCCGCTAAATATAGCGGGGAAAATCGACGTCACGTGACCTGACGTCATGTGACCTACAAAACCATTTAGTTTTCCCGCTAAATTTAGCGGGAAAATTTACGTCGTGTGACACACCAATTCCCTCACCAGTTGTATCTAAAGACATTGGGTTGGCTGTAGTATTAACTATCAGAGAACCCAAAAACAGTCAGAATATGACAGGATCACAAACAAGGCAGCGCTGGGGTGTCTCAAGGCGCTCGTGTATCTTCTCCGTGTCACGCCATCGGCTCGAACCTTGGGAAAGGGAGTTCCGTTCCCGTGGAATCTCGTTAGTTTAGGAAGACGAACGCCACGCGCTGTCGCCGACGTTGGATCGGGCTAATTCGTCGTTAATTGACACTTTGATCGAAACCAGGCGGGGGTGTTTTTTCTGCGCTTAACGTTTTCGTTTTGTTTCTTTGAAAGAGAAAGTTAAGTTTCCTAAGTTGTAGTTCTTGGGCGCTACGCGGTGCAGCCCTTTCGAAATGTCGTATATTTTCTTTGCGGTTTTGTTTATCCGCGACGTGCTACTATAGAGCGCGCAGCAGCCGCCCTCTATCTTAGCCCCCCAAAGTTGTTTGTGACGTCTTGTCTAGTGTTCGATTATTTCGGCATTAGGTGATACAGGACCAAAAGAACCGGGACGCGAACTGCGAGCTTGACGAAGCTACGGTACCCTAGAACGGGTCTCCCACCGGTTCGTATAGCATCCTACCCCCGCCCCTGCGTCCAAGGTGGTCCCAAAGTGGCGACAAACGACCTCACAGAAGTCGACGTGTGGTGCTGTCAGATGTCGTGATCCTGGCTGTCTGTGCCAGAAATCCCGCCAAAAAGACTCGGAAGAGTCCTCGGGGAGTCTCAACTCTTGGCTGCTTAAGTTTCCGTGGACTGTCAAGCTAGAGAGTAAGAGGCCTGCAGCAGGACAGGCGTCTGCTATATCCACTGCTGTGACACACTTCTTTGACGTCATCAGGCGGAGATCGAGGAACCACTTCTGAGGACGACGCGGGAAATACGCGATTCGGAGACGCGTAACAAAATATGTCGTCGTCATCGCAAAATTCAAACAGATATAATATAGTAAGGGTGCAGGCGACCTGGTGAATGTTAACCATGCTGAATAAACCTGAGACTGGCGCAGAAATGAACATATAAGTCCAAGGAACAGAAAAGGACAGGACGAAGGTTCTGTCCTTTTCTGTTCCTTCGACTTGTAGGTTCATTTCTGCCCTAGTCTCAGGTTTATTCAACATGGTTTTCAAACAGAGCATGGGACGTGTCCCGGGCTTCTGTAGAGTGTCTTGAGTCTTCTAACATAGACCATAAGGAAGTCCAATAGGAACATTTCCTTTAGTGGCATGTTACCTGCCTTCACTGATCTTGTTTTTATCTAATGGGCCCCACTAAAAAGAACATTGTTTGCGGGGAGTTATTTTGTAGCGCTTATCACAGCGAAAGCAGTGATGGAAGTGCTGCGCCAATTGCGCCGAATTGCGCCAAGGACGCAATCCTGCTACACGTAGCGCCGAATTCTCATTTTACCGAACAATTGCGCCATGCCTGCGCCGAGATGAGGTGTAGCAATAAAAAAGAAAAATTGAAGTCTTATCAGAGCGCGTGGCGGTACCGCGGTATTTTCCGCGCCGCAACTGTTACGCAAACCGAAACTGCGAGGGCGCATTATCATCATCATCATTGAAAGGAACAACGTTAGCAACATCTGAGACCAAAGCCGCAGAGGCTAAGCGAAGAACCATCCCACTGAGCAATCTATTTAAAAAAAAAGAAAAAAGGCAGAGCTTGTGGATGTTTTTAATGTTGGCCCGCACTGTTCCCGTGCGCTAGCTACCAGCGAAGTCAAAGCTAGCGCGAGCTCAATGCTCCGTTAATTCCTGACTCGCGCGTGGGCTCGTGCAGTGTGGGCACCGTTACGGGCTCCATGCGGGCGCTTGTAGCTTTGGCTGCGCTCGCACCGAAGCTGAAATGAAGTATAGTTGAGTTGCACCAAACTCTGGATGTAGTGCCGGGGTGCTGTGTTGCGCTTTTTGCACTCCCAGGAGACTTGGAAGAAGGAAGTGACGTCACCAACGCATTAGCTGCGTTGGTGACGTCACTTCCTTCTCCCTAGTCTCCTGGGGGTGCAAAAAGCGCAACATAGCCCCCCTGGTTAAGCCTCACCGTCCTTTTCGGAGCATAAAGCACTGCGCGACTCGCGCGACTGCGGTGTCTGCTCCGCGGGTGTCGCTTCTCTGCAGCGCGTCGGTGCGTGCCAAGGAGCGCACTCAACGGGTTAACTCGCCGTGATCCGATCGTGACTTCGCCAGCACATCGAAAATGAATCGGAATTTTTGAAGCGCTACGGATGAAGAGAAGGGAGAAGGGATTGCTGATAGCTAGTCGGGGTGTTCCCAGGCCACACTGATGATGTCTCCCGCATAGGAGACGAAACGTCCGATAAATTGTTGGTATTGTTATGCAAGTCGGAGGTATTTCTTTTTAGTCATGAATCCCGGCTTTTGGAACATTTTTGCGTTTAAAAGAAGTGCAGGCTGATAAAACTAAATATCCTCTACCATCAGAACTCGGTGTGATATATTTAATTGTATTTTTTTATCTGACGAGCAGATAAACTTTATTTAAAAAAAAAATGTTTTTTTTTGTGTTTACTTTGTTGAATTTTATATATCCTGTCTTAAAAAGGCGACAGGCGCTGTGCTCCAATAATAGAGATGGGCTTTATATAGCAATGCAGCATTATTTCATTTTCAATATGCCAACATATGCCGGACCCTGCTTCAAAAGGGCCACTACCTGCTCCAAAACAACATTTTGCCTGCTACAAGGCCTGCTCCAAAATGTCAAATGGCACTTCCATCACTGCAAAAGGCACAAAAAAAAAAAAGGAACTTTGCACGCGTACCCTTTTTGAGCTTCTCTTGTTGACTTCTTCCGGTGATCTGATTGGTGCGCCATTTTGCGCCAAACTGCGCGAAAGGCTTACCCTGCTACATTAAGACCAAAATGTGAGGAACTTGCGCCAACGTTGCGTCAGAACTTGATTTTTTTTTTTTTCGCTTTATGAATACTAGCTGCGTTCGATTTACCTCCGGTGCAGAAAAGTGTAGGGCGGTCTACTTCCGGTCGTATCTCAATACACGTACCGGAAGTACACTGGCGTACACTTTTTTGCCCCGGTGCTGAAGGTGCGGTTAGATCGAACGCAGCTACGGAACATATAATTGCTCAGGCACCGCTACACGTCCGGATCGTAATGGTAGGCTTGTGCGAAGTTTCGCAACTTTCGTCTTTAGCCGAAAATAACGTCCTATCCCATTTGGTCTCGCAGGTCAGTGCCAAACACTGACAGTGCTCGGAAGTTTCGCAACATCTCTTATGTTCCCAGCCTGCTCTGGCGTGTAAGTTAACACCTTGTTGAGTTCGCTTCTCATTGCACTCTTTTGCAGTCCAGTGAAGCGGAAACAGCGAAGTGGGCATCGCAATTTTGCTCATTTTGCTCTGCCGCAGTGCATTCGATTGCTAAAGGGAAAGCATTCCCCCAAGAGCGGGTCGTTAAACACGCGAGCGTCGCGTATATAAAAAAAAAAAAAAAAAGAACATCGTGAGTGTTAATGTAACAGGTCTTAGTTGTAGTGAAAATTTCTGAATGAAACTGCGGCTATTGTTTATGATAGACTGCGGTGTTCTGGCGATATCTTGTTCAAATTCGGAACGCAATGAGAGTATACTAGCAAGAATATTTATAGACCTTTTCATTTTTGTAGTTGCCTGACCGGCAGGTAGAGGGCGCTGGCGCACTCGCCGCCATTAGGTTGCTTCAATTTGGTCGGTTTCGGTTTCAACGTGCACGCGATTGTGACGCTGTTTCATGCCACTTTCGATTAATTTTACGATATAAATTTCTTTCTTGTAGCACGCAGCGAATGAAACAATAGTATTGAGCCACTTGGCAACCATGAAGTAATTTCGTGCCTAAATTGCGATCTTTTTTTACGAACACTATATGCGTCTGATTCCGTCCATCGTTAATTTCGGCCAGGTTCGGCGGTGAAACAACTGCGCTGATGCACAGGGCGGAGTACCATTGTCCACGGCCGTAACCGCGGACACTAATTTCCACAAAAAAAAATAAAGAGCAGGACAACCCCTTGCCTGCAGCGTGCGCTCGTTGCCTGCCGCCGTGCTTTGGCTGTGCGTGCACCGAGCGGTACGGAAGGTAGATAGCTCGCGCTCAAGTCAGATATTGAACTGATTATCTTATATTCCAACAGACTATATTGCACCAGTGTTTAGTGAAAAAGCAGGTCGACAACATGATTAACAATCTGCTGAATCACCAAGAACAGATGAGCTAACAAGTTTACTGTTCGATGTTTGGTTTCCGTACACCAACCTTTTCTAACTTCGAGACTGGAAACGTTTTCTATAATGACTAAAAAAGTTTCATATAATCATGTAGATAATATGAAAAAGTGATATGGCCTCGGCCTGGTTTTGTTTAAAGAAATTAAGCGCTCGAGAAATATTTTGATAGACCAGCCTAGGCTGACTAAAAAATTTCTTTAACTAAAGTACTCATTAACAGCATTTCAAAATATTGGCCTTATGAAATAAACTTTTTGTTATATGGGCATTTGCTTACGACGTTCTCAAGGTATAAGAATGATGAGATAAGTGAATGCCAGACTTCAAATAAAGTCTAATATTCATCTTCCGTAAAATTTGCCGAATGAAATTGAAGAGCGCAAAAGAAATGATCTCCGATAAGTTTCGCTGAAGTCGAACGCCAGGCGCCAACCAATGGACCTTTGTAGTAGGCTGTTCACTGATTTGAAACGATGCACTTTGCACATTTTGACGTCGCCAGCTACTGAAAGTAACTCCCTATTCACCGTCGACTACCGGCTGCACTCAAGTGATTTTCATGCAGAAGGATTCTTTTCGGCGTCACATTTTTTTTAATCATAGGCACTATCAAGCTGTCTGTGACAGTTTCTTACGCGGGGAGTCCAAATATTTGTGTTGAAATAAATTAATTGAAACTACATGGTTATATTAAAAAAATGACTTAAGCAACTATGGGACCAAGCACGATATACAATTCCGTGGAATTCGTAAATAAACCGATAAAGCGAGCGCTGATCGTGATTAAGAACGTAAAACAGATATAGGTGTGATATGGCGAACTAACAAGTCGCCTAATGTTAAGGTACCGTTATTTCTAGCATAAAAAAAAATAATTCAAACTAAACTTGGAATACATTTTAGCGCTCAAAAAACAGGGACAAAGAGGCGAGAAACAGACAGCACAGTGCGCTTCCAAAACCAACTAGCCCAGCAATCGACTCTACTCAAACTAAACGTTTGTTCCCGCGTCGTGTCCACAAGTTCCCTAGTGTAATCAAAATAAACTGTTTTCGATCTGTTGTAACTACAAAACACCATGCTTTGAGGAAAAACACGTGCCTAATTACGCTGAGTGTTTTTGTTTCCTTCCTTAACACCAATGCGCACTCATATATATAATAACGTTGGGCTTCCTATTGCAAACGTTCCGCCCTTATTAGTAACCAAACCACAGTTCTCATAAATTATTGGTTTTTGAACCCTCGAGGCTCTCTTCAAGTCATATATGTATTCAATGTGCGCAAGGGCTAACAACTATAAAGCCTTTTCACGCGTATCCCGCACGCCCACAGTAAAAAAAAATATTCAAAACGTGTTACAAAATTAACTACAGAAGTTGCGCGCATAATTTTGTAATGCAATTGCATGGTAAGTATAAGTATCGGACGACACTTAACGGAGTAAGCAAGAGACGCGGTGAAACGCGACGAAAAACACGAATTCAACGCATCCGCCAAGGCGCGGACGGGAGAGCGGAGCAACAAGTTGAAGCAACCTAATGGCGGCAGCATCACGTGATTCCAAGATGGCAGCGCCCATGCGGCGGAGGGTGAAAAGGTCTATATGAACTGCTCTGTAGGTTTATTTTTATTTGAACCCCGTTGTTTAGTTGTCACCTGTATATATGTTTTATTTGTTCGAGGGACAATCAATGCGGAGGGCAAGTTCGTCTGCTTCGTGCGCAGGGGGCAACGTTACTAGATTACCTCAGTTGTGGAACTCCCGCGGAGGGGGGTACCCCCCCTCACTCACTTCAATCCGCCAGCCGTCGTTCGAAGTGCCATCTATATTTTCGTTTCATTACTGTGTGTTCCAAAGAGCACAGCTGAAGCGACAAATGGCGACTACAACAACGCCATTTTTCCCTCAGCGGTCATTCGAGGAACTGCACGTGACATCTATTTTAGCTTCAATCGGCCATTTTGGAGCCGAAACAGATACGGTGGAAAGGGTTACAGGGTGCTACCCCAGCGGACGCGCCGCGGAATACCACTGAAGTTAAGATGCGCCTAGGTCGGGACGCGCTACCTGAAATCGCCGCTGAGGCATGGTTGTATAAAAACAATATCAGTTGCGCTGCAAAACCTTCCAAACTAAAGATTTTAGAAAACATCACGCGCCCCTCATTTTGTACTAAACTCAAATAAAAGTTACTACAATTTTTTTTCCCCGTTGGTTTTTACGTTTCTAGTAACGTTGAAACGTACGTATCCCGATTCAGTTACCGAAGCGGCCGTCTGGCGGCGCGTCGAGCGACACCGGGCGAGTCGTGGTGAGTGAGGGGGGGGGGGGGGGGGGTGTACAGCTCGTGCATGCAGCGTCTATGAGCAGTTCCGTAACTGAGCTAATCTAATAACGTTGGCTGGGGGTAGCGGTGACGTCAGAACGCCGAGCCCTGATTGGCTGATCGCGACCCCCTATCTGAGCGTAGTGTGCTCCTTCGCAACGTCGTCTGCGTCTGTCTTACCCAGGGTGTAAGATAGACAGGTGGGGAAACGAGAGCCAAACGAGCGACCGGATTGTGTCCCCCTCGGGTTTCTCTTTTTCTGTGGCGCCATCTATGTGGAGCACCGCGAACTCTAACTCCGGGTGGGCGAACGCTGGCGACCGACTAAACTGACGGAGATGATTTCTCTTGGATTTTCAATGAAGGAATGTCGTGATCTCGGTTTATTTTACGTGCTCTCCCATAAAGTTCCATGCAAATTCAATTCCAATTTTTTTCCTCTCGCCGCAGCGCCATCTGTTGCAAATCGGCGGTACCCGCAAGCTGACGAGTACACAATCCGGTCACGGCGCTGCGGTAGGTTTCTATGGGCCGTTTGGGCCGTTTCGCCACCTGTCTATCTTACACCCTGGTCTTACCTTTCCCGCGACTTCCGGAAGTGCAGGTCTTTACGAGCGAGCTCGACTTCGCTTTTCAGAGAGGGCAGACGAAATAACTCGAGCGGTACGTTGTTTTTGTCTAACAACTAGCAGACGTGCACCAAGGAGGGAAGTCAAAGAACTCACTGGCGAGGTTTCCCGAGGCGCCGAGGTTTATTTGCTAAGAACTGATTGGGGTGAGGGTGGTTAGAGTCCGCAAGTTCCCTCCCAAACACCTTTTCCCTCCTTTCGTGTGCGGCGAGACTCCTCATTCTTTAACGGCGTCGGCGGGTTGGCGCGGTTAATGTCGTCTGCTTTACGTCTGCTAGTCAAAGCGATGGCTGCTTTACCGTTCCTGCGTCTGTCAGAGATTCACCGCTTTTTCACCGGCGAAAACGTGGAATACATTGCACGTTTTTTAGTTGGATAGGCCAACAGACGAATCTTAACATATAATATTCACGGCGGTATGAACAAAAATGAAGTGTGTGCTTGTGCTCTGAGAGTACTTTTTGCTGCTCCATAATGGACGTTTGCCTGCTCCAAAGGGTACTACAAAATGACCCGGGTTACTCGCCTCACTGCTGTTTCTAACTTATTCCTCTAGAAACTATCATCGGGAAACTTGTGACATCACGTGCTTCGAGCTAATATTCGAAGCAAGTTATTATTGGTTCGCAGGGAATACTTCACACACATATGGGCTGTTTCGTAGCATAGTACTATCTTTTCTCGAGACTAAGCAATCATTATTTTTTTGTCGAATGTATAAAGATTAAAACGATGATGGTTCTAGCTTAAACATGCGAGCTGCAAACAGCTAAGGAAATAGATGCACGACATGTAGTTGTACCACCCCATCGCGATTATCGTGCATTCACCCGGAATCGCTCTTCGTTTCAACCCCGTCGATTACGCTTGAATTAGCGACTGTGTTTTTACACGGTGCAGATTTTGTGCAAACGGCGTTCCGAAGAAGTCTCGCACCTCTTTCTGTTATCTATTTTTTTTCCGAGAAGACAAAGGAATGAGCAATAAAGCCTATTGCAACACTTGCGTACATTACCGCATCCCCCTGGAATGGGGATTTCTTCACTGGCACAGGGAAGCACTGCGGGAAAGTTGCACGGATCCGTTCAATAATAATAATTAAAAAAAAAAAAAAGCTTTAACAGCCGTTATTATTTTCGAAAATGTTTTTTTTTTTTTTTTGTCACAGTTTATTTACAAGGGTTTAACGAGAGGAAACGCTGAACGCTCATTCAGTGGCAGTGCGCTCCCACGTTGCGTATTCACGCTCCTCTGCGACCCACATCTTCGTTGCGAGGAAACTCACGGAACTATCGGTAAGGCGGCATACAGCTCGCGGATCGCAACAAGTGGGCATTCCGATTAGACAATTACTGTCTTTATTTCCTATGGAAACGGGGGAGTATTTATGGGTCAGACGAAAATAATTGCCATTTTACCCAGAACGAGCCACTTCTACGCCCCCTTTCTTTTCTTTTTTTTTTTATAGAAAAAAGACACACTTGGGGACTGCCCCCCCCCCCCCCCCCCGTCCTCCTCCCTCGCTTAAAGGGATACTGAAATAAACATTTTAGTGTCCATAATAAGTGGCGAGCGACCTTTCCACGAGCCAGCAGCTGCCGGTGTGCGCGAACAGAAACAAGGAAATCGGCGTCATCATATCCCCCATTCTCGCTTAAGATGACAGTGAAATGTATGGGCCTCGGGCAAAAGGAGAATAAAGACAGGATTTTCATCTCCACAAGTGAAAGCTACGTTTTTTTTACGCGAATTAACCAGACCCCCCCCCCCCCCCCCCCTCCTCCCCCCGTGGAGATGAAAAGCCCGTCTTTATTCTCCTTTTCTCTGGAGCAAACACATTTCACTGTCATCTTAAGCGTAAATGGGGGACTATGACGTCGATTTCCTTGTTTGTGTTCGCGCACACCGGCGGCTGCTGGCTCGTGGAAAGAACGTGCGCCACTTATTATGGACAGTGAAATGTTTCATTCAGCATCCCTTTAAGTCCGCCATTGTGTGAGAATGCGGAAGGGCTCGGGGGAAAGCGCGGAGGTTGAAAGGACATCACATCTAAGAAAGTCTAAGAAAACAAGACCCAAATGAATTGGGATAAAAGATGCAAACTCAATTCGAGACTGGAGCGGGCGCAGTCTCGTTACCCCAGTCTGGGTGGAGCGACCGCGCCCGTGGCTAGAAAGAAAATGCGGATATTAGGGAACCTAGTACTGTAGGTGCGATCTTGGATGGGGAGAAAGGTGCGAGAGATAAAGCATTCATTACGACCGCGCGTACGGGTTTACTGCTTTCGCCAGCCCCCACGGGCATGCGAGCGTTTTGAAGGAAAAGCTGAAGAAAAAAAAAGCTCGCCATGTTTGTCTGGATTACGACGTCTTCCCAAACTACCGTGGAGTTTCGCGAGACTCGTTCCCTGGCGAATTATTTGAATCTCCGAGAAAGGCTCGAGCAGCTAAGGCGAGCTTTTCTTTAGGCGGGAGTTAATGCGAGAGCGATGCACCATACACACGGGGACGAATTTGCATCCGTATGCCCGCGTTCTTGGTCGGCCGATTCGCCGAAACAGACTCCATGTCGATTCCCCATTTTGAAATTCGGCGTCCCCTCCCGTTCTTCCCTAAGCTGATAGTGCGGTGGGAGCTATGCTCTTGCCGGGACCAATCAAGCGCCTCCTTCTGATCACGTGACCCCGCACTCTGCGCGTGGTTGTGGGGCGGGAGCGCGTGGCATGGCATGGACGTGTGACTGGCCCGTCGAGCGCGTAGCTTCCTCGCCACCGCGGGCTAAGGTGCGAACGGACAGTGATCCACGAGTGGTGTCGCTACATGTACGGCGGGTGCATTGCTAATGAGACTGTGTCTCGAGAAACTGTTCCGTCATTTTCTGATTTGGCCGCTTTAGTTCGGGAGTTCGGACGAACTCATTGAATCGTCGGTATTGACCCAACGGAACGCTTTGAATCTGTACTTTTTTTTCAGGGATTTGAGACGTAACTTTAGTTTCCTCTCGTAATAACGGCGGTTACCATGGCTTCGTCTGACATCGCATCCATAGTACTAAGCTTTCCGAACCTCCAGACACCGTTACCGGTTGCAGGTCTAAAAAGAAGAGGCCAGTGATGCGCGTGCAAATGTCTCTATTCAGATACGCTCATATTCGTGCCTTGCACGGGATGTTACATCACACCGTACAGGCCGCCATTCCTTTCTTACCATGCAGCAGTGCCCGCACCTTCTGCGGCATACACATTGCAACATCTACTTAGTTTTTCTCGACAACGTTCGCCGAGAAGAAGAAATTCGATGGTCCCAAATGCACGCTACAGAAGCCGGTGCGGGCAGCGGAGCACTGTCCGTAGCAATGGCGGCTGACGTGAGGTCGATGCAAGCCATGTCTACCAGCAGCAATGACTGACGTCACGAGCAAGCGAGTGAACACTTGCCCAACACCGCCTAGATACCAACGCACTGTTTACAAAAGCAAGTCCGCGTATGCCCACACAACACCTCCTAGACAGCTTTGAAGCCTGCGCGTCACGTGACATCACGTCACGTCCCTGAGGCGTGGACGGACGCTGATTGGATGCGAGTGCCGCGTCAGCCTTCGCGTAGGACTATGATAGGAAACGAGTCTCGCGCGAACGCTGACGCGGCGCTCGCATCCAATCAGCGCCCATGCAGGCCTCCGGGAAGTGACGTCATGTGACGTGACGCGCAGGCTCTGAAGGCTGTCTAGGTGTTGGCCTACACTGGGTGTGGGCACTGGGCGCGCGCAGAAACCACATTCGCGTGAGGTGCAGCTTCTGCGCATGCGCGATGGCGGGACGTCAGGCGTGAGAGCGTAGCCAACGCTACGGTCCGATGAAAGCAATCGAGCGTCGTCAAAAGTGCATCGTCACGGCACTCGTCGCCTTTCGCGCGTCTGCTTACAATGGTTAAAGCGAGAACGCGCAGTCAATGCGCCGTGTTCCCCCGCTTTCTTTTTTGTTGTTGTTGCGAGTGATTGGTAATTATGCCCTGCTCGGTTGGCTCCATTGGCATTCTAGCGTCGGCTATGCTCCGACTTGGTGAGAGCATAGAGATGGAACGCCGAGGGTGGCGAATTTTCTACGCCACCGAGTGAGGACCGGCGGGGGTCGCGATTAGAAGGGAGCGCTGTGTCTCAGCGATCGGCTGCTGCTCATGTTCTCACTAATCGAACGCTCCAGCTTTAGCCGAAACCTGACGTAGCTCTCGTGTCTCGTCCGTTCCTCCACGTCGGCCTGCATCCGGCTGGTTTTACGTGGAAAATGCAGCACTACCGTGTTCGATCTATACTCGCTGTCACGTTTAGTGAAAAAAAATAGAAACAAATAAATAACTACTGATAATAAATAAATTTTTCGCATTCTTTATGCGCTGCACGAGGTAGTTTTCACGAAATTTAGTTGTCGGGGAAAGAAACGATCCTTTTGGCGGTTGGAGCGTGTACAGTCTCCTGCAGGATATGGAAGATCCACTGGAAGCGCGTTGCCGAGGCATTGGCCGGCGGAAACGCTGTGCGCTTTCCTGGCGATTCCATTCTGTCTCCTCTAGGGAAGGACTCCCTCGTGTAGGTGTGAAAAGCCTGGCCCTTTCGCGTAGAGTGGTGTCATGGCGTCCGAGATTTTTCTCGCACTGGCTGAGCTCCTCAGGCCATTGCATTCGCGCGGTAGAGACTGTTACTGCGAGGCGCATGGTGGCGTTCGCAACAAAACTGAACTAAAGCAACTAAACAACACAAAGGAATAGCCGCGAATTATCAACATTACCATTATTGTCGGTCTACGGAACTTTAAAGCAGCGCGCAATGTGCTTCCCGCCTCTCGCCGCAACACACACCTTTGACAAGGAAGGAGTTCATTGAGATTTGAAGGTGAATCTTTTCGATGCGCGAAAGGTGTAGAACAAATGCTCGCGATGTTGTTTTCGAACAAACTGCTCGTCTAATCATTTCAGTAAAAACAGGGAGTTGAGTCAAAGAAAATCAGGAAGGCGAGTCAAAATATAGATTCGCACTAAATAGTGATCGTGATTTATTTCGGCTCAGAAGAGGCACGGCGCCTCAGAAAGGCAAGTCGCCCACTCCACGAAGGCGTGCGTCGCCGCGTCCAACGATTATGAGATGTTAGAAAACATTATTGCGCTTTGAAGACTGGGACATAGGAAGAACAGACACCACAGAGCACTCTGTGGTGTCTGTTCTTCCTATGTCCCCGTCTTCAAAGCGCAATCATGTTTTCTAACGTACCATACCAACTCGCCCAACAATCAGCACTTGTCGATCATGAGTTGGTATTGCAAAGATGCATTTTGACAAAAAAAAATTGCGATGATCATTTGATTGGAGATTATGGACGAGACTGGAGGGTTGATGATGCGATTGAAGAGGGTTGAGAGCGTTAGGCTTGCAGCGGTCTTCGCGACGGTGGTCTTCGTGGGGCCGCCAAGGGGCTGCTGACTTCTAGCAGGCCGGTCTCGAACGCCTGGCGAGGGCCCCCTGCGTGCAAGTCCAGCACCCCCGTGGTGGGGCTCCAGGGGTCGGCGCCGGTGTTGGCCGGGCGGCGGTCTTCGCGAAAGCGGTCTTTGAAGTCTCCCAGCTTGTGGTCTAGCTTCTGCCGAGCAGTGTAACCACCCTGTCGATCGAAGACATGGTGTGTGCCACTGGTCCGGCTGGCTCTCTGGCGATGGGAAAAACACGTCTTAAGCCCAGCTGGCTCCCTCCTCTTCCGATTTGAAGTATCCTGGAGCGAAACAGCGCAAAGACCGGAGCAACGAATACAAATTACGAATCAACAGAGATAGACTTACCTTTCTCTATTCTGGTGCTGAGAACAATGAAGACGCGAGCTTCATGCTGCGGGTTCAAACTTGACAGCGTGATGTGAGGCGACTCCGTTTCTGGTTCGGTTCTAAGCGCCGCATGCGGAGATCAAGAGGACTGACTCGGCTCGCTTTTTCTGCTGGGCAGCCGAGCGTTTGGAAAGGCCGAAGCGGAGCGCGGGAAAATTCTCGGAGGCCATGGCGGTGTGGTCCCTTCGCGCGTTCATGCCACTAGGGGTAAATTTGGCGCTTTACCTTGGGGCGCCGTACGCGGTCAAGTTGCTCCATGGTAGAGTGTAGTAAAACACCTTACCCCTTCTAGAACGCCTTTTCGGTAACTCCTGAAGCTGTCAGGCTTACGGTCGCATGCAGTGGTGTTTACTCGGCTTTCTTGTGGTGGTATGCCACGCCTTCCACGAAAAAAAAAGAAAACGCAACGCTGGTGTTTCGTGCCGGGGTGCGATGGATGATACAAGCCGTGTTGGGATAAGCTATCCCTTTTTCGAGCACTGAGAAACCCCGACGGGTTTCAGAAGGGGGACCACGCTATCTCCAGGGCGGACAAGCCTCTCGAAGAAACAACCGCCGTATCCGAAAGACATTTTGACGGCAGGTGGGTACATCTGCGCAACGCCTCCCGCTAATGAAATAGGTTTAGTCACTGGAATTGTTTTAGCAAAAAGCAAAAGTGCGACGTTGATAGCACTCACGAAAAATAATACTCCCAATGTTAGGTAGGCCGATGTAACCAAGAGCTGTAAAACACACGAACAATAGCAGCCGCTGCGCTTTCGCTCGCTGCGTTTTCCAAGACGTTTACAGCGCCCTTCTCCAAGGCGCCACCATGCGGCTTCCGGGCGCACCAGGACCAAGCTTCGGCCTTCGCTTTACACACCACCCCTTCTAGATTGCCTTAACTCGGGGCTCAGGTAAAGCGCTACGCGCGCTTATCAGTTGCTAGCTTCGGTTTCGTGGCGGGGAGCACTTCGTCCACGTCATGCAGCCTCTCAAGAAGGAAAGCCGAACTACTTAAGAGAATTGAGGACTACAAGTTCGACATATTACTCTTGCAAGAAACACGCACTGATGAAATTGACCTCTCTGGCTACCACAAGATAGCAAACCCAGCAATAAAACGCGCCGTTCCTGCGGGGCGACGTAACAATGATGGGGAAAAGGAGGTGAAGGCTCAGGTTAATGTGTTTATCAGTCGAAAGTTAGCCTTCATTGTCATAAATACAGACAACTGGTGCACTGACTACCAAGAGGTGGTAGCAGTACGAGTCGCACTCCAGACCACTCAAAGAAGACTAACGATTGCATCTGCATACGCCTGTCCCTCGAAACCATATGATCACTCATGGCTTAATTATCTCAAGGATCAATATCCAGACGACTACCTCATCATGGGAGGGGATCTCAATGCCAGAATCGAGGACTGGGCTAATCTACAGCAAAACCGCAGGACCAAAGAACTTATGGAAGCAATAGAAGCCGGAGGTCTCGAACTCATCAACGATGTTACTAGACCAACGAGACACTCTCTAACTAGCTGTCAGTTAGACACCATAATCGACGTCACCCTGGCCACACCGACAACAGCTCGCAAGATAACCTGGGATATGACGCAGGACGCTTGGGGCAGCGACCACTTCCCCATCATTACGGACGTCGCCATTGGAGGCAATAATCTTAAGCAAAAAAGGCCAACGAGAACAATAATCTGGGACAAATATAGGCAAAACCTCAAAGAACAAGGAGATGTCTTGGAACCATGTCAAATCACCGCACTACTCGCAACAGCTACAAAGATTGCCACAGAAGTAAGGCAAGTCTATGAAGACATGCCAGAACCAGACTACCATCTCCTCGCATTATGGGACAAAAGGACCAGAGCCTTAGAAAAGTACCGACAAGGGAAAGAGAAAAAACACCTAGACAAGGTCAACCGTTTAACGGAAGAAGCAAGCAAATACGCAAACAAATTATCCATCGACAGATGGCTAGGGTATTGCGAGTCCTTCGACGAGAAAACCAACCTTAGAGACGTGTGGAAGACATTCAACTCCATGTCAGGAAAAAAGAAAGGAGTCAGCCCTGTCCCGGTCATCGCACTCCTCTCCAATGAAAAAACTGAAGAAATTCTCAACAAATTGGGAGACATCTTCTTTCCACAACCCCCAACGAAACCGGAGGAAATCATTTACCACCCAACCCATTCGGGACCTGCACACAAGCCGGAAGACTTCCCCTTCACAGAGTGGGAACTCGGAGCGGCGATACAACAGTGCAGAAGCAAGAGTGCACCTGGAGAAGACGGAATTACAGTGCCCATGCTCAGAAACGCACCCCTGGCCACCCGTCTTGTTATCCTCAAATGGTTTAACGAAATCTGGGAAAGCGGGCAACTTCCCGAAGAATGGAAGGTGTCCCTGGTCACACCAATACCTAAACCAGGGAAGCCAGCAACTGACCCCAAAAACGTCCGACCTATTTCCTTGACCTCAATCATGGGAAAACTTATGGAAAGAATGGTACTCGCACGGATTCAGCACAACGCTGAAACCCTCGGCATCTTTCATCCAACGCAAACCGGATTTAGACCGAACTTGTGCATACAGGACAGTCTGCAGATGATATACACAGACGTCGTGGACATGCACCCAGGAAAAAAACAAATGCGAGTGATTGCATCTATCGATATAAAGAAGGCTTTCGATTCTGTCCCCCATCAATCAGTCATTGGCAAGATGGAGCAGCAAGACCTCACGGGTAAACAACTAGACTTTGTGAAATCATTTCTCTCGGGACGGGTCTACAAAATCCGAGCTGGATATGACAAAGAGTGTGGAGAAGGAACCCTTCAAGAAAATAACATTGGAGTTCCTCAGGGCGCAGTGTTGTCACCTACACTTTTCAACATCGTTATGGCACCACTCCTCTGGAAACTTTATAAAATACCCAACCTCAGGGCGACGATTTACGCAGATGATATCACGATCTGGACGCATCAAGGGCCTCCCGAAGCCCAAGTTGTCGCCTTGCAGAAGGGACTCGACACCATTGAAGAATATCTTGCTGATGTGGGAATGTTCCCATCGCCAGAAAAAACTAAATATACCATCTACGGCCGCAATCAAGACAACAAAAACCTAGGTCTTACCTTTGCGGGAGACCCAGTCCAAAAAGCGGACTCTGTTAAAATCCTTGGAATTAACTTTGGGTACAAGCCAAGAATAAGCAAAGCTTGGCTGGCCGAGATCTCCAAGAAATGGAAACAAGGTATCAATCTCGTCCGAAGAATATCCACGAAAATGGGAGGAGCCGGGGAAAAAACAGCCAAAAAACTCGTGACTGCAGTGCTAGTATCCAAAATAGCCTATGCGGCGAGATTCTACCGGCTCACGGAGACCCATCTTTCCAGATTTAAAAGCATGATCAACGGAGCAAGAAAAGCCATCCTTGGGCTCCCACGCCACACTTCGGCAGAGGAAGTAAGCAAGTGCATCTTCCTCCCAGAACTCACAGACCTTATGAACCAACAGAAGGAGGCTCAACTATCCCGTCTACAACATACAACCGAGGGAAGAAAAATTGCTAAGTACATGGGAATCGAGATACAAGAAGAGGCCCCCATATCGCCGAGCAAAGCGCCGTGGGAACTCATTGACGTAACTCACGGGTGCAAACCTCTCCCAAGAAAGATGGACGCTGCGCGGCACAAGAAAAGGCGAGAACACTACGCTCGCATGCACAAGAAGGAGCTGGCTAAGCTTGTTGAGGACGAAAAAAACATGATCGCCTATGTGGACGCCAGCATCTCCTCTATGGGTTGGGCAACAGCAGCCACATACATCCAAGGGAATGCGACCTGGACAGAGACTCAAGGTAACCCTCGAGGCCACCACACGCCGGGCTTCGCCGAACGGGTGGCGGTGTTGCAAGCCATCCGAGGGGCAGTACCCCATCTACAAGACGAACAACAGCTAATCGTCTATACCGACTCGCAAGACACCATCAGAGAACTCAAGAAATACAGGTCCTCTTCTAGCCCCACCATTGACGCTATCTTCGCCTTCGCAATCTCACTATACAGATCCA
This sequence comes from Ixodes scapularis, assembly GCF_016920785.2. Lineage (NCBI taxonomy): Eukaryota > Metazoa > Arthropoda > Arachnida > Ixodida > Ixodidae > Ixodes > Ixodes scapularis. Next base: position 88,412,702 of record NW_024609839.1, on the reverse strand, counting down.
AGAAAATTCAAATTAATGTCAAGTGGACTCCCGGGCACGAAGGCATTTCGGGCAACGAGCTAGCCCATGAGGCTGCACAGCAGGCGATGAGGAATCTCACACAACCGTCCCTGTTGTCTCAGTCCTCCACGGCAGGCTCAACACCACAGCAACAAGACTCTGAGCTTCCCCCATACGATCCAAGGGAGGAACTCAGGTTAGCCCAGAAGACACGAAAACATCTTCTGGCAAGATCATGGACCCCAGAACAACATCCTCTCCCTAGGGAAGAATTCAAGAGAAAAGAATCGGTGATCCTCCGCCGCATACGCACAGGAGGAGCAGTCACACCCAGGTTCAGATACCAAATGGACCTGGCAAGACTTAAGAAACAACAACCCTACGCTGTCCCTCCCGACCCCAGATGCCAGCGGTGTCAAGCCGAGGAATCCATTCCCAGACTTAAACACATACTCTGGGAATGTGTGGCCCTCGCCACCCTCAGAACACTCATCTTCAGTAAGATGGCGAATGACGAAAGACCTTCAAAACTGCAGGACTGGACGCACCCAGCGGGCGACACCTCTCGCAAGACCAGGATCCTCAGATCTCTCTTAGAGTATATTTCTGAGGGAGACCTGGGAAACTCCATCTAACACCTTTAACCGAGGAGACGATGCCAAGCCTTGAGGCCACCGCGTCATGAAAACTTCGAGTCTCCAGAGATATATATATTTTTTTTCTCTTTAAATAAACGTATTCACCACCACCACCATAGTTGCAACCGCATTCTACTTCGGCTGCATTTTTTTTTATAACGAACGAACACGCCTTTTAAGGCACTTTCTTTTTAAACTTCGTTCATTTATCAGTGCCTCTTCTGACATTTTACACCCAAACAACCGATAAAAAATCGGATAGTGATGACTATGCTTTTTTCAAGCTTGGGCATGAGGCCGATGAAGCGCGCGTTCCCCCGCCTGAGTGTCCTCCCCTCGAGGCGGAATAGAATCACTAGGAGCGCGCGCAGCGCTCCCGCCTCCCGCCGTCTCGGCCACGCGTTCCCAGTCGGACTGTACGTCTTGATGAAAACGAAAAATTCCGAAGACACCTCAGCACTTCTTATGAGTTGTGAAAACGAAAGCAGGAATGTCGTTCTTTCCGCTCGCGTAGTTCGTCTGCGGTGTACTGGCGTGGACGGACACGTTTTTACTCCCGAGGTTGCGGCTGCCGACAATAGGGAGTTGTAGTAGATCGTTTTGCTCCTCCGCTACGGTATCCCCGAAGAAAACGCCGCAGCTGCGCATGCGCGCCGCCAGCCTTGTCTGCATAGTTCAAGGTCTTGTGGCGGATTACGGAGCGCTATCCGGGTGCTTAGCGGGCTGCGGGAACGGTCTACTACAATGGCTCAATATAGATACCTCAGGCGCGCCGAGAAGCGGCCGCAGTACCCCCTCCCCCCTCTCCTCCGGCAACGCCTGACACGAAAGCGGCGCCCGAGCGCGCGCTCTGCTGAAGTGGCCGCCAATGGCTATCTAGGAGCCGTTTCGCTCAGCCAATGGGAGGATGGGCATTTGTTTCGTTTTTTTTTTTTTTTTTTTCGGTTACACACGCCGTCGGCTCCGCTTCGTGGGATTGTTAATGCTTTCGAATTAATAACGGCAGATCATCGGCAATTTACCCACGTATCTTAACTTCCCCCACAGAGGAGTAAATCAGTAATTCTTTGCAAGAAGCCGTACTTTCTTTTTTACTGTGTTTGCTGAAGTGAATGCGGGTATAGTTGGTGTTGACATTCCAAGGAAAACGTCTTGGCGCAAGAGTAAAATTTTTTTTTTTTTTTTGTATTTTTGCGCATTAGCATTGTTGCTTTGAACCCATGGTTTTTCTTCGCCCGGGTTGAAGGTCGCTTCGTTTTGCGTTTATAGCGAGGTAACGTTTTCCTCGTTAGCTTCTTAAGGAATCCAACTAAAATAAAATTGTTACTCTTGGTTTTTCTTATCTTGGAGAGGGGAGGCTAAAACAAAGCCGATCAGATGTTGCTTTACAAGCCTCTGCCTCCTCTCATAGTAGCAGAGAAAGCAGCGTGAATATACGCGGTGCTCGAAACAATAATACACTTACAGACAAAACTATAAACGAATATGCAGGTGTATAGAAAAAATAACATTACGCGAAGGGAAAAAAAAAAAAGAAACGTAGGAGAATAGTGCCGAGAAAATAAGAATCAAGAAAGGAACAGATGGTCAACTACAAAAAGGTGGGCGGCATTGTTGAAAGGGAACGCGTGCCAGCGATCTGCATCGTCTCGGGTGCATACGAATGGCGTTAAACTGGTCGTTCTGCCTTGCAATGCTGCCCTCGCGTGTCCCTTGCCGGTAGAATCCCTGAACGAGCGAAGAAACGAGCAGGGTGTATACGATTGAAACGGACGCGTGAATATAGGCGAAAAATGCGATCGCACAAAGGCGCCGCCTTCACCTTCGCACATGCATGTGTGTGTGTGCGTGTGTGTGCTTTTGTGTGCGCGCGCGCGTGCGTGTGTGAGCGTGCGCCTCTGTGTCTGTGCGTGTGTTTCTGTCTGTCTGCGCACAAAGGCGCCGCCTTCACCTTCGCACATGCATGCATGTATGTCCGTGTGTCTATGTGTGTGCGTGCGTGTGTGAGCGTGCGCGTGTGTGTCTGCATGTCTGTCTTTGTGTGTATGTATGTGTGTTTGAATGAGCGTGTGTGTATGTCTGTCTGTGTTTGTACGTTTGCGCTGTCTATCCGCACGCGCGCGAGGGCGCGCGTGGGTTTGTGTGTTTGATAAAGAGGTGAGAGTTTTTTCTATATTGTTTGGAGCCTTTTTTGCACGCGGGAATTCATTTCGGGATGCTTCGCAGTTTGCCTTTTCTGGGTCTGGAACGAAGGGATCTTGTTTCCTTCCAAGACGGCTACATTTTGTTGCAATAAGCACGCTTTTTGTTCTTTTCTCTCCGGCAGCACGAAGACCGAAATTGCTACACGTTTGGATCAATATCGTTGAGACCTTGTGTACGGGGGTATCCGTCTTCCTTCATGTTGTCCGCCTTAATTAAAATGTGGGTTCTATGTGTGTCATGCACGTGTCTTCTAAATTCTTGGTGCATAAAATACCCCCTCTTGGCCCCTTTAAAAAAAAAGTGTGCGAGGTTTTTTTCTATGTCTTCTAATGGACATACGACTGAACTTCTGCCTTCCGTAATATCTTTCATTTCATTTGCCTAGTAATATCTAATGTGCGGAAATATCCTTTTTCTTACGTATTAAGCGGTTGTTTTTTTCGTCCATCTTTTTTCCTTTAATTCCCTCCTCGCCTACTCAGAGTAGTCTGCCAGTAGCTTAAATGAGTAGCTCAAGAACCTAGCGTAGAGCGCTTTTAATCAATCAGTTAATCATTTGATCAGTTAGTCAACCAATCTATCATCACTTAATCAACAAACACACCAATGAACCAATCGATGTTTATTTTTTTCTTGCTCTTACCAACAGCTTGGAAGCATTCACGATAAAGTACACAAGCATGCATAAAAGATTTCCTAAAAAAAGTATCGATGTTATAATGACCTGCGTATCAGAAACGTGTTGGATTTGGAGTACCTGCATGTGACGCTTGCTGCGCAACACGTGGTAGCTCTTCTTACGAGTTGCTTGAAGAGGCAGTCACCTCTTCTCCATTGTTTTAGGAACCCTCATTCGCTACGTAGATGTAAATTCTATAGCATTTCTGAGTGAATCTTCTGCCTTTTTTTTTTGTGTGTGTGTGTGTGTGTGTGTGTGTGTGTGTGTGCGCGTGCGTGCGTGCGTGCGCGTGCGCGTGCGCGCGCGCGCGCGCGCGTTTGCACCCTCTAATTAACGAAGCAGGCGGTGCGCCTTTGTTACACATACCTAGTTCAGTTATGCGATATGATATATATAGTTACCAAGGTCCCGATTTTGTTTATATTGCTACGGAATACTACAGAAACATTTCAATCGCAGTAATGCTACCACAGAAGTCGTTCGTTGGCCTTACAGAACAGAAACTTGTGGGAATTGGGTTGAAACGTGACAGGAGACTTAATAAAACGTCGACAAAAACATTCCCTAGAGGTTAATAATAATAATAATAATAATAATAAAAAAAGAGAAACGTTTACGCGGTACAAGACGCGTGCAGATATGATATGGCATTTCAACGACGGTCTGCGATGCAATTTTGGTAACAATGTTTCTGTTTACGTGTATGTTTTAAGCCTATAAAGTGAACTGTGCGATAAAGTTGAGTGCGGTCTGCCAGTAGCACCTTTAAAAATCAAGGCCTGTTACTGCCCCAAACGTCATCACTAGTGGTTCCACGCAGTTTCGCCTAGACGCCAAGATAGTCTCGTTGAACTTCTTTGTGTTTGCCGCTTGGTGGGTGGGGGTCCGAGATGCACAAACGATGACGTCATTCGGAGGCCTTGTGTCTTGTAGGTGGTGCTGTGTCTGCTCGCTTTGTCCGCGCCCGGAGGCGGTGTCCTATCAGCAGTAGGAGAGAATGGACGAGCCCAAGATTGCGATCAGATAATTGAATTCGGTGAATAGTTTGTTCGCGAATTCGGTGTTGCCAACCCGATCCAATTATATACCCGGAGCGTTTCTCGGGAACCAAGGAGCTAATTGCCTGGACGTGTGGGTCATCGACCCGGCGATGGCCCGATTGGAACACCACTTCTGAATGTACTTTATTCAAAAAAGCTTTCATTATCCTCGGGGTTGTAATCGCTGCGTGCGGGATAGAAATTACGTGCTTCTTAAAATTTCATATTACATTTTTTTTTTGTACCATTGTGATGCGAAACATTTGCAGTCTTCCTCATTTGCATATAACATTTCAGCTGTCATATTCACTATACAATTTATTTGCCGTTACCGCGGATAGTTTGTGCGCCCGTCTTCCTTAGACATATGGATAGTTGGGCGAGTCGGTGGGAATTCATCGTGCAAATGGCGCGAAATCTTCTCGCTATTTAGTGAAGCGAGGGCTTCATCTGAAAACGAATGTGAGATCATTTGTGCGTTAAATGAGATCGAATAAAGACTCTATATAGTCGGTGACAGGTTAATCACACGGTACAAGCTCCGCCTCCAGCGCGCGTTCGTTGCCTTCCATCGTGCTTTGACTGCGCGTGTGACGAAGCGTCATCAAAGGCAGGAAGTTCTCACTTGGTCCTTACCACCGACAACAAGAACGTTTCGACATGTAGTCACTGACGGGATGAGAACTGCAGGGCGTTTCTTTTAAGGAGGTCCGGCCTCAGGCATGCGCTCCTTGCCTTCTGCCGTGCTTTTGGCTGCGCGTGCACGCTCGAAGCTCACCGGTGGCCCGAGTGTTACGGAAGGCAGGAAGCTCTCGTTGGAGGCCGTGACAACGGAAAGACCTCTTCGCTGTTGTCATCCTTTCGGCGACTGTACCCGGTCCGTGGCGGAAAACGAAACCCTGTTTCTCGTTTATAAACTTCGCGTTCTGGACAGCCGAAAATCCATCAGCATATCCCTCTTGTGGTGGTGATACAGAATGCGAAAGTTCGAGAACGTGACTTCGCTGGGATAAAAAAATAAGAGAAAAACAAATTATCTATATCTGCCAACTACGTTTTGTGCCGACGGCCAACTTAGCCTAATAGTCGTCAAAAAACAAAATATTGCAAGTCGTCTTTTTAGAAAAAATAAAGTTTGACATTAGAGAAAGACAATATTGTTTTCTTTTTGATTGAGATGCAGTTCAATGCAAAGATACAAGCGAGCTGGACAAGAATGTCAAAAATAATCCCTGGAGAAGGGGAACAAAGGACAAACACAGCTAGGTGAGTGGTGCGCGACCGACAATATCCGCCCGGTCCTGGTATCGAACCAGGGACCTCTCCATTTCCAGTGGAGCGCTCTACTAACTGAGCTAACCAGGAGTTAGACGTGAGTAGAGCAAACGGGTTTCATCGGCTGCCACCAGTCTAACACCAACAAGGGTGAACGGCTCGCATTTCTAAGGTGGCAGCTGATAAAACCCGTTTGCTCTACTCACGTCTAACTCCTGGTTAGCTCAGTTAGTAGAGCGCTCCACCTGTAATGGAGGGGTCCTGGTTCGATACCAGGACCGGGCGGATTTTTTTCGGTCGCGCACCAGTCACCTAGCTGTGCTTGGAAATTTGTGTTGGTCCTTTGTCCGCCTTGTCCCCTTTCACCAGAGATTATTTTCGTCATTGTTTTTCTTTCCTGCTAGCAAATGGGGCTTTTTTTTCCCTTTTTTAAATTAAAATACGCGCTACAGGCACCCACAGTTCCGTGGTTAGGTTTTATGAATATTAGGCGGCAGACGTAGGCTCTCAAAAACACTTCGTCTTTTCCCTTTCGATCCAGTGCATTGTCAGACCATCGTATTTATCACCTCCGCGAGCGCCACATTCACAAAGAGTCTCCGCCTCGTTCGATGTGGATTTTACGTATGCTTGCCGAAAAACCGTGTTCCATTTTCTCCCACGAACCGGTATGTCTCGAAAGACGCTTCATTGTCTGTAACAATTCGGAAATCGAACGGGATGGCGCATCTCTTGGAGATACGAAAGCGGTCGATAGATCCCCCATTGTTCTAAAAAACAAAATGTAAATAATTTTCCGTTTTCGTTTTTTAATGTTTCTTTCGTCTGCCGGTGTAAAATGACTGTCTCCCCCGCCTCCTTTTTTCCGATACTCCGTTTCATCTTACGATGGACCGCAGTGGACGCTACGAGCCATCCCAGCCAATCCCGCGCGGTGAACATGTCACGTGACTACGCATCCTGTTCGTCGATGCGCCCACCCTCCCGAGGGACACGCGACACTCACACGGCGTTGGATTGGCTTTGATGTCTCGCAGCCTCCTGGGCGGTCCATCGTGAGGCGTATACGGAGCGCAAGTTCGTCCGCTTCTTTTGCAGTGGTTGTGGTGACGTCAGAGTGCTGAGCTCTGATTGGCTCGGATCGACAAATAGTGGGTAGACCTCAAGGCAGCACCCCCCTCCCCCGAAGTGGTGTGTCACCAGAGCCGTGCGGTGGTGTATATACTAGTTTTTGTTACGTCGATGCCGTTCATTATCTTTCTTTATACTTCACAGGCCCGTTAGCATTCGTTGCGATTGAATTGGATTGTGGCGGCTTAACCTCTTGTACCGGGCGAGCGCAATGTAAAAAACTGGATGTAGAAAAAAACAAAACAAAAAAAAACAAAAAAAAAACAACAACGAGATTTCAACGTTTGCAGTGTTGCCGACTTGTCGGCAGGGCTCCAAAGTAGAGAGCCTGATTATAATGCAATTAGTTGCAAAGGTGCACGCGAGCTGGACTAGAATGACGAAAATAATCCCTGGAGATTCGTGTTTGTCCTTTGTCCCTCTCGTTCCCCTTCTCCTAAAATTTTTTTGTCGTCATTGCAGAGCCTAGATTGAAGAAAGGAAGCAGCTCAAACCGTGGGCAGCGTTTGCAATTGAATGGCGGACGTCTCATCCGCAGATTGGGTGCATGTGCGCGTGCGCGCGTTGTGGAATGGCGAGAAGGATAGCGGGAACGGAAAGACTGGAGCAAGACGGAGACGCTTGGAGACACTTTCGCGGCTTGCATCGCAGACGGGAGTCCATAAACCACGTGACCTCGGTCCAGCAGTCGGGAAACCCTCTGACATCTAGGCACGCTAATCCAAGCTCTCCACAGCGGTCAACGTCCTACTTAAGAGGAGCTTTCCCGTTCTTCCAACGCCGCAGCTCTCGTATCTTTTCCAAGCTTTCCTAATGGGCCAATCGCTCGCGGATCTTTCTGCGTGCCTTGGCGGGGATGCGTGTCTTCCCCGGGAAGCCTTTGTTTCGACTCGGCCCTCTCGGACCCTTTCGGAGTCTTTCTCCCATTTTCGAGGCCGAGTGTTGTTTTGCGAAATGGCTGCTGCTGCTCGCTGCGGAATCCTCCGGGCTTTGCGGTCAGCGCGGGAACCTCGATGGCGCTTTGCGGCGGGTGAACGACACTTGGACGCGTGGCACACCGTTTTTATTTATTTCGTTTACTTTTTGTGTATTCTGCACTGGCGCGGATATTGTTGCGCAGCATCCGTACGTGTTTTGAAATTTTTTTTGCAGAGTGCGCGCGTAGCTTTCCGAAGTACGCGCAGTTCTCCGAGCTTTAGAACCCAAGGGACAATAGAGTGGTATGTTTCGCTCGGCCAGGTTGCACTGAAAAAGCATGCTTTTTTTCTTCTTTGGAAGGGTAGAAGTTTTAACGAACATGAACGAAATTTTTCATTTTTAATTTACATTACGTTGCGTGTGCGCAGCCGGCGAAGTTAAAACTGGATACGCAATTATATTTTGCAAGGAAAAAAAAAGGGGGGGGGGGTTAGAACGTATAAACAAATTGTTTTCTTCACCGTTTAATTTTGAACATTTTGCACGGGACGTCGGGTGCTCCGACGTTACGGTGTGACGTGGCGACGTCACGGTAACAATACAACTTGTTACCATGACGTCACGTCTCCCAAGCATGTCGCTTCACATGACGTCAATCAATGAACATTATATTCTTCTGCACTTCCAGATGTAAAGCGATATAAGTACTGCTTGCCATGCGTCGGAGAACTTTGTGCAGCTAAAGGTCGCTGCCAATTGTTTTCTTTATTAATGGCGTGCACAGTAGCAAAGCTGCGTCTAATGTCCATCGAATCTCGATGCGTTGGACATTGACGGGAGCGTCTCTTGCAGTCTGTATGCAGGGTGTTTCAGGAAACTCCGGCAAAGTTAATTTTGCAAAATCTACGCATCGCACACAAAAAAAAAAAGTTGATGTTTTTTTTTGGTTTTTGTTCAAGAAAATTAAGAAAGCTCAGAATACCTTAGTCATTCTAAATTACAAATAGCGCTAAGACAAGGACAGATGAAGAAGTGGACAGGACACGCGCTAACTTACAACTGACGTAGAGTCACTAAATAAGATTATAATGCAATTAAATGCAAAGGTGCAAGCGAGCTGGACAAGAATGACGAAAATAATCCCTGGAGAAGGGGAACAAGAGGGACAAAGGACAAACACAAATCTCCAAACACAGCTAGGTGACTGGTGCGCGACCGAAAAAATCCGCCTGGTCCGGGTATCGAACCCGGGACCTCTCCATTACAGGTGGAGCGCTCTACCAATTGAGCTAACCAGGGGTTAGACATCGGTTAGACCCGTTTGCTCTACCGATGTCTAACCCCTGGTTAGCTCAATTGGTAGAGCGCTCCACCTGTAATGGAGAGGTCCCGGGTTCGATACCCGGACCAGGCGGATTTTTTCGGTCGCGCACCAGTCACCTAGCTGTGTTTGGAGATTTGTGTTTGTCCTTTGTCCCTCTTGTTCCCCTTCTCCAGGGATTATTTTCGTCACTAAATAAGCTACGCTTTCAGGGTACCGCATTCCTTTTCTTTGGCATTTTGCCGACAATACAGTCGCTCTATCCAACAATATTCGGATTCGCTGCGGCGTCATTGGTCAGCTGCAGTCACGTGAGTCGCTATCATCATCATCGCGTTTTCTCAGCGCCACCATTTTGGGTCCAGCGGTCCTCTGCCTGCTGCTGTTTACTGTTTAGTGCGCGCGCACGCTGAATTCCGTCGCTCAGCACGCTTGTTTTCCGTGTTACGTCGAGATACGAACAACTGCCGCAACCGCCAGCTGCGGTTGCGGCAGCTGGCGGAGGCGACGGCTACAGCTCGGCTTGACTTGGCTAGAGTCACCCCTCCGTCTGCGCGTGGACCCAAGATGGCGGCGCCACACACAAGCACAAACAATTATTTTTTTTGTGCTTGTGTGTGTGTGTGGGGGGGGGGGGGGAGGGGGGAACTAAAGTAAGACAAACAGGTAGCCGGTTGCGCCTTTTGTTTTAGCCGCCGCAGAACCACACTGCGCCGACAGCCCCTAGATGTGCGCCGCTGCGCCGACTTATTGGCTCCAAAACGTGCTTTGGGATCACCGCCGCGGACTTCAGTCTCGGTTGAAGCGACGGAGTGGTTCTCCAAGTTCAGAGTACAAGTGTGCCTGCTAGGGTGCGACCTACCCTATTTTGAACCCTCGTCCTTGAGTACCGAGCCTTCTACCATCTGGCAGGCCGGTAGTCGGTTTTATTTCGAAAAAGGGGGGGGGGGGGGGGGCGGCCGCCCCCGTCGCCCCCCCTCCCCCCCCCCCCTTGGATCCGCGCCTGCACCGAACCCACACCGTGCAGATCAAACAAACGGTCGCCATATTTGTTTCTCCGCCGCCCGCCGCTGGGCGCACTATACGGCGAGTTTTAGTAGACCGTGTTTCCCCCTCCGCTTAGCCGTTCCGCCACCCGTCTGCAGCCAAGGCCATCGGCACGCAAAGCGCAATGGCGGTTTCTTCGTTGCGGAGGGTTAGCGGAGGGGGAAACACGGTCTACTAAAACTCGCCAGATTGGAGCGGCGCCGCGCCGCTTGGCGCGTACGTCACAGTGACGTAGAGACGCCAGCACCGGTTGCGATGGATACTGCCGCGCTGCGCCCGTTTTCATCGCTCGGCTCGTGTGTCCCTCTGCTTTACGAGGGGTGCGAAGCTGTAGCTTCGCGCCTCGGCCACAGGAGGGCGGGACTGTTGGCGCCCAAATGCCAATCTATGTCTATAGACTGTCTATCTATAGATAGACAATCTATAAATAAAAAATCTATAGACAATCTATAGATTGCCTACCTATAGATTGTCTTCGGCCCACCGAAGACAATCTATGTTGTCTTCGGTGGGCCGAAGACAATATAGATTTAATAAAGCCATTGGGTTTTAGAGACAGCGAAGGAAAAGTGGATTTCAAGACAGTAGAGATTACCAAGCAAAGATTAAGTGAATGGTGGCAGAAAGCGAGAGAAAACTAGGTATTTTCTTATTAACTAATGGCAATGGGTTTTTATAGCCTCACTTTCTTTTCATTGCGGAGTAGATATAGTTTTCACATTTAAATATTCTAAGCTTAAATGGCAAAACAAAATGGTTAGGTGGCGCAAGCTACCGCCCGACCCAAAGGGCTCAGCCGGATTCATTCATTCATCCATCCATGCATCCAAATGCATTCTGATGGTTTTGGTGAACTCGAGTTTGTCGGAGTTCGTGAAGCAGCCTGCATATCAAGCCACTACAGGCACTGACAGCTTAATGAGATGCGGGGCGTAGTTTGTTATGTTCTCGCTTTCTGATTTATCGTTCGGCGTTCTACTCGGCTGTTCCCCCTCATGTAATGCCCCTAAATGAGGCCTTTAAGGCTACAATAAATAATCAAATAATGACGCCGTAATTTCATTGGCTGCGAAGCGATAAGAAAATGCTCGGCCCTCGCCTCGCCCCGCGTTTCTCAAGTTATCAGTGAGTTTAGCAGATGTGCACAGAGTCGGCGATACGGAGCTCCTAACGCGTTTTTCTGTTCAATCGATCGCGTGGTTCATCATCCGTCGCAAAGTTTCCATGATGCATAATCTCGTTACGAAGATCTTGATTGCCCATATTTTCTCCTCCTATAAAGAAAAAAACAAACAAACATTAAAACCGAGCTATAAACATGTGGCTGTCATTTGCAGCCATTTTGTAATACTTTGTGGAGAGCTTTACTCGCTAGAAAGTGTCACCTACGCAGCTTAATGCCGAGATGGATCACACGTTAGCCTCTCTTTTGTTATCTTTTCGTGTCGTTTTACGTTGTTGCAAGTATTCGTTGTATTTTGTTTTTTAATCTCGGAAATTTCGTTATTAACCCTCTCCTTTATGTAGCCTCGAAGGTCGTCAATCACTGTAGACGGGAGAAGGATTGGGGGGGGGGGGGGGGGGGGGGGGGGGGGGGGGGGGGGTTACGAACGAAGGAGGACATGCAAGAAACGTAAATTAAGCAGTTCTAAATAGTATTAGTTTTTACAAAAGAATAAGAACAACGACTAAATTAAAAGATGAACGTAACCTCGAAGCTCGTAAAAATAGCGAACGAAAAGTGTAAGTACGTGAAACTAGATCTAAATTTCGAAATTTCCAGAACACTTTGGAACGCGAGAGTTCAGGTCTGATGGCTGTACAAAAACCTTCCGTTTAGAAGGAATAACAGGATTGCTCTTCGAAGCAGGACTCGGCGAGAGACCGTCAATTAGATTTGTGTGAGGGGGTTATTTCTTTTTATTTATTTATTGTTTCTGCCAGGCCGTACAGAGCACGAGTGGTACAAAATTGAATACAGAACGCAACGAGGGTACTTATTTCAGGCATAGAAAATATCGAGTTCTTTGGTGAATGACGCGACATCTTTTGAATTAACAGCACAGGACGGTAGCTTGTTCCTCCATTCATTATTACATCGAACGAAAATGAGTAATGCTAAAGTTGAGGCTTGGGCGAGTTGGTACATACTTCGGAAATTAAAAACAGCGCGGAAAGACGAGGACCAGACAAAGAAGTGACACGGACGCAGCGCTACGTCCGTGTCACTTCTTTGTCTGGTCCTCGTCTTTCCGCGCTGTTTTTAATTTCCGAAAATGAGTACTTAAAACGATCTGTTGAGCACCAGTACGGTTGGATATAGCGATCATGCTTTGTTCTTTGCAGCATAGGCTTGGGTATTGTTATATATAATAGTAGTAGCATTCAACGCCTACTCTGTACGCGATATATGGTAAAGTACACGGGCTTCTTGTGTGGACTGCCGAGCATGTGGGTTGAGTTGAGGAACACCGAAAGAATAAGAGACAGGTGGGACGAGGAACAACTTCTTTCACAAGTGTGCGAAGGAAAGTGTACCTCTCTTATTCTTTCGGGGCTTATTAGGGCTCCACATATTTTTTCCGAACCTGAATTACTGAACCTTTTGTCACTGCGAAAAAGAGAAAAGCGCCGAGGAGTATTAGTTTTCTAAGAGTGCCTTGTGTTTAATTTGCTTAATGCCAGCATACTGATTTTTTCTTCCTTTTTTTTTTAGGGGGGGGGGGGGTTGAAGTATGGTTATCGTTGAACATCCTTGAACGTCCCCGGACACTCCCTTTTATGGTCAACGTGCACCATAATTGGATCTGCCATTGCTGGGTGTTTTCTTGTTTTTATTTTAAGCTTTTTTACCTTTTTTTTTCATACGCAAATAATTATTTTATTGTCGAGTAGATTTTGTCCTTTGTATCGGACGCTCGCTTTTGTGTAAGTGTATACATATATTTTTTATATGGGGATATAAGTAATATTTATATAAACGTTTTCCAAATTTTTCTGCATTTTTTTTTAAATTTATTGTGCAGGAAGTACAATCTCGACGGTGGCATCCCACAAGCCTCTTGGAGGCTTCGGTGCACACGTTTCTCTAAGTATGGCCTATGTTTGTAGGAATAATAATAATAATAATAAACAGCGCCGCGCATTTAGTTCCCTTTGCTCTGTTTTATAATTCCACCGCCAGGCCGAGCCAGCTTTCTTCTGCACTCTTGGGCAGGTGGTAGCTCTCCGCTTCTCTCGTTCAGGACTTTTCCGCTTGGCATCTTCTCATCTAGAGTCGGAAATAACCCATGCTGGTTTTTGTTTTGCTTTTGTTTCTTCAGATAGCTTTTTACACTTTCCGTAAAATTAACTTAAGAATAATTAACCAGCACGTGGCCGTTTTTTTTCTTTTTCTCTCTGCATTATTTCAGTTGATTAAAAAAATATATATATCGTAACTTGTCGCATAAGCCTCGAATGCGCGTCTCTTATATTATCCGTGTAGCGTTTGGTTCTGGAATAGCTGTTTATAGAAGCAACGATGCGTTATTTTGGCTATATTTGGAGCCTTACAAGCGTCGTGCGTTTCAACTGCTGAAAGCGTTCTTTTTTTTTTTTCTTCTTTTTTTAAAGCTGTGTTATTTTAGGGAAGGCGTTAGCCCATCCTCCAAGAGTATTGGATGGAAAGTAACCGTCGACCGTTAACAATTAAAAAAAAAAAAACAAATAAGAAAGAACGTACACATTAATATATATATTTCTATGTCCGGAGTCAAGACGATGCTGAATGTGAAACAGGCTGGAATGATTACGATGAAAAATAATCAGTTAGGGAAGGCAGCAGCTGGAGCGCGCCGATGAAGGGATCTGATAAATGGGGACGGGGAAATTCCGAATTCAACTACGGACCGCCCGATTGGGTTGGAGAGCACGCGTGGGAGTTACATCGATTTTGTGTCACCTCAGCGTCAGAGGAAAAACAGGCCGAGCCTCCTTGTCGCTCCTTTCTTCGAAATCCTCGATTCATTCGCTGTTACAATCCTGTCGGACGTCTCGAACATCGCTGTGCACCACAACGAAAGGAAGGGTATGTCTTTGTGTGTGTGTGTGTGCATGCGTGGGAGAGTCTGAATATCTGTATGTGTGTTTGTGTATATGTGCGTATCAGTGTGGGCGGTAACGCGTTAAAAGTAACGGCGTTACCGGCAACAAGTAGTTTTTTTTTGGTAACGTAGTAACGTACTGGTTACTTTTTCAAAACAGTAACGGGTAACGTACTTACGTTACTTATTTTAAGTAATGGATAACATAGTTACGTTACTGGTAACTTCTTTTCCCCAAGATTAAAAAACAAATTACACTTCAATTGTTTTCGTGTTTTTAGGCACCAAGCCATGTGATTGTAGAGATTTTGGAGTCTTTCTTTGAGTTTTTTCCGGTAAATATTTAGGTGAAGCCGTAAAAAAAATGGAAGTAATGTTTCTGCATGAACATAATGCTTCTTGAAATACGGCGCTTCTGCATGTCTGTACCGCCACAAGAGGGAAACGTTTTAATTAATATTAAAAAAAAAAGTGAAAGCCGTTTACAACTTCCTGTAACGCCGAATTGGAGCGCAGCTCTTGAGGAGGAGGAGTGGAGGGTATATTCCTCCTCCTCCCTCGTGATCATGCCTGCTAGTCCTCCTCCCCTCCTGCTCCCCCTCCCTCTCCTTTACCACCTCCTCGTCCTTCAAGCTCCTCCCCTCCCCTCGCCTCCGCCTCCTCGTCTCTCCTCCCCCCCTCCTCCACCTTCGTACTGCTTTCCTCCTCGCCGCTGAAGTCATGTGACCCCCTCCCCCCGAGGTCACGTGACCCCCCCGAACCATACTAGACAATGAGGGGAGGAGGAGGAGGGGGAGGAGGAGGAGGGCAGAGGTCCGGGGGGTCACGTGACCTCGAGGGGACGGGATCACATGACCTTGGGCGGGCCGTCACGTGACCGGCGGGGGGAGGGGAGTCACCCCCCGGGGTCACGTGACCTTGGCGGGGGAGGAGGAGGAGGGGGAGGGGCGACGCCGACGCCAACGCCGACGCCGCACAGGCTGGAAACGGGTCATGGGACCCCCTCCCCCAAGGTCCCGTGACCCGCCCGGACCATACTACACAATGAGGGGAGGAGGAGAAGGAGGGGGAGGAAGAGGAGGAGGAGAGGGAGGGGCGCGGTTACGCCGACGCCGACGCCGACGCCGACGGCGACGCCGACGCCGCTCAGGCTGGAAACGGGCCCCTAAGAGCTGCGCTCTAAAAGTGACGCAGAAGTAACGTGCGTTACTTTTTATCGGTAGCTGTAACTCGTTCCTTTCTTTTTGAGGTAGCGTAGGTCGGTAACGGGTTACTTTTATTTGCAAGTAACGGGTAACGTATTTCGTTACTTTTTTTCCGGTAGCGCCTACAACACTGGTGCGTGCGTATGTATGTGCGTGCGTGTGAACGTTTGCTTGTGTGTGTGTGTGCGCGTGCGTGAGTGTGTATATGTCTTTGCCTACGAGAAAGAAATATTAGATATAAAGAGAAGAGAGAAACGATATTGATTGTGACGTCGCCAGCGTTCCTCTGACACGCGAGAATCATTAAACAATCATACACGTCTATATATAGATTTTCTCTGAAGTTACTTACGTTCACGTGACGCACATAGAAGTAGGAACGATAGAAACTGCTAAAAGTAGCAACTACAGGCCACCTGTCACTGGTGTCACGATAATTGACCCGAAGGCATTACGTTCTCAAGAGCTTAGTTTTTGAGTCTTGAAACTTGACGTTACCTGCGGGCGGCCCTCGTAGTGACGCGCCGATGCTACCTGGCATAACGCGAGCATTCACAGTTGATTACTGTCGGCATAAGTATTACGACTGTGGTCACGTGACAGCTTCCACATCTTGTCGTGTACAATATTGTTAAAACGGTGCACTGACAATTATTTTTTTTAACAGACGAGGGACAGGCAGTTTGATAGCTATCGCTGGCTATCACCATTGTAATAAATATATAATGAAGTAAAGTGTATGGAGATGTGGACAACTGCAGAAATGTAGCCGACCATTTCATTATCATTAGAAATGGTCTAGCGTGTCACGATATCTTCGACAAAAATGCAGGCGGGGTGAAAACGTACCCCACTAACTAGACCTAAAATACAGGTTAGGGTAGTGCCACTAAATGAGCTACGCTTCAGAGTAACGACACTTGGCCATATTGTGGCTTAAAATCATGGTTGCCAGTTATCTGAAGCTTTATCTGAAATCACAGGAAAGGCTTTTCCGTCCTCCGCAAATGTTTAAACAGTTCGCGACAAGGCGAAGCAAAATTACTCGAGCTTCCTAACACCGAATCTGATGCTGAGGAAGTCGCACTTTTGAATCATGACGATCGGCAGTTGCGTCTGCTGTGCACAAGCACCAAAATGGCGGCGCCCACAACAATATCGGGAAACAGAGTGTCGATACTCTAAGCGCAGCTCATTTAGTGGCTCTAGGTTAGGTTATTCTGAGCGGGCTCGACTTAAAGAAGCGTGTACGAGCGGTTTCTAAAGAACAGTGTCGGTTTACGAAGAATGGATAAAGATATTTTACGAATTTTGGTTCCTTCGGTTTTCGCTCGAATTAATTATTAATCTCTCGAGGCTGTCTTTGCAGGTTCTCGTTGTGTGTCGTCTCGCAAGCGCGTGCATTTGACAAATTAAGTTCGCTCGTTTTTCCTCAACATGGTTTTTGGGATAAAGGGACGGGTTTATCGACATCCTCTTGTTTACTCTCCCTTTCTCTTTATCTCTCTTTGTTTGCTTACTTGACACAAAGCCGAGGTAAAGAAAGAAGAAAAACGATACCGATGTGGCAGTCGATGTGCTTTGAGCCCGAATGTCAGACCGCTCCTTCTTTTCTCTTTTTGATTTTGTCGGGATGAACTTTCTCAGCGGAACGCGACCTTTTCCAATCGTCGATTTTTGAGGCTTCTCCTCGCTTGTTGTTCTATGATTATTATACCCTTTTTCCTTCTGCACTGCGTTCCGATAATTCAGGTGCACGCTTGCTACTTCTCTTTTGTCATATTCTCTTCATTTTATTGTCGTTATGACGATTAAAAAAGAAAAGATTTCTACGGTCCGTTGCAGGTTAAAAATAGCAGACAAGCTCGTACGACGAAGCCACCCACTTTTTCTCTTTGCCAGAGCGAACGTTGGAGAGGAGGCGTGCTTTTAAATTTCTGCTTCCCTTAATTTTGTTTTACTGCTTTTAAATGCGTCTTGTAAATTTATTTTCTTTTTTTTGTTTTTTAGGGTGGGGAAAAAGGGGGGGGGGGGGGTCGGTGATGATGCGATTGGATGCCATACTCCGTTTGACTTTAAGTGTGAGCGTAGCGAAAGCTACAAGAGCGAGCTCCGGGCTTTCAACGTCCCTGCCAAGCACGCGCGCTCGTGCAGTGCAAGCGCTGTTCAGGGCCACATTCTCGCGCTTGTAGCATCGGCTGAGTCTCGACTGAAAGGGATGCTGAACTAAACATTTCAGGGTCTATAATACGTGGCGCACGATCTTTCCATAAGCCAGCAGCACGGTGGCCAGCAGCCGCCGGTGTGCGGGAGCACACGCAAGGAAATTCGCGTCATAGTCGCAGGTGGGTGGGGGAGGAGGGGGAGAGAGAGAGAGCGCTTTGCAAGGTTCGACACTGCAACGTCTTCGTGATTACCCTCTTCCAAGGTTCAACATGCAACAAAAGAGGTCTTGGATTGGCCTTCAGATGACAGTGAAATGTCTGGGCTCCAGGGAAGAATAAAGACAAGCTTGGACATCTCCGCAGTGGGGTCTGGTGTAATAGGTAACCGATTAATTGGTCTAACAAGCACGTAGTTTTCACTTGTGACGATGAAAAGCCTGTCTTTATTCTCCTTTGTCCCGAAGCCCATACAATTCACTGTCATCTTAAGCGCGAATGGCGGACTATGACATCGATTTCGTTGCGTGTGCACACGCACACCGGCGGCTGCTCACTCGTGGGAAGAACATGCGCCATTTATTATGGACCGTAAATTGTTTGGTTCAGTATCCCTTTAAGGTGAAACGACGTAGAGCACCGACATGGAAATGTCGTTCCTATTGGCGACATGAGCGATCAAAAGCGTGGGAGTGGTCGGCCTGCCACGATTGACCGAAGGTTGACTATGACGTCAGCAAAGGGTTTCTCATCGACGGGAATAAGTTTAATGTAAGAACTTCAATTTCGACGGTGTTGGCAGTGTTGGTCTCAGTGCACTATGATTTGAAGCTTCCGCTATGCTCATTACAAACAACATCGAACTTCTGGTTCGCAAGATAATGACGTCACGAGAGGGAACCATAGGAGGGCGCCACCAATAGGCACCGAAGATTGGTTCTTGGTTGTTTATGTTTCACATATTGACGTTGGTTTATATCGGAATAACCCCAAGGCTGCTCGTTTCATTTGTTCTGACTACTCTCCATTTTCCAGTGTCACCGGATAAAAAAAAATCAAGCTGAGTTCCAAGACCTATCACGCCGTGGTAAACATTTCCATCTGCCATTATTTCACAAGCTCTATCGCCATGCATCGCTTCACGGCGATTTTTTTTATAATCACACCCCATGCGAATCACATGCCACTCATCTAGTTATGCACGATCATTCATGCCACGAACCATAATCCACTGGAACAACCTACCGGCTCACATTGCAACTGAACTAGATACATATAACTTCCAAGAAATGGTGCGCAGTTATACTAAACTTAGAATGTTTTTATTCCTGTTTTTATATTGCTTTTGTATGCTTTTTGTGTTGTTTTTTGTGTGTACTGTGATATATTTGCTCCCCCCTCGGGCCCCCTCTATGTCATACCCTCTTACAGAGGGCGTTTAGGTGCATTTTGAATAAATAAATAAATACATCCGGCCGTAAATTGGGAACAATCTTTCTTATTTAACGTGCAGTTGAAGTCTCCCAGTTGAAGTAATTTTCTATCGGTTCTAAAATATGGTTCCATGGGGAAAAAAAAGTCATTACGTGCATTCACAGCTTCGGGAGCGTACACACAGATTATGCACTATTCGTCATTGCAATAAGTAAGATTGCATGCAATGAAGCGCCCCTCTCAATCGGTGGTGAGATCATTAGCAATCAACCCGTTCTCGTTTTCAAAAAAAAAAAAAAAAAAAAAAAAAAAACGCTTTAGGTGTTTGTTTTATGTGTGACACACAGATCGAAATCATTTAGAAACGCGATTTCGCTTTTTTCCTCGCCGGACAATTTTGTTTCTTAAGTAGCCCATACATCAGCCTGCTCAAGGGATACAAGCTAAAGGAGGCGGCACTGCTTTCGCGTAGATCTGAGACCTCTCACGTTGGGTTACCCTGCTTCTCAACCTCTCTGGTTGCTGTGTTTCGTTGATCTTCTGTGAAAGTTTGTCCTGTTTCTGTTGTATCAGAAGTTGTCGGTGTTCTTTCTTGGGTGATAGGGGGGCTGGCAGGTTGATCTGGGAGAGTGGGTTCAGTTGGGGGTGGCCGAGACGTTGGACCTGGAGGACATTATGGGAATGTCTCCGCTCGGTTGAACAACCTCGCTGGCATCCATCGGGTGTCCCGTGGTTGAGTCATGCGCTGTCCCGATCCTTAGCCTGTCGGCGTAGGTTGGGACGCAGTCAGCAATAGTCTGTTTCCGTACCTTTGGCACTTTGTGCACCTCGGAGTCCGACATTGGCGGCGGATGTGGCCCACGCGGTTGCATCGCGGGCACAAAGGAGGTCGGCAAGCAGCAAGCTCTGGCACCACTAAATAGTCGGTAGGTGAGGAATCTTGCTCACGCTTATATCGTCTCAAAGTGTCAGTTGCACCTCTCTCTATCCATGCCTTCCATTCCTTCGCATTCCGACTGCTCTCGTACCATAGAGCGCACGGTACCGAAGGGTTCTAGCGCCTGAACAACTCTCCGGGTTTCCATGTGCCGCAGAGGTCTGAGTTTCACCTCTTTCCATTCTGGGTCTACAGCGAGGCATTTGCGTCATTTCCCCTTGAGCTCTTCGCAGGCGACGAGCTTTGCTTTTCGCGAGGGAAGTCGCACATGCGACCATTCAGACATACGACATTTGGTATTGTCCCGTGGCAATGATGTCCTTTCGGTCAATTATGCCACTGAGGGCGTCTCGAAAGCTCGGTAGAATCGAGCAGCGAGATCTCCATGCAGGAATACTGAATTAAGAACGAGGTTACCAGTAGGTGGCACCTCCGTTCGATATTCATCCGTCGAGGAAATGATAGCAGCAGCAGCAGTAGACGTAATACCTCAGTCGGAGGCCGCTGTTTTCTTGGGCGGAGAACATGAAAACGCAGCCGTTCGAAAGGGCGTCATCTTTTTTCTCTCCGGCCTCCGATGCCCCCTGCTCGGAGAACGTGATCGAGCAGTGGCGGGCAGGTGTTGGCGCCGACTTTTGAGAAGGGTCTATTGCTCTGCACCAATTTTGGGTCGAACTGTGTTAACCTTGACATCGACATTTCTGAATATTATGGTGAATTCCGAGCCTGGAACGATGTTGATATTTCACGTTGCTATGCTGACACTTTTTCGTACGCAGTTATCTGTAAGGACTGTTCAATCCCCCATTTCAAAATCTTATGTTCTCCTTCTTGCGGTACTTATTTTGAATCACTGTTACTTTCGTTTGGCCGTATGTATACAAGTCCTTGAAGGCGTTGACGAACCAGCGTTGTACCATACGATTGTCCTCCTCCTTCCATATTAATTTTGATTATTATAAATACTCCTTCCTTTGGTCGTTTCTAAGCACGAAATGATATTGATTCTCTCTTCTTGATTATTCTGAATCAAGGAAGATCGAGGATGGGATTTTGCTTTCTAGCGGTAGAGTTTTTTTTAGCCCATAAGAAATGGCGGAGGATACTTTTATGTTTATGCCACGTTACCAGGTTCCACTAAGTTTTATAGTCGCTTGGCCGGCGTGTCTTGTAGGCGGTGAAAGTTTCCCGGGAGGAGACGTTAGGGCCGAGTGACGCATCGCTTCTCTCCCACAATCCGGAGTCTCGTCTCCTATTTGTCCCACACAGAGAGCCTAGATTTAGGAGAGGGAGTAACCGAAACCACAGAGACCGTTTGCAGATCAAAGGGACCGTGAAATGACCTTCTTTACTTTTGCCCAAATAACTTTTTCATTAAACCTTCAATGTTCACTGAACGCCGAACAGGCATCCGTTTTTGTTTCGGTTTATTAACTTTTACACGAAAACTTATTGAAATATCGAGTTTTTCCTTCCTCTCCAACTCACCGAAAAACAAGTCGCGGCGTAATTTTCACGGTCGTGACGTACTATGGCACCGTGCAGTATATAGGAGAATGGGAGCGTTAGGGGCGAGCTGGTGGTGTGTTGGTAGGTTTTACCACAGCGTTTTACTGCGCTGATGGCGCCGATGTCACGATATATTTTTTTGTCGGAACCTCTCATCACTGCCATAGGCATATCGCAGCTGAGCGAAATTCAATCAGATATGTCGCGCTACAGCGACAGCATGGGACTGGTCCCATACTCTGGTACGAAGCGCAGCAGGTCGTCAGCACGACAGCCGCTTCTCCGCCGCCGTCAGCCGTTTCCTGCGGTAACTCTAAAGAAGGGAACGCGCTGTCACTCACTGGCGTAGCAGAAAATGAACAGAGTTTTCTACGAACTTCAGCGTTATTAACTTTTATTTTGTCAGGATAGGCTCGCAGGGCAGAGGGGATGAAAAAAGAAAAGAAAACGGCGCAGTTCATCGTCTTGGACGATCACCGCTTTAAAACACGACTTTACTGATAGTACAAATCTCGCCACACGCCTTTTCTCCGATTGCAAAAGACAATGTAATCTTAGCATAGATATAGCAACGTAGAAATATTCTTTCGTCATCTCATAGATGTTGCGATCGTCCAAGGAATGCTACACTAATCACTTTCCTCGGGCAATGAAAACGCGTCGAAATTCGCATTCTTCATACACGCCTATAAATACAGTACGCACCAGTAATATCTTGAATTTGAGCACACGCATGGAGTGCGCAAAATAAGAAATCCGGGCGATCTTCGAGTAGACAAATGCTAAGGAAGCACCGCTGTAGTCGAAGTAAACATAGACGGCGGCACGAGCGTTTCTGCTGTCTTGAGAGTGCCGCCACAACATCACCGCACGAGTAGGTGGATCTTCCCTTCTAGGACGTGCTGGGTTAATCATCGGGACACGCGTCGAGAATTCAGTGGAGGATAGCGCTCTACGCGGAACGATGAGCTTCCACCACGCCGACCACGTCAACGATCACAACCGACGCCATGTTTTTCAGCAAAGCAGCGCGAAACAGCGCAGCCACATTCTTACCTTTCTCTTGCTTTGTTTACTACGCGATAGATGGCGCATAGCTAAGAGCACTATAAAATTGGGTAATTTCCGTCACATCGGTAATTATTCAACAAAATGTGGATCAGAACAAAACTTCTAAGAAGCATTTGCCGGCTATTTATTGTTTATTATCGCGGTGCTGGTGAGGGAGGCTCTTATCCAATAGGCGACGTGAATTTGGCTGAGATGCCTTGGCACCGCGAATGAATCGCAGTGAAAAGGCAGGTAGCTTTCGAAAGAAAGAAGGTGTAAGAGAGTGCGCTTTTCCTTAAAAAGTTCTATAGCGATTTTTTTTTTTTGGCTTTGTACTTTTGTGTTTTTTTTTTCTCACATTTGACGACGTGCGGTGGATGAAATTCGATATCAAAATCGTTTCATGGTCCCCTTAATGTCGGACACCTCCTTCCGCGCAGACTGGTTACTCGTGCGCATGCGCGCGTTTCCGTGCTTTAAGTATGACAGCGGGCAGAGCGACCGAGCGAGGCTTGGAGACGATCGCAGACGATGCGGTTCACTGACAGCCGTAAGAAACCCGGGGCGTGGCTCGCGAAGTTCTTGCTTCGTGGTTGGTTCCTCGCCGTGCTTATTGGCTGATTCCGCTGTCTGATTGGCTGCGGTAATAAGATGTTTGAAACTTTTTTTTTTTTTATTTAAGTTGCTGTTGGTGAATATATGGACCAGAATTGTTTTTTGCAGCGGAGCTGTTAAGAGCTAGTTTTCCCAGGATCGTGTCCCCCGCAAAGAAATGTAAACACTGAACTCTGGACACCTATCACCATCTATGGGCGACGGCGGCAAACCCCGTATCTGGTTGCCGGCAAGGCGGTAGCCTTTCCATTCTGGCTTGCCAACTTGCGGCCGGCCATTACTTTCCATTGTACAGCTCCGCTGGTCTTCCTTCTTCACCAGGGTGGAAAAGCTGAAAGTTATTTTTTTTTTCTCGACATTTTAGCAGGCGGCCATATTATACCGACTGGGACGCCTCCCGCCGGGCATTTCGCGGGGAGTGGGGTTTTGCAGACATGTTCGCCGTCTTCGCTGGCGTGAAAACCAGCGTTAAAAACCGCGCCCGGTGTTAAAACCGCACACGAGGAAAAACATAAACGGCACGCACAAGGTAATCGTAAAGGCTGTGCGTACTACTGCTCACCAGCGATTTCGGCAGTCTCCCGCGGCACAAGTGCTGTCCAATGTCTTCAACTGCAAAAGCAATAAAAAAAAAACGGTTTATAGATATTTTTTTTAAGGGCTCTTGTCCGGTTTTATTTGCAGTGTTGTTACATATGGCGTGTGATTTGCTCAGAGCTGGCAGTAATGTAATTACAGTAGTTTAATTACTTGTTCCAGTAATTAGTAATGTAATTCATTAGTTTTTGTAGCAGGTAATTTAGTAATGTAATGAATTACTCCAGCCACGGTAATTGTAATTAAATTACCTAATTACTTTTTCGCACCAGGCATATGTGTTGTGTTCACAATACACAAGAGCGCTTTTCTTTTTATTTTACTTTTTCTTTTTCCACTACATCTTTCCAAAAAACGCTCTTTGGCCGCCGCTATGTTGCTGATGCTAATGCGGCTGGTGCGACTCTCACGCCCGCTATCAGCTAGACATTTTCTGCCACTCTCTTGAACTGTGAAAACCCGCTCAGCGCGATTCTCTACCTATGTTTTGCGGTTTTGCATTCGACGTTTTCTGGCCCCTCTTAAAGCTTCCGCTTACTTTTTCTGATGCATGCTGCGTACCCTCTCTGTGTTATCTTCCACTGTGAGAAATAGGGCTGGTAAGTGCCTTCCATTCGAGCTTTTCTGCTCGACATTCTCGGGAAACGAAGGAGGGGAAGTAGGTCGAACTAAGGCCCCTGGTGGAACGGCCCTCGACAATGACAATTGTTCGCCCCCCTCCCAGAGATAATCCGCGTAGGGCCCTCAGTCATTTCCAAAAATAGTTGTCCGGGTTGGGGTGGGAAACGGATCAGTCGCGTGCGTTCCTCTGTCCATCGGTAAACATGCAACAGAGAGTTCTAGCTGTGTGCCATGAACTGTGTAAATAATGTAAATAAAGTTATCTCTAAAAGGAACTTATCAATAGCTCCTTTATATTTAAAAGTATACAAAAGTAATGCGAAAGTAATGCCATTACTTTTACAAGTAATTTGTAATGGTAATTAATTACTTTCTGGCTGTGGTAATTTGTAATGTAATTTAATTACACTTCAGCAATTTTCAGTAAAGTAATTAGTAATGTAATTTAATTACAAAATATGAGTAATTTGGCCAGCTCTGGATTTGCTCGCGTTCCAAATCGACGAACAGGCGCGTGCTGCACTAAGGAGATCGCACTCTGGACTGCTGACTTGTAAATATCGGAATGGTATCTGTAGATCTTTCCAATAATCGCGTTCTGGACGCTGCCATATTTGTCTTGTGGGCTATGAAACTCATCCTCGCAGCTTCTGTGGTAAAGGCGAGCCATGAACCACGTGATCTCGATTGAGTGGATGGAAACACTCTCAGATCTAGGCACATTATTGCACATTATTGCACATTAGCGCCTTTTCCTGTTTCCCTTCGTCTGTGTCCCTGTATATTTTTTCGGCGCTTTTTTGCTTCCATTATTCCCACGTGTCCTGGGGGGGCCACACTGTTCTGAAACAAGAAGATAGAAAACGGCGAAACATGTCCCCCCCCCCCCCCCCTTCCCCCAAGGAAAAAAAAAAAGCGTTTTGTTAGCGCCCAGAGATTCTCGGAGGATTGTAATATTTGCTCTTTCGCTTATCCAGGCGCGCATTGCAGGGTGAGTGAAAAGGTTCGTACTTGTTCCCACTACCAGCACCGATACACGATACAGTCTGGTTCTTTTTTTTTTAGTTCTTTATTTGCTCGTGAAAAGTGGGAGGACAATGGATATCACTCGTCGTTACCTTTTCTTTTTCGGTGTCTCGCTTGATGCGAAGTTTGAACAGTAAGAGGAAATACCGGGGCGCGTGCTGGAATTTTTTGAGCTGGTTCATTCTTTTGCGCTTCTCCCCTTTGTACTGCGTCCTGTGCGGAGCAATCGAGGCTGGAGAGAAAAGCGATGTACTCGTATGGTAACGCTGTCGGTCACACCAAAACGACAATTTTAGAGCCAACCTTTAGGGCTGTTGAAAAAGAGAGGGGGAGAGCGTGCGCGTGCGTCTACGTGTGTTCGCGTGTATGTGGTTGTGTGTGCGTGTGTGTCCGTCCCAAGAAAATATAAGGACGCGCTCAAAGTTCATTTCCGCGTCTTATATAAGCCCACGTGTCCCCCGAAAACACGCTAGGAGCAACGCTTTTTTTTTTTTCATTTGTGGATACACAAAATGATTTTTCGGACTTTATTTTATTTACAATGTCCGCGCATCACGCGGCGTGCCTCGCAATTTCTTCCTTTCTCGCTCCTGGCTGTAAATGGCGGTGAGGTATATGTTACCGGGAGTCCTCGGTGCGCTCGGCAGAAGAGCGATATTGAAACCACGTAGCTTCACCTCCGCCGCGGACAGACCGTCGCATGGCGCCCAGCGCTCCGTTGTAATAAGCACGGACGTCGTGTCCGCCTTGTCTCGTTGTTATTTTCGCTTTTTTTTTTAACGCGCACACAGCTTTCCTCGCACATTCCGCTTGTTGCTTTCGTTTTTTTTTTTTTCGGAGGTTATTGCGGTCGGCGACGTTGTTGCGAAACACGTGGTCTATTCGAAAAGGGCAGCGGTTGTTTTCAGGTATTCGCACTCTTCGCTTGTCGAGAGAGCCCGAAGCATGATGGTATGTCGTTTATTGAAAGCCGTTGTTCCGCCGTGGCTGACCTTTCGAATAAACGCTACCACGTACGAGCAACGGCATCGAATCGCTCCGCGGACTAACCGGGAAAGGCAGTAGCCGTGACGAGTCACGTGACGGGTGGCCGTCGTGGACCGGAACTGTGAAGGATGCCCGCGAGTGCCGGGACCGGAATGGAGGATGTTGCGGCAAGGGGCCGTGACGAATAAAAACGTTTATTTACGTACGAACGTGGGGTTAGGAGTTCACGCTCATCGGGAGCAAAGAGAGTTCTCACGCTGCGTCTCCAAGCTTCGCGTCTTGGCGTTCGAGCGAGAATTCACATCCTCCAGTGTTTTGGAACGCCGTCGCCGAGGGCCGTCTTCTTTTGGCCGAGGTCAGAGATCGAATGCCGATTCGAACGCCGTGCACGCGCGCTTCGCTGGTGACGAGCGCTTTGCTGGTGACGAGCGCTTTGCTGGTGACGGGCGCTTTGCTGGTGTCGGGCGCTTTGCTGGTGACGGGCGGTTCGCTGGTGACGAGCGCTTCGCTTGTGACGAGCGCTTCGCTGGTGACGAGCGCTTCGCTGGTGACAACGCATCGCTGGTGACGAGCGCTTCGCTGGTGACGAGCGCGCGCGCGTCTTCACCGTGTCGCCGCGCTGGCGGAGGCTGCGTATCTGCGTCTCGAGAAGAAGACTCGACCTCTGCTGGGCCCAGGAGTGACGAATCAATCGTCGAACGCCGCACCAGGCATGAGTTGGCAATCGCCGGTCGCAGGATGGCCAGGTGTGTTAGCGCACCGCAAATCGGGGCATTTGAGCGAAAGCTGGCGTTGCAGCGTCCTAACGTTGCAGCTGTCGTAACGTCTTTTTCTGACCTTTCTTTAAATATAGCAAGACTGCGCGTGCACAACTTTGATAGACGCGCTGAAGATGCGGGAGAGCGGAGATTCTTAAAAACTCTGGACATGACGTATTGCTGCGGGAAGGGGAGGGGCTTGAGCGGTACTTTATAAATAATCTTCTGCAACCTCCGTGTGCACCGAGTTAAAAAAAAAAATCTCGATATTCGTGATTCTGGCGGCCAAATGAAGACGATTTAAGTGTTTTTCCTCAAATGGATAACCGCTTCAGTTTTCCTTTAGGCTAGTGGCCGTGCTGCGCCCGCTGCATTTCTCATCTAGTGCTGAGACACCAGACGGCCACCGTGACTGACCCACTTCCCGCTGTCTTAACATACACACGGCACAATTACATTTTCTCGGCGAATTAGCGCCGGGATTATCTCTGCGCCGTTGCTCTGTGGGGCTAATTGGTCGCCCTTGCCGCGTGTCGTCACGCGTAAACACGTTGACGAGGGATAGAACCTTTTTTGCCCAGTCATTGTATTTTTTTTTACGCCTGACCTTTTCTTTTCGGTGTCCGGACGTCCCCGTGTTTTCTTTTTCCTCATCTTTATTTTTTAACTTCAGTGTCTGAGTTAAGCTGCGGTTGTTATGGCGGATAAATACGAGCCACTTTAATGTGTGCCGTCGTGGGCGTTCTCCCGAAATGCCCCAAAGCAACGAGCTTGTCAAAAATTGTTTGGGGACGATGTAGGTGAGCGGTGAGGCAGGCGATTGCCGACGTATGTTGTCCTATTGAAAAAAGCAATAAAAATAAAAATAGTTTTGTTTATGTTGTTGGTAAGGTCACGTATGTCACAAAATGTCGCTTCTAATATATATATATATATATATATATATATAACGGGCATGGTGGCGGGAGGCCGAAGGCGTGGGTATAAAACTGAGAAGAAAAAAACCCTTAGTGAAAAACAGCAACAACGGACGATTTAATCTTCGACGTTTCGGCCGGAGTCCGGCCTTCGTCAGGAAGGCCGGACTCCGTTATATATATATATATATATATATATATATATATATAACGCAGTATTTACGCCGCGAGACACGTTATGGGTGAGGGGAGGTTCAGGTATTTGTTGACGTTGCCTCGAACTCGAAGCGTCTTTTTGTGTTCTGTCCTAGATACACGCGACCTAAAAATATTTTGTGAGAGCCTGAATCGCAACGTATGCGACAAGCGGCCGCATTGCAAACCATGTCCCTGTTAAATTTCGCCGAAAGTCAGGTGTGACGTGACCTATAAATTAGTTCAGTTTCTCCGCTAAACTTAGCGAATAAATTGACATCACGTAAACTAAGCAGCAATTCAGTTTCACCGCTAAATATAGCCGACAAACGGAACAATAGTTTCCTTTTCTCCTCCCCCCCTCGCCCCCCCCCCCCCCCAAAAAAAAAAGGAAGGGAGAAAGAAATGAGAACTACGCTTCAGCGTTTCCTAAACAGACTTAAAGGATCGCGCCATGAATACTGCATTACATGCAGTATTCATGTACTTTTGTACTTAAAGCCTAGACGGCTTTAAGTACAAAAGTCTCTGCCAATAGTTTTGTTTTTCTCTTAGATTCACGGGGGCAATGTTTTTGTTTTTCTTTTTCTCTTACGGGAAGGCTGACAGGAGTCTGGGGAGAGCTTCTAGGGATAGCGGGAACGCAGCGGGACGAGGTTTGAAGCTTTTCGCTCGTTAGGAGCTGCCCCGTCGCACGCTTCCTAATTAAGCCTAATCCGCGGCGGAGCGCGGCAGTCACGTTTTCGGTTCTGGTATAGTGTGCCTAGAATGTCAGTGTTCCCGATTGCTCGATCGGAATCACGCGGTTTATGGACCCCGTTTGCCACGCGTGCTGCGAGGAACAGGCCGAAGCGTCGGTCGTCTGCGTTTTCGTCTGCGAGAAGGAAACGGAACTTTGCCTAACCGCTTTCCTCCTCGCCCCGGCCGACAATGCGAGGCATGCGCACTTGCGACCGATCTTCCCAGGAGGCGTCCGCCATTAAGCGGGAGCTCCGCCGATTTCTAGAGCTGCCTACACTGAACAAATCTTCGGAATACCCGGACTTCAACCTTGCCGGGAGGCTATTCATTATCTCTATATTTAAAATGGCCATTGAGAAAACTGCAAATCCGAGCTTAGCCAAAACCAGCATTGAAAAAAAAAAAAAAACTTTGAACCTTTCCACTCTCTTAAAGGGCAACTCCGCTTGATTTCGGAAATTTTGAGATAGTGGATGATATAAACGTGAAAAGTACTTCAAAACAACCCTAGACCGTTTGTCTCATTAAAAGCGAAACATTTTTCGTGCGATCTTGTTATCTAGCATAATCGCAAACCGAAACTGAAACTTCGGCACAGCCGGGCAACATCGTACCCTCAACGTCAGTTGCATACGCACCCACGTGGAATACAAGGGGTCACGTGATCTACTAGCGGTAACCCAAGAAAGACGCGGATGCGAGGGGAAGGGCGAGGAGGGAGGAGGGAGGGCGGGCCTAGCCGCGGCGGCGAACAGGCAACGCAAGCAGCGACGAAGCAGGCTATATAGGCGGCAACCCAGGCGGCTAGTCGGTTGGCACCGGTTGGCAGGTGTGTCAGCGAAACTCATCCCGTACAACTCTCTCTCCCTCTTTTTGTTTCTCTTGTTCTCATTCTTTTTTTTTCTAACTCGCCCACTGATCTTTATTGTAGTAGGCTCGCCTCTTTGCTTGCTCAAACGTGGAGCGCGTCCGTAGCGCCGCCCGGTAAGCTCTCCCTGAAAAAGAAAATACTAAGAAAAAAACTGCGTATGCAACAGACGTCAGCCACAACGGAAATACAACGTTGGCTGCGCCGCACGTCGCCCGCTAAATTAGCGGATTTTGGTGACTTCGCGCGTCTCAGTTTTTGTCGGCCGGTTTAATGATCTTTTAGGCGGTATTACGTTATAATATTTGATATTCGGTCTCTCTAGATGATACTAAAGAGAGTCGCAGTGTTTGGTAATAACCGAGAATGAAGCGGAGTTTCCCTTTAAAGAAAGAAGACCAGCGAAGCCGTACTATGGTGGGAATGAAGTAATGGCCGGCCGCAAGTCGGCAAGCCAGGGTGGAAAGGCTCGAAAAGTTGCCGCCACCAATGAGCGACGGTGTCAACCAGACAACCGGCTTGCCGGTTGTCTGGTTGACACCGTCGCTCATTTGTCTGATTGCCACTATCGCTCATAGATGGCGGTAGCTGTCCAGAGCTCGGTGTCATCATTTGTTTGCTGACGGACACGATGCTGGGGAAACTAGCCCTTAACAGCTCCGCTGTAAAACTTCAAGGCTGGTTCGTGGGTTTGAATACCATCTAAAATTGTTAAATTTTTTCTTTAAGGCAAATTAATTACTTTATAAAGTGAAATCATTCGAGCCATGCGGGGACCTTTAATTCGCATTAGCTGTCATGCTTTTTTAATCACCTCCATTCCCTGCTTGATGTCTCATTTCACGTGAGCGTTCTGGCTTGTTTGAAATTCCAGCGCGAGGTCATGTGGCTGTGACGTCATGACCCTATCGACCAATCCTGGATTTCAGCGCACGCCACCGACGCCGGATTTTCTGCGACGCGAGCACTTTAACGCTTTCGCGTGGAAAATTCTCCGCGCACTCCGGTCGGGTGACGTCACATGCTGCGTAACTTGCAATTCGAGTAGGCAGTCTAGAAACATAATATTTGTTGCGTGTTTTTTTCTCCTTTTTGTCTGGCGTTAGTCTTTAGCACCCATTTCGTACCATTCAGCTTCCTCTAAGCCATCAGGAGCGAACTGTATCACAACATTTGACGTCGCGTTTTCATTATCGCCAGTTGAGCCGCTGAGACACAATTTGACAATCGAGCAACTTCGCGAAAAGAAATATAATGTGGCTCGTACTTTGGGTTACCAGTTCCAATGTGTCGAAGCAATTTTGAGGCAAATGAGTCGCTATCAAATTTTTGCCGGAGCTCTTGTAAATTGCACATGCTCTCTTCTCTAAGGTTTGAGTTGCTCGCTCTTCCAAATTCATGCTCTCTATTCTGATACAGCGGCGCCTGCGCCAATTGATCCCCAGTCAACTCATCGCAAAGCGCTTTTCCGTCCGAGCATTGTTTGTATGCCCGCAAGGGGGGGAGGAGGAGGAGGAGGAGGAGGAGGAGGAGGAGGAGGAGGAGGAGGAGGAGGAGGAGGAGGAGGAGGAGGAGGAGGGAGGGAGGGAGGGGATCGTGTCGTGTCGGTTGGTAATTTCGCTTTTTTTTTTTTGTTTGTTTCTGTTCTTGAAGGAGCGCCGTCGCGACCTGCAACTCTCGTAATGAGCTCGTGTTTTGTTCGAGCCATAGTTAGAAAGTGCGTGCGACAAGTTTCGCGCGGTTTTCAAGTTTTCGAGCTATAAATTAGAGGGGAAAGCCGAGGTGGATGTAACCACGGGTTTCGATGCGTCTTAGAATTCTCAAAGTGCTCGGGGATTTTTTTTTTCTTTTTTTGTGAATCGTGTGTATGGTGTCTAATACCTACGCGTCTCAGGTAGCGAAGCCCTAGGGCTGTTCGTTTGATGTCACTTCCCTGGAGACCAGGGCGGAGCGCTGATTGGTCTCGAGCGTTCGGCGGGTACTCTTGCCCAATCAGCGATCGAGCAGATGTCACAGCAGAACGCTGATGGAGCGCTCGTTTCAGACATGTGCTCCGTGTTCGCTCTTTTTATGCGACATTGGGAAATGAAGCAGGACGGCCACGCTAGCTAGGGGATGTTGCTTGTACTTGACTATCGATTTGTGGAAATTACTACTAGTACTATTACTACTCTTACTACTACTACTACTGAAGACGATAATTAAGCATAATACTGGTGTTGATTTCTTAATTTCTTACTAGAAAGAAAAGTTGGGCTAGTTGGTAATAATTCATATTGAAAAACAGCGCGAAGAACATACGGACAAAGAGAAGAGAACACACAGAACCAGGCGCTGACTATTAACTATCTATTATGAAAGCATACATAGAAAATCACGCGAGGACTGCTTCTTCTTTTTCCTCTTCCACCAGTCATTCGTCATTTAGCGCTCAACGTTACAAATCGCATAAAATTAAAACTCACCAGCACATTAACACACCAGCACAAGGTACAAGTCATCTCGTCTTATACCCTGTGCTTCAATTTCGAGAATTGAAGATCGAGATTGAAGATCGAAGGAAGAAGAACGAGACGAGATGACTTATACCCTGTGCTGGTGTGTTTTAATGTGCTGGTGCATTTTATTGTGGTGTGATTTATAATGTTTCGCGCTAAATGACGAATGACTGGTGGAAGAGGAAAAAGACGAAGCAGTCCTCGCTTGATTTTTTTTATGTTTGTTTTCAGAAGAGATAGTTGACAGTCAGTGTTTCGTCCTGTGTGTTCTCTTCTCCGTGTGTTCTTCGCGCTGTTTTTCAATATGGGTTAATTTCTTGCTTATTTTCTGAATTTTTGAGGTTCCCCTTTGCAAACGGCCCATAGGCGTATCCATAGAAACATGCGCTAATTTTGACGACTGCGCAACAATGCTGTAATGATTAGTACCCTAGAAATTTTTCTTTCGCTTTCTGTTTTTTTTTTTTTTTCAGGTCTGAAATTTTTCTTATTTATTTTTATTTTACATATTGCAGCCCCGTGGGGGCTATAGCAGGAGTAGGGGAAAAAATCACAGTTCACAGAATTCAATATTGAATGAGAGAGAAAAAACAAAACATCGTAAAATAGGATCAACCGCTGTGAACCGCACACAGAAATTCGTCTGGAGGTAATGAACGAATGTTACCAGGTAGCAGATTCAATGTTCAATTGATCTAGGGAAAAAAACTGTATTTGAACACGTCGGTGCGTGCATAAAATGGTGAAATGTTTGGGTCGCGAGCGTAAAGAAGAAATAAAAAAAATTATAGTATGGTTGAATGTGCTCATATTGAGTGCCAACGTAGGTGGTAGAATTGGATAGTCATCGTTATCATTTATGCGCCATACCCCCTCCCCCCCCCCCACCCTTTCCCCCGCTTCTTTTTTTTTTTAAGCGCCGTTATGTGGGCGGTATGTTGCGCATTCTACACGCAATGTTTCATCGCTACAGCTAGACATTTTCGGCCGAAGCGTATTATATGCAACATAAGGGAAAAAGCTATACTTATGTCCAAAATACTTTATGAAGTAAATTGTAATGTGGGCTTTTATTTCCGACATACACTCGAGTTTGAAGCTTAGTTTATTCTTTCATTGCAGGTCTTCATTCAAGCGAGATCTCAGTCGGCGAAAAACATCAAAGGTGAGTTTTTCTTTCTTCCTTTCCTCTTTAGACGCGGCTTGCAACATGCGTCACGACGAGTTATCTTTACCTTCGAATCTAGTCTCGCCGCAGACGAGTATCGGGGTAACCTGCCTGATTTTCGTTAGTTTAAAACCCGTGCCTCAAGGAGCCGTCCTCAACGACCATCTCGTGTGCAGCTTCGAGGACGGGATTGATAGAAATTCTCGCGCTTTGTCGGGCGTTCTCTTTGTAATGAGAATTTGGATGAGGGTTTCTCGGCAAATATATATATATATATATATCTTGCTCTATCTGTTTTTACATTTTTCATGTTGTCTGGATGTTTTGGTTTTTCTCTTTTATATGGTAGATTTTCTTCCGCATGCCAGTAATGTGATTGCAACACGTTTTTGTTTTTACTTTCAATTAAAAAAGAAATACTTTCAACTTTTTGTTTCTTATAGCTAAATTTGAGCACCCACTTTTCCTAGTCTTCACTTACACACACAAACGTACACGTGTGCACACGCACACACGCACGCACGGACGTACGCACGTATGTACGTTCACATTTTCACACACAGACGCACACCGACGCTAAAGAAGAAAGCAAGCAAAAACGTGATGAAAATAGATTGGTTTCCTCAAACTTTATTTGAGGAAAGAAAAAATGTCGCCGTCTGATGGAACACAAGGGTTTATCTGCTTGTCATTCTTTGCGGTTGTTTGATTTTATCCTTTAACTCGCTCGCTGACGTCGTGACGCGTGTTCGACGTTTATCGCTTTTTTTTTTTTGTTTTAATTACCGTTGTTATTGTACCCCTCGGTATTGAGCTTCCATGTATTGTGCAATACCTTCGCCTCTTTTTTTATTTTGTACCCTCGTTTTGGTGGTGAGTTGATCGTTGTACACGGTCATCATGTGTGAGTCTGTTGGTGCTTGACGACCTTGCTTTTTGAGTTGTATTATCTTTAGCGTTTTTCCTAGTCAGTACAACTTAAAGATAGTTTAACACAGAGCAAGACGTGTGCAAACACATCCAGGTTATTTAGGGAGACCGCCGCCATCTTGAACGGCTCTTTGCAAGCGGAAGGTTCGAGCCAAAGCGACGTTTGTTGAGTGTGGGTCTCGAGTCCTGTACACCGAACAATAACACTCGGAAGTGGTGTCGTCACTCACACGTGCCTTAATACAGAGAGGGGATACCGCTATGATGGCGTGGTGTAATACGGGTTCAGGCTTATGCGATAAAGGCCAACTACGTAAATGCCAGGGTGTGAGAAATTGTTTTCCCCAGAACTACGGTTTCTTTTAGGGGCCCTAAAAGAGTCCCTAAAAAGAAAAAGAAATGTTTTTTTTTTTTAACAGTTTGGTAGGGACACGCGTGTCAAAAAACAAATTTTAGGCGAAAAAAAAAACACACACTTTATTTATAGAAATATTGACGGCGCGAGACGCGATGTAATCGGCAGTCACCTCGTCCACTTGTTTTCTTTATCGGCATTTTGGGCGCGTGGAGGAGGGGTGGAGCAGCTTCGCCTTCACGACCGAGATGGTCATTCCGGAATGACCCGTGACGTCATGGACTTCGCGCGCAGAATTTCAAATAAATCCCTTGCCGTCAATATTACTCTAAAAAGTTTTTCTTCTTGCAAAATTTATTTTTTGACGCGCGTGTCCCAATCGAACTGCTAAAAAAATGTGTTTCCTTTTTTCTTTTTTTTTGCTTTTTAGTGGCTTTTTAAGCTGAGACTAGAAGTTCCGCCTTCAGCCTGAGCTCGCTGGCTTCCGCAGTGCTTTGGTTGCGCGTGCCTTCTAGGGCAGAAAGCTCGCGCTGAAGGTGGAGCTTCTGGTCTCAGCTTAAGGATGAGCGGAGTATAGTGGCGGGGAAAACAATAAATTCTCAGAGACCAGGGTGTAAGATAGACAGGTGGAGAAACGGCCCATAGAAGCCTACCGCAGCGCCGTGACCGGATTGTGTACTCTTCCGCTTGCGGGTACCGCGGATTTGCGACAGATGGCGCTGCGGCGAGAAGAAAAAAAAATCAGAATCGGATTTGCATGGACCTCTATGGG
This sequence comes from Ixodes scapularis, assembly GCF_016920785.2. NCBI lineage: Eukaryota > Metazoa > Arthropoda > Arachnida > Ixodida > Ixodidae > Ixodes > Ixodes scapularis. The sequence continues at coordinate 88,377,018 of NW_024609839.1, read as the reverse complement.
AAAGTGCGCAAACTAAACCGAGAGCACGACAGTCCTCCATAGAAAATCCACGAGAAACCATCTCCGTCAGTTTAGCCGGTCGCCACCGGTCGCCCACCCGGAGTGAGAGTTCGCGGTGCTCTACATAGATGGCGCCACAGAAAAAGAGAAAACCGAGGGGGACCCAATCCGGTCGCTCAATTGGCTCTCGTTTCCCCACCTGTCTATCTTATACCCTGTCAGAGACGTAAGTCAGAATGAACTGCGACTATTCCGTATTCTTCAATACTGGCAGTCCGTTAAGCGCTTTTACGCGGTCCGCTGGCACTCTGATATTCCCGGCAAGCTGTGCTTCGAGCTAAAATATACAAATCGACATATATATATATATATATGTGACGGTAAATCGCGAAACGTACAGACATCAATAGTGTTGTGGAACGCCCAAGAAAGCAGTACGACTACAGGCTGGTTCACACAGCACTCTGCTCTTGCGTTACGGATGAGTCACCAAACCATACGTGTCTTGAATGTCGCGTGCCAGGCTATCTCCTTGAACTAGTAGGCACGTTGAAGATGCCCTGGTGACTTGTACGTAAGCTTTCCTAACGTAACCTAACATTAGAGCACCGGGCTGTCTGAACCAGTCTTACTATAGAAGTTCTTTCGGGGCCCCCGTAAAGGGTGCACCGCCGCCGACCGACCTGGAATGAGGAAAAGCCGACTTTCGCGAAAAAAGTACTTCGCTAAAGTTGGCTATTCCTCATGCGTGGTGGGTCGGCGGCAGTGCACCCTTTACAGGGGCTCCAAAAGCCCTTCTGTCGTTGTCTCACGTTGGATAACTTTATTGTTGTCTGTACGTTCCGTGACTGGGCGTTGTATATACATATCGATTTCTGCAGTTAGTTCAAAGTACAGTTTGGCGGGAATCTGAGGTTAGGGAACTGATTGCCAGCGGAACGCGTAAAAGCGTGCTTCGGGGTGCCTCTGCATGGAAAGCACTGCTAGGATTCGACCATAGGGAATAGCCGTAGTCTATTCCATGGCAGGGACACCCTGAAGCGCGATTTTACCCGTTCCGCTGGCACTTAGTTGCGCAATATTTGCGTTGTCAGGCTCATCTCGAGTGAAGAGAAGTTTCGTACATTGCTTCTATTTTGACACCTCGTTCCAAGATTGGTGTAATAACGAGAAACCCGTCGCGTTACACATCCGTGTTGCTTTCACCTTTTGTATTTCCGAATTTCATTTACTGTACAGTGACGTGCGCAGCATGATTGAACAATGCACTTGTTCGATGATTAGATCACCCAGAAAATACTTCGGGTCAATTTACTTGCTGCTCTAGGAGCCCCAACGTCTCCTGCATTCGAACTGTGGACGACACAAACTTCCCTACTAAAAAAAACGATACAAAATATATTTGGAGGCCATGCCTCCTTTTAACATGGACACGCAGTCTGTATCAAGTTCAACCCCATCCACGTTCACAAGCAACTTCCCAAGCCATCAGCACTCCCAACGGCAACGAGTAAAAAAGAAAAAAAAAAAAAAAGAAAAGCTTCCGCTTCAAAAGCCTTTGTTTTAGGGATGGCGTGCTAGGCCTTTTGATAAGACGCTCCGTGAGATAGATGACAGATGGCGCTTCGCCTACGTTGCGCCCCGGCCGGGATCTTTGTCCCCGAGGGAGCGCCATTGTGCGCGGAGCCTGGGCGAGACGCAATAACGTTACAACGTCTCTTTCACCGCGACGACGGTCGATCCGCCGTCGTCCCTAGACAACTTGACTTTTGGAAGATTAATGAAGAGTGGGAAAGGAGGATGGGGAAAGTGTAAAAGTCACGAACATTGTTTGCGAAGAAAGGGTTTCTGTAGACCATGGCAAACGAATGAGAGGGGGGAGGAGGATGTTGAGTTCGTATTTCATTCCCCTCTAAGCTGACAGTGCGGCGGAAGGTACGGGGTTGTCGGACCAGTGTACGCCTATCTTTCGCCACGTCATCACGTACTTCCCGCGCACAGCCACGCGCAGAGATCACGGGGTCAGGCGATGAAAGAGAGGCGTCCGACTGGATCGGCGTGCGCGTTGGTTCCGGCGCACTTTCAGCTTTGGCGGGGAAGGGACGGATAGAAGAAGGCGCTATAAAAGGACGGTGCGAGGAGGAGAAAAAGTCAGGGACGCTGCGTTTCTATTTCTGCAGGGGCGGCGAACAGGAAGATGGAAGATATTCATTCCGGCTGATTCTGCTGGCGCGTTCCGTGTTGTCAGATCGGTTGTGGTCGGGGAGACGCGACGAATGCATGATGCATTGTGGCTTTCCGTGCGGAGCGCGTTCTGGTCTGGATCCCACGGCCGTGCGTATCGGGATCCGCAAATGGAAAGCCGATGGGGCGTCCATATGCGATGCTCCCTCGGCTCTCCCGGTGCGAGAGAGTCAGTCAATGGATTAGGTTTGGCCTCTTTCTTCGTGACGTCGGAACTGGAGAGGCCAGCCAGCAGGAATCCCACGTGACCCGTCACTCTTACACGGCAGTAAAAATAGTGATACAGAATGAAGTTTGAAAGAATGTTTTGACGGTTTGTCCAATGATCTGGCAATACCCTAGAATCATCTAGGTGACAGCGTAACAAAATGGCTGTCATCTGGATGCGTTGAACATCAGTGGGCGGTTCGATTTGGGACTCATAACGAATTCTACACGTGTTTAATGGGAGTGACTTAATAGCCCCACAAAATCTTTTTTTTTCTTTTTTTTTTAATGTGAGGAAGGTGTAAGTGAGCGCCGTTATTGCGATGTCTATCATCGACGAACTGGGAATCGCGATTGTCACACCGCGTTGCCACGTTCGCTAAGAGTTGCGAACTGTCGGTTTTTGCGGGTTTAACGGATTTACGCGTTTTTAAAAGACGGCATGATTGTGCGCGGCTCATGAATGGTATCATATAACTTCTGGTGCCGAAGTCGGAGCTTTTTTATATGTACCTATAGTATAAGTTGTAGGCGGCGTTGTATAAGATATGGGTTTAAACGCGTAAATTTAAAACCTCGACCCGTATGAGCAGTCGTTAGACCTAGGATCCAGCTAATGTAGTGCAACATTGAGCTCTTCCGAAGGCAGAGTGCAGGCGCTTTTGTCCAGACAGTAATGGCGTAGGGACTCCGACGTGAGTGTGCGCTGATTCACTCTCCCCCCTTTTCCCCTCCTTTCTCCGGAACTTTGCGTAAGCGAGGCTGCGCGCTAGCAATTCATGTTGTAGAATGACCTTTCAAGAGCAAAACGCAAAGCCGCTCCTTTATTTTGTCTAGCTTGGCGCGTATTCGCGAGACGCTGCATTTTACGGCATTTCATGCGTGGATCTGAGGTCGTGCGTTCCTTCGTAGCCATTATCGCATCTTCTCTCGTCGCCGACAGCTTCGGTCACCCGAGATGTGACCCATTTCGTTCATGCTTGGCGATTCGTTCTTCGGCATTCTTATCGGCTAATGCGTTTGTCTCGTTCCCCGCTGAGAGATCGTAAGATGCTTTTGTTTTTCTGGTTGTCCCGAAGTTTTAATGCGGAGTGCGACTTTGCAGGCAAGCGTTGGAACGACGTCTTCGTGCACTGGTTCCGTTGACTGACGGTTACCGAAAGGAAGTAGTGATGAAGGCCATGTCTCGATTGGATTCAAGTTTTGTTCATCTCGAAAACGGGCGCGAGCGTCTGTGGGATGATAGAGGAGAGGGAGAGATAGGTCACGGGAGAGACCGCTGCGAAAAACGAGGGACGGTCTTTCCAATTTCCTTATACTTAATTCTTTTATGTTTATTTTTCATCGGCAAGACTAAACTTTTATTATTTCCCTCTCTCTTTCTGTTTTTACTCGGAAATTGCTCGAGCGAAAATGTTCCGAGTTTTAGATGGATTGAACGCGGTTTCCGTGTAGGGTAATAGGAAATGTCGGGAAAAGAGAAAGTGGTAATTCTTGGTGGTTGATGTATAGGAAGAAATATCGGTCGGTTTCCCTTTTTCTTTTCGTTGTGTGTGTGTGTGTTAGTTTTTGATCGGGTCTCGCGAAAACTGCAGTTTTGTACAAACAGTGCAAAAAAAAAAAAAGGAATCGAGAGTCGGTGCTGTGGGCTTTGCACGGTTCCGCCGACGACCAAATGTCAGAGGTTGGTTCTTTGGCGCGTTTTCTTGACGTTCGTGAGGGCAGCCTTCGAATATTAATGTAAGTTTTAGGCGGCACATTGCGACCCGCGCGAAAGAGATTTAAGGTATCTGCGGTTCCCAAGATTGTCCAGGCGTATGTAGATATATATATGCATGGTCTGTTGACGGGAGGGGCAGGATGATAAATGTAATATTACTTCCGCTAGTATTGGTTTTTTAAATTACCTTCTATTACTATCTGTATCGATAAAATTTGTTGGAGAAATGAAATAAAAACAAATAATAAAAAAGACGGACCGAAAAAAAAAACCACTGTAGCTAAATAATGGTTTTTGAAAGGATGAGAACTGCAGGGCGTCTCTTTCTGATGCCGTCCTCCAACTCGCACTGTTGTCCTTCGTTGTTCTCTGTCTGCTTGCGCACGCTTCTTGAAGGTAGGAAGGTAGAAAGCTCGTGCTGGAGGCGGGATAATTGAAGCGCCTTCCTGCCGTTCTAACCCTGTCGGGTACTGTCCTAGTATTGGTTTCCATTTTAGTTACGTGCTTGTCATTTGATCGTTATTTTTTTTTATCTTTAACGTTCACGGAAATTGGCCAAGAAAGTAAGCTCTGGTGGATACGAGTGGGAAAGGACCGCCTTTTTGTAATCACAGGGCGGCTGTTCATTCAATTATTTGACGAATCACTCGACCAATTTTTATATTTATTGCGCATACCAACAACTAGGAGGTCTTTGCGGTAATGCACACAGACACACTTTAAGAAAATGGAGGGATACACCCCTTGTCTCATATGTAACACCCCAAAACAACAATTCGACGTTCAGTGCACAGGCGTCGAACTGAAGATACTAACTTTCAAGAGCGGCTTGACAGTCGAGTGGTACAACTTATTAAAATAGCTAATGTACGCATGAAAGGCTACCATCGCTTCCAAAGCGATGGTACAATCGAGGTTTTTTTGGCCCTGCTGCAAAACCACAGTGCTTATTATTTTTCTAGTCTTTGATACACACATTAGCTATTTAGTGCGTTATATTGAACAGCTATCAAACCTCTCGTAAAAGTTGGCATCGGTAGCCCGACGTCAGGGGACTGAACGTCCAAATCTAGTTTTGGGGTGTGGGACAAGGGGTGTACCGCGTTTTAAGAGTACAGGTATATTCCAACTTCATAAATTGCAGTTCTTAAAGGAGCCCTTATAAACGTGGATGTTAGTCAACTTTGCACACTGGTTACGCCGACACTCGCAATTTCAATTCGGGTAACGACAGTAACCCTCAATGATGATCGGTCGGGTTTACACTGCAGATTCTACTGAGGTGTTCATTACGATTGAATCGAATTGTGCTTGCTTTCCTCTGTTTTTAGCGTTAACTGCGTCAGAGGTGGCGGCTTTCTGTGGGGGCGAGCGTTAGGGAATCACTCAGTGCTCCGAAATGATTGGCGACCCATTTGGAAGCGATGGTAGCAGCAGGTTGAGAGAGGGGGGTTACATAACTGCCGATGATTCGCGCAGATTGCAGCATAGAGGCAGCCATTGTATTATAAACGACCGGATTGATGGTAGTTGGCTGTGCTCTCTGTAATAGGTGCAAAAGCCTTAAGGTCGTGTCTAAGGCGATGTGTCTTCTCGTTTATTCTGCTTGCATTCGTTTTTTCAACGACATTGCATACATTCTTTTTTTAAATTATTATCGCTGGAAATAGAGAACAACACTTGAAATGGAACATTCTAAGTGTTTCGTGCCATTAAGAGAAACGAAAAGGAAATTCTAAATTTGTCTCGAAAGACCGGGAACGAAGGTCTCGTGGCAGTATTTTTGGTTTCGCTTTCTGTCTAACCGCGTACCATCCGAGCTGCGTGAGTTGAGCAGCAGTATTTTGCCTCCATGTGCAATCTCTCCAATGGTACATCGCAGCCAGAACTTTATCGGTTTCAGTAATATAATGAGCTAATGTTTTTCTTTCAGAATAGAAACTATTTTGGTTTAAAGAAGGAGAAAAAAAAAGTGAGCGATAGAAAAAAAAAAAAAAAAAACATTTTAAGACCCTTCAGAATTGTGGTTTGTCTTAGGGGTCCTATCACCGTTTTTACGCGAATTCGAGGTTTTCTTGCCTTTCAAACATATTTGTGTTTTGCTTGACGTCATCACATTTAGGTACTCTGTTCGCACGCTGTTATTAAATGCGTTGTTTTTTTTTTCTTCTTTCTTTTTTTTGTATGAGAGGCCCGCTCCCGACGATCGAACCTACGAATAATATCCGCAGGAGTTAAGACTCAAGCGATCTGGCGAACACCCTCATCGATGGGCCTAGGGTTTTGTTAGTACTCGTTGCCTATGTTTACGTTACCGATGAATAATACAACGTCCAGGGATCACAGAAGTTTGAGAAACAGAGAGAGAGAGAGAGAGAGAGAGAGAAATCCCAGCACTTGGGTTATCTGTGAATGGGTAAGTATACCTTGTATCGAATTGCGACGCATAATTAGCAGGACGTCGTCGGACGTTCCTTTGGTCACGTTTCTAGGCCTCATCGACGGAGACGGGGAACTGACACTTTAGCGAGGCAATCGGAAGACCCGGCCCATGATGTTAATAAAAGAAAGACAAAATAAATGATTCAGTAAAGCACTATGAAGGGGCGACACGTCTCCAGGGAGGTGGAGTCTCTTTCGGTCCGGCCAGATTTTGCCAGCTGCTTCGTCCGATATTGAGCGAACGCCTCAACCTTCTGATTACTGTCTTCGCCGGCTCGTGTTTTTTTGTTTTTTTTTTTATAGTTACAATATCCGTTTGGGGTTATTTTCTTTGTTCTTGGACCGGTCGCGTTTTCTTGGCTCACACTTTTCTGCCGCAGTCCCTATTCTTATTTGGTACGTTTTCTCGTCTCCGATGAAAGCTTCCGCGACACCGTCTCGCTTTGGCAAGTCGCAATTATTTCTGCTCATTCTTCTTCTTTTTACGTTGGGTGGGCGTTTTGTTTCTTACTTGGTCATTCACTGGACGAAAGTGATACAGAGAACAGTTTGGTACATCCAACTAGAAATCGACGACGTAGTCCTCTAAATGCGGTGTTACAAGCCGAGTCGCTCGGAACTTGGAGATTGCTATTTACGGTACTGGAACTTGGGTGAGGACGGCTTCAGCACTTCAACCCCCCCCCTTTTTCACACGCACGCACACGCACACACACACACTAAAACATGCAGTTAGCAAACAAGAACAAGCTGAGGCCGCGTAACACAAGGAAGGACAGGGATGCATTTGTCCCGTTCTGCGTATTCCCTGAATTCATACTTTTCCGTTATGAAAAATTGCCACTTTGATTCCCGTCTGATTGCTTTTCAAGTGTTTTCTCTGCGAAGGCGCAATCCAAGATTTTGGCGGTCGGGCGAGCCCACTTTCCAAGAAAGCAATTTTGACATAAGATTTTTCCTGCGTTTGTGCTCTTTTTTAATAGCAAAACTAATCTCAGTGATATAATTGCTGCGCCCTTTTGCGTCAAACTGCGCGAAAGAGCTCGCCCGGCTACATTCTGCTATATTTTGCCAAAATGTGAGCTTATTTGCGCCAACATGGCGCCGAAACTTTTTTTCACTTCGTTAATATTGAAAATGTAACAAAACGGGCCCTCGCTACACGGCTGGATCGCTGCGGTAGGCTTGTGCGAATATTCGAGACTTTCGATGATCGCCTGAAATAACGTCATATTCGATTTGATCTCTGCGTTAGACATCGACACTAATCAGAAGGTTCGCAGTAGTTATCAATTTCGTTGTCCGTTCTGGCTCGACAGCTAACATCTTTGAGTGCGCTTGTCACCACGGAGTGTTGTACTGCAGTGAAGTGACACTCGCGTAGTAGGCGTCGCAATTTCGCACATCTTGCTTCGCCTCAGCGCACCCGTGTGCTAAAGGGAAAGCACCACTTCAGGATTGGAAGGTTACGCAAGGTTTTTCAATAAAACTGCGGCTAGTATATTTATAAACTATGGTATTCTGACGATATATGTTTTGACATTCGAAATTCATGAAGGATACTTCAGTATTGAGAGAAAAAATTTATAAATCGCTCTACATGTTTTTTTTATGTCATTTCTCGAATTAGTTGTTACCTTTATATAGATGTCATCTGAATGGTGGCACAGCGAATACAGTAAATTAAATCTAGATTAGCTGTAACAGTAAATGCAAACCTGGAATTTTTTTCTTTTTTAAACAGTAAGTATTGTTAGGTGCTGATAGTTCTTATGAAATTCAACTTATATAATATATTTCTTGTTTATAAGAAAATGACAAAAGCTTTGCTTTCTATCTAAATTAAGAACTGCCGCTTTATTACAACTTTTAGAACTTGAAGAAGACATCACTTTGTGTTCGAAATCATCATATTCTAATTCTAACATTATTTCACTGGAATAGGCGATTTGGTTTACGTTTGATTTTATGCCATGGCTAACCATGCACAGCAGTTCGTACGTATAGCTCAAGAAGCATCTTGTTACCGTGCCTTGTGCTTCTGCGCGCAATTGAACTGTTAGTCGGGCAATCAAACCTGCCGTGCTCTTCACACCATCAAATGGTTGCGCGTAATCGGGAAGGCAGAGTAGACATAAACACATAAATATTGACATAATATTCGCGCTGGTGTGAATAAAAACTACACGCGTATGCTCCAAAAACACTTTTGCTACTCCAGAATGGACATTTGGCTGCTCCTTAAGGTGCTCCAAAAATTACTCGCACCAATCACATCACCCTAATCTTTATTTTGACGGGTTTACAAAGAGCACGAAACCTAAAAAGTGCTTCACTGTCACCGGAATAGAAGAAACAAACACGTACCGAGCAGAAAAAAGAAAGAGACAAGCAAAGTCAGAATCACGCACACACTAGTGGCTCGATTGCTCGTCGAAAAGTGTTGAGGCTCTAATAAATTTATGCATACGTAAAAAAAACACACACAAAAAAAACAACACAAAGTTTAGTTTCTGTGTTTCGGATTTGCGTGGTATTTTTGGTGGGATTTCAATCAAAATATTGAAACGGCGGTTTTTCTTTTTGTGATAATGGAAATTGCATGGCGTTCCCATGAAGAAACCGATCTTTCCATTTTTACGTCACTGAGGCAGCAGGGCGTGGGAGGAACTTTACCGCATCGCCTAGCCAACATATATATAAAAAAAAATCTACAGCGGCATCGGTCGCGCTTTATGGGGAATGCGTTCATTTGGAGGGCTTAAAAATATAAGCATTATGCAGTTTTTTTTTGTTTGTTTTTGTTTAAGCTTTACAGATTTGTTTTAAAAAAAGCCGTGAAAGTTACACATAAGCGGTTTGTGCAAGTGAGTTGTACGGCCAGGGGGACATTATGTGGGTGGCTAATCTTTGCGATAAGCCGGCTAATTAGTTCAAGTTCGTTAATTAGCTTTTAATTAGTCAAAATAGACATGGTTACAATTAGAAACGTACTGAGCGTCATCGAAAACCACTAAATCAACTCTTTTTAGAAGGACTTAAAGCTTGTGGGAAACTCAGGGGCGGGCCAAAGTTACCACTCGTGAAGCAGGCGCAAAGCTAGCAGTGGCAGAACGCAGATGATTATATCATTATCGCGTTCCGCCACTGCGAGCTTTCTGCCTCATGATCCTCACGCCCCTCACACTCACCGTCCTCATGGCCCTCACGCACTCGTAGCCCTCACGCACTCATGGCCCTCGCGGCCCTCACGCACTCATACCCATCAGGCGCTCATGGCCCTCACGCCACTCACACTCACGCACTGTTTAAGGTGGAAATCGAATCACTCACCGCCCTCACGCACTCATACCCCTCACCGCCCTCACGCACTCACGGCCCTCATACCCCTCACGCACTCATACACCTCACGCCCCTCACGCACTCACCGTCCTCACGCACTCATACCCCTCACCGCTCTCACGCACTCATGGCCCTCACACCCCTCACGCACTCATACACCTCACGCCCCTCACGCACTCATGGCCCTCAAACCCCTCACGCACTCACCGTCCTCACGCACTCATACCCCTCACCGCTCTCACGCACTCATGGCCCTCACACCCCTCACGCACTCACCGTCGTCACGCAGTCATACACCTCACGCCCCTCACGCAGTCATACACCTCACGCCCCTTACGCACTCATGGCCCTCACGCACTCACCGCCCTCACGGCCCTTACGCACTCATGGCCCTTACGCTACTCAGGCCCGCTTCGGACGGGGCGATTTCGCCCAGAAACTTCATGTTGCAACACCAGCAACACGGGCTGCCCGCCTTCACACGCAGTGACCAATTCTTGCAATTTGCCATCATCATCATGAAATTTTATTTTCCTTGCACTATTTAGACACAATTACGCGCTATAAACGTGTTTTTATGCATTTAAATCTCGTTGAAAATACTAATGCATCTTTCTGAAACGGTTTATTTCCAAAAACGATTAATTTCAAACCAGAACCAAGAGTTTTGTGGTCATCATCACCGGCCCGAGGTATCACGCGAAAATATCGCGTCTCTAATTGGATGCAACCGCTTCAAACGTCTTCGAATCGCTCCGAGTTGCTCGCTTGTTTCGAGCCGGACCCGATCTCAGCAATTCGTGTCGATCTAGGGAAAGCTTTGGAACAACCCGCTAAGAACACCAAAATTGCTGAGAATGTTGTTCCGTCTGAAGGGGGCCTCACGCACTCACCGCTCTCACGCATTCATGGCCCTCACACCCTTCGCGCACTCATGGCCCTCACACCCCTCACGCCCCTCACGCACTCACCGCCCTCATGGCCCTCACGCACTCACGGTCCTCACAGCGCTCACAGCGCTCACAGCGCTCATGGCCCTCACTCGCCCTCAATTCATGAATTTCCCTGGTTCAGAAACTCTTTCACCCCCACCTTACCTCTGAAGATGAGGGTGAGTGAGGGCCTTCATGAGTGAGGAATGCCGAAATATGATTCCAGGTAAAAAGATAATTTTCTCGGAATCGGGACCGCATTAGTTGTGGTGGCGGACGTCAGAAAATGCGCGATACTTACTATTTAGTTCGCCAATTAATGAAAAGTGACTAATTAACCGTTTTAATTAGTATAAGGCTGGGGCTCTCACAAGAGACGGAAAAACGCGCGGGCGCCTCACCGTAACCTGTACCTGTATACCGCCTTGTATCTGCTAGCTATATATAAATATATGTGCTTTTACCTTATTCTTTTAACAGTTCGGTTGCCATGGAATCACAGTTGCCATATTCCTTTATCGCGTTTCTGGGAAAACCAATCGAGCCCCGCAATAAAAAAAGCAAAAAAAAAAAAAAAAAAACGAATAATGCATTCATATATCTTAAGACCATTCGTATGCTTGTTGTAAATCATGTTTTTTTCCCCGCTGCGTATTATACACGCTCTTCGTATACCTGTGCAAGATGCAAGAAGCCGACGAGTTTGTTTAGAGACATCTGTGTTCTCCCAAGTCTTCTATGCTTTTTTTTAGTGCGGACAGAAATATTAAAGTAATCTCCAATTGTGAATGCTCTATTGGTTATAATCACAGTTTGCCCGTTCCGTTTTCACATGCCGTCTAAATACGTGTGTGTATAAATACATAAAGTGTTTTTTTTTATATTAGAATACCACACTGGGGTTTTGCTACGCCTCTTTCAATCGCACCCATCTTTAAGTATTAATAATGCCTTTTTCTGAAGTAAGAAACCTGTCAGATTTAGTCTGCTGTAGATCTTGGATTTAGTGTACCCCACTCGGGGTATAGTAAGCTCTTGACTGGGAGCCAGCGAGCTGCAGTCACCTGTCTTTAATGTGAACCAAGTTAATGTGAACATCCGTCTATAGAGACAATTTTCGGGGACTAACTGGGTGAATGCATGCATCCCGACTGGTTATTGTGGACCACGTACGTTAGGAGGATTTCTTCTTTCTTTTTTTTCTTTCTCGGAGGCAAGGGGGAGGGGGGCGGAGATGTCCACATAATGATATAATGCGCACGCAAACACGCCGGCAGAGTATCGGGTATCGTTATCGGAAGTATCGGCGCGATCCAATAAAGCTCCCTGCTAACGAGGCGCGACTGTACTGCGTATTCCCAGATCGTTACGCCGCTCGCTACGGGAGCGGTACGCAGCGCGAGCCGCCCTTGCCCGGGGGTCGAGTCACGTGACATCCAGCCCGTTCTCTTCTCCCCCCTTCCCGTGGTCCTGGCTCGGGGCTTGCCTCTAGCGGCGGGTTCGGGAAGCAAGTCCGAGGAAGCGGGCCGCTTTCATTGCTTCGCCGTTCGCTCATAAAGCCCGGCGGCTCGCGCCAGCCCGGTCTCTTCCGCCGCTTGCGCATTCAGGAGTTCGGCTCATCCGGATCGCTTTGGTCCCTTCTTCGGACGGCTTCGACTTGGCGCTGCCCGTGTGCCCAAGTTTGTTGTCGTTGTCCTTCCGCTCGCTCGGAGTGTGGTGGTGGTGCTTTGACGGCGACGGCGCCGATGAGTTGGCAAGTGTTCTGCTTTCAGCGTTGGTCTGTTGTGGCTGGCTGGTCGATTCCTTGCCACGCTCGGAGGTTCGACGGATTCGGTAAAAGTTAGATTGGCGTCGCTAGCACGTGAAACTACAATCGTCCCTCTCTCTTTTTCTTCTTTTTTTATTTGCGCGTCTGGATGACGGATAGCTTGCGCTAAGGCAGCTTTTTCGCTTTTGTGGTGAGTCTAGGGAAGTGACTAGTTTTGCCTACAGACGAGGTCTCTATAACTCGGCTTTTGATCGAAATGCTGTGACTTCCTGGCGAGTGCGAGGTGCGCTTGTTGTAAGTTTGTAATTGAAACACCGGCGACGACTGAAGGCCCGCACGTTGACGACATCTCGAGCACTTCGAAAGCGAAACAGTCCGACTAACTACGAACGCACGAAAGTTAAAGAAAAAACAAAGAGAAAACATTTTACGAACGCGAAGTTGTCAAGTTGTTCCGGAATCGTGGTTACTTGCTAAGAGCTCAAGTATTCTCCTCATCGTGGACCCTCTCAACCTGATGATCTCACGGGAAGTAGTGGACGAATCGACGCTTTGACATGTCATATCATACTCTCGGATTACTGGGGTATTCCTGCCTATTAGAGATGGCTCTGCGTGGTGCTAAATTGAACTCTCGGACTTACATATCCAGTTTGTCAGCACCTTGGTTGTGTGTAGCTCGAGATTGCGTTCAGACATACGAGGACGCAAGAAGAAGTATTTGAAGAATCAGCCTTGAAGTTTCACCCTCAACTTTTCGAGTCAAGAATAATAGAGTACGGTTAGGTCTGTGGTGCAACTCTGTGCCATTGGGGGTGCGTAGAATACTGCAGGAGTCTTGGATTGTGAACATCGCAAACTGATTTGATTGCGCCTTGATACACTCTATCCCGCTATCGGAACTCCGTCGCACTAGGCTGCTGGTCGGATTATTCTCAAACGCCCTATGGAACCTTCTAGAAGACAACGTTGAGTTATGAGACAGCTAAGACTGGCGGGAATGCGACTGAGCGACGCGCTGAAACAGGCTGAATAAGACTGATAATAAGCTTTTTAGTCTTCTACGATGGTTCTTGCTTGAACAAGGAGTGACTGGGCATTACTGCGATTCCCTGCGCTTCTCGAACTTATAACAACGCTCGCTCGGATTCCCTCAGTATGCACGACTGCGATCGTCCCGGAAGACTATAGACCCTTTTTGACGCTTGCGACATCATCTTAAGCCTCAGAAATTCGCTTTCCTGTGGGATTTCAGAACCGCTCTATAAAAACGTTGGTCTGTCCGAATTAACAGGATGCACGGCTTGCAGCGTCCTAGAAGGCCACAAGCTTAAGCCGTTACCTGAAGCCTTTGCAAGTCGCTTCCTTGAAGATTTAGATTGGTGAAAGGACCTACTCTAAAGTCAACATGAAGACATCGTCAGGTCGAGCTGTGGCTTCGCGAGGTGACGAACTGGGTCCTCCCGAAGAGGACCTGAGGCCTATCGAGGAGCGCGTGAGCAGCTCTCCTCGAGGATCGATTACGTGGGTGTCCGCGCTGATGAACCACCGCTTCGTGCGGAGCTTCAGCGAGCGCCTGGTCGGAGGCAAGAGGGCCAGAGCGGAGTCCTGGTGGCGAAAACTCCGGGCCCAGAAGCTAACGGGTGAGTCTTTTTCGTAGTACGGTGCCTGGAACGGATTTCCAATATTTACTCGATCTTACTCCAGGGTAAGGGTTTTGTGCCTTCACGTTCGAAAGCCTAGCCGCGTCCAGCGTTGTTCTGCGTTGCCACGTGGCACGACCCGCCGGAGTAACTCGAATCTATTTGAGTAAGACTTGGAACACAGCCAGCATCCCGCTTCTGTGATGTCATAAGGCGGCAATTGAGAAGGCCGTGAACGCACCTATCGGAGGCTGGTTCCGACGCCATAGTTCATACGGGGACCCCTTAGAGATGTCTCTCCAGGTTGGCTTGGGACTGGCTCGTGACGCCTCCTTTGGTTGGCGGTGTGGCCGGTAGGTGGCGCCATGGTCGGACGGTCGCTTTGGAAAGCTATACATTAAGCATACAGTTATTGTCAAAGAAAGCATTTATGACAATTCTAGGGGAAGCTCATTGTTGTTTGAGGCAAGGACGGGTGTTTTGCGAACCAGAACATACAGAGTGAAGTACCAGGAAATGGATACAGTGTGCGCTGATTGTGGAGAGGAGGACGAGACGGCTCAGGACTTGATACTCTACTCTAGAGGGCTTCACCCTATGCCTACCGAAGACAAGATAGATTTAATAAAGTCATTGGGTTTTAGAGACAGCGAAGGAAAAGTGGATTTCAAGACAGTTGAGATTACCAAGCAAAGATTAAGTGAATGGTGGCAGAAAGCGAGAGAAAACTGGGTATTTTCTTATTAACTAATGGCAAGGGGGTTTTATGGCCTCACTTTCTTTTCAGTGCGGAGTGAGTATAGTTTTCACATTTAAATATTCTAAGCTTAAATGGTAAAACAAAATGGGTAGGTGGCATAAGCTACCGCCCGATCCAAAGGGCTCAGCCGGATTCATCCATCCATCGATCCGCTGATGTGTCCGAAGGAGGTATATTGATTCGGACGTCCGCACAAAGGACTCAAATGTTGCGGATGCCAGAAGTAGTTGAAAGTGATGCCAGAAGTGCGCAGTCGAGCTGGTGAACGTAACTAACGTCTGACGCACCACTAGGAAAAAAAAATGTATGGCAAATTTTTAGGTAATTAGGTTGCATACGCGAACGTTTTATCATCACAAACGTTTAGCGATGCTCTCGCGACGCTCTTCGTTAAATCGTTTAACGTGTACTACGTGCATACTTGATAGTAATTCCTAGAATGAGGCGATACTACCGCTAATCTTACATTCTCCCGAGCTCCTCTTTCTCAGTGCGCACAGGTGGTCGAGCTCCTCCTTGCCTACCCCTCTGGTCTCGTGAGCTTCCTCGTTAACCAATCAAGCATCGCGGAAACGCTTATCAGACTTCACGAAATGCTGAACAGGTGGCCAAAAAACGTGTCACGTTAAACGACACGCCGTCTATGTATCTGAGAGTGCGCATCTCTGGCCTTAGCTTCTTTTGGCGTGCCGTCTTTCGCCTAGCGTAGTCTGAGGTCTTAGTTGCCATAATTAGATACTCGTGGAAGCTCGCCTTAAACTAAAACTTTATGGAGTTGAACGTTTCGCCACCGTAAGCGTCGTTTCTATTGCATATCTTCTTTTTTTTTTTTTTCACAGTATTTTCAGGTTCGAATACGACAGTCTTGACAAAAGAGGCCCAACATACTGAAGATGCAGACAGAAATGATTTAATGTTTTTCCACTTTTTCGTGTGGTAACTTCAAAAATACATTTTCGCGAAAATTTTGACGAGCGTGTTGGAACAGAAGTAAGAGTAAAGCGCCCTCACACATATGCAACCGAGTACGACTGAGAGAGACCAGACCGGTTTTTAAGCCTCTTGCGACCTCTTAGGACCAGCTCCGCTGCATCGCATCCGGTCCTAAGACGTCGCAAGAGGCTTAAAAACCGGTCTGGTTTCTTTCGGTCTTACTCGGTTGCAAGAGTGTGAGCGAGACTTAAGAAAGCACAAAACGAACAGAAGGACGAAAACACACCTTTTACAAGTTTTCAATTTACAGCATATTATATGCTCCTTTCAGATGCTCCCTTAGCATCTGGGAAGAGCTTTTTTTATTTTAGTTTAAGCTTTTAGTTTACAACAACATATGTTGTTGTAAACTGAAAGCTTGTACATCTCTGTTTTCGTCCATCTGTTCGTTTTCTGCTTTCTTGCTGTTATATATATTTTCGTGTAGTTCATGTTTTTGGATTATATGTTTTCATGGTTTCACGTCGATTTTTGGTTGTGCGTTAATTCGAATGTTTTTTTTTTGTTTTTTTTCGTTGCACTGTCTTCTGTGTCGATTTTTTTTGCATTTTGGGAACAAGAACGCATTGGAATAATGAGCAGTTGAAATGTTAACCAGTCATAAACCGTACATGTTATCTCTGTTTGGTATTCAATTTGTCTTGTCGGCTTTGTAATCTTTTGGATATTGTTATGGAGGTCGGGATTTTGAAGCTTGTCTTTGTTGTTTTTTTTTTAACTTTCATGGTGTTTCTCGCTTTTTCTGCAATTTTTTTTTTCAGTCGTCTTTGCGCTAGTCAGATTTGGAACAATTTATTCGACAGCAAAAAAAAAAAAAAAAAAGATCCACGGCTTCAGTTATTTATTTATTTATTTTTTTTTTTTTTTGCGAGATGTTCTCAACTTTTTTGTGGCCACCATCCAACGTGCCTCACCGCAGTCATGTTCTTGTTCTGCTTATTATTTTCTTACGCCAGCTTTATATAGGAAAAACAGAACAGCATTTATATAGCACTCTCGATCGAAGGGCGCTTAGGTCTGCGAAGAAGCACGTTTTTTCGCTCATGCTCAGCGATGGAGAATTCCGCGTCATTTCTTGCATCATTGCGGCCTTCAAGACAGAAAAGGTGGGAGGGGCATCTTTGCGTGCGTACGCGTATTTTCACGCCCATATGTCTATGCTGGCACTCAGCGGGGGAACCTTTCGGAAAGTTGGGCAGAACTGGAAACTATTGGGAAACTCTTATTTGGCGCATGGAACACGGCACTCCACTCGAGAAACGAGGAATTGCATTGACGCGTAGTCGTGTTCTTCCAAGGTTTCGCTTTCGTCCTTAAAGGGGAGTGATGTGGGAAAATTGGGAGATGTTGTAAGGATATTTCTGGATAAGGGGGAGAGAATATTCATCCCGACGAAAATGTTTGTGACAAACGCCCACGCTGAGACATTGCTTTTATCAACGGCAAAAACCTTGACTTTTAGGTGCTTTTAGGGAAGTGTCGCCAACCTAAGAAGCGTTCAGCTGGGGTTGTTAGAGAAATTGGTGGAACCATGTTTTGGTAATTTGAGGGAAGAAATTGTCTTTCCTCGCGTTCTTTTATTGACTTATGGATACAAATTCTAGTGGACGAATCTCACGAGAGGAAAAAGAAATAACGACGAACACTGTTTTTGCTAGGTGACAGGACGAGATTTAGTTTTATGAGGATCTGGACAATCAACAACACTACTACGCGATAAAAAAAAAAAAAAAAAATCCAGGTTGCTTTTTTTTTTTTGGTGCGGGTTTCATAACGATAACGCTTAGGAAAAGATTCTAGCGAGGTGCATTTGGCGTATCTAGAAGTTGTGTTTATCGTTCTCCTCTAATGGAAGCACTGGCGAAAACTCAAGAATTTTGGAAATAATTACGGTGGCCAAAATGTCTCGGAACGTTTTGACTGGCGGTTATAAAAGGCTTTGTTTCCACAATATTGCTGGAAGAGTTCGGTGAAATCCAAAGTGCAATCGCGCTTGACGCTTCGTCGGGTACTGACGAGACTATGCGGACACGCAGATCGAATGGTACAAACCGGATATCGCCGAAATAACTTAATCGTTGTAAGGAGTGCACTTGAAAGCTTAAGGTGCAACCCCACCTTGAATTACGGTTTGGTGCTTTTTTTATGTTTTATAACTTTTTTGCTACGTACTCTACTGTCAAAGTTGTCAAATCAAAGAAGTATTTTATAGTACACTGTACCCCACGGTACAGTGTACTAGATCCACGGCTATTTTATGGCAGCCTGCCGCCATTGCGCTGTCCGCCATATTACTATGATGGCTAGAGATAATATAACTCTACCAAAAAGATGGCCGACCGCGGCCGCATTCCCGTCCATAGGCGGAGCTGGTCAAACGCGATCCAGCAAATAGACATAGAGATCAGTTGTGTACCCAGCCTGGCTGGTTGAAATTGGTCTATTAGAAAGACAGATCTAGAGGAATAAATAACCAGAATCGTCATCATTACTGCCGTTGTTTAGCTCTAATTTTGTTTTGTGCAAAAAAGGATAAACAACAATAAAAAAAATGAAATTTAAAGCTTTTTTTTTTTTTTTTTTTCAGGGAACATTTTAGTTGGGGACATATATTCGCACGAGTAATGAAAAGCGATTATGTTTCTGCGTTTACTTACCTCTTCGTTGTGTTTTTTTCTTTAATACAAATTGGGAAATTTAACGTAGAATGATTCGACGTTGTCGATTTCTCAATAAACATCCTGTTCAAATATGCCGACTAATTTAAAATTCTTACGTTCCACAATAGCTATCTGCGCACTGGGTTCTTCGAATGATTTTGGAAATGATCGCGATCACCGGAGTGGAGCTTATCGGAGGCTGTCCAATCTTTCGGCGAGGCTTTGTAGTTCGGTGGCACGGGGCAATCTGCTGGGGCTTTGCGACACTCGGTGTCGGGACTCTGTCGTAATCGAGGATCGGTGGGGGCGGCCCGGTACCGTCGCTCGTCCAACGCCTCCGCGAGTCTGGGTGCGGTTAGAGGATAATGCTTTCGGGTAAGTGGGCGTTGTGTCTCTATTCGTGTCGTAGGTGCGCTCCGCTAACGCCTGGGTCTCGGTATTTTATCCTCGCTTCTGCCTCCCAAGAAAAATGCCATTTTTATGAAGAGATCGCCCGCGTTGGCTTTGCTATCCTAAGCTTGTCGCGTAAGCTTTTTGCTCATAACGTTTGGTTGAAAATATTTGGACGGATATATAAAAATCTATCATTTCGGAAAGTGGTGCGATGTCGAACAGAGACAGTGTCACTACTTCTCTCTAATTGGAGGAATTCTACTAAAAAAATTAAAAAACAGCAAGAAAGATGGTATCTCCAAACTCAGTATTGTCTAGCAGGATTTCCCAACTCCCACCTTTTTGTTTTTCCTCGATATCGAATCGTCAGGCTCACGCCACAAATGAATGGAACACCCAGACTGTCCGCTCTGTCCCGGCAGAAGGTCGCTGGGCCCGAGCTACACTAAGTACAGCCGAGGAGCGGACCTCATGTGGTTGCCACACCAGCCGTCCGCCGCCGACTGTGACCGGCACCGACGGACGAAAAGTGGCCGCCTTTCGGAAGCTCGCATAGGTAAACACATCAGGGAAGATCCGGCGCTGTTCCATCTCACGGACACGGGGGATGAGAGCACTTCCCGCGCCGGAGTGCTGCGCCGGTGATCGAGTGAGAGCGGCGGCCCGATGCCTCCCTCCGCGACGTCGGTACTCGCGGTTCCCCCCCGGGGCTCGAGTCTGCTTCAGCGCGCCCACTTCATTCCCACTTCACTTGAACGGATCCGAAGGACGAACGCGGTGCGGCCATACACCAGCTCAACTCTCTGACGTCACGGTGCTGCGGTGGCGCTGCTGGACATGCGCAGACGCTCCCCCCTCTCGAATTTGGTTTCTGCGCACGAGCAGCGCGCACTCCTGGTGTGGGCAAACGCGGGCTTTGCAGCGTGCTGGTCTACAGTCGCGGAGAACTTAAAGGCCGACCACCAGACTCGAGATTCTGCAAGGCAGAAGATCGTCATCGCCATGGGGGTGGAGGAAACAGGCAACAGTGGACAGGGTAAAAAGGGGGAGAGGAGGAAGCGAGGGAAAAGTGGAAAGTGGGAACTGGTCGTCGGTCTTTAAGAAACGAGGGGGGCGGGGCGAGCCCCGTGCATCTCATTATCGCTTCTTCGCAGCCAATCAGATGGCGGCATGAGCCGGTCAGAACGCCGAAGGACGAATCACGAAGCGAGATGGGTGAACCCAATAGGGTTCCGAATTCCACACGGAACCCTCGTGGTAGTCGGGCATCGGCTGTTGGAGACCGCGCGACGTCAACGAACGAACAAATGAAACAATTTCAACCTCATCCCTCTCTTCTACCGTTTTCTTTTCCTTTTTTCACTTCTTTCACCTTCCCCTAATTTTTTTTTTTCTGTCTCTTTTTGTTGATGCGTGCAATTCCGCTAATGTTTGTAGCTCGGCCAAATCGATGGCAGTTCTCCAACGGCACCGTCTCTTTAGCGGGCTTCCGGTTTCAAGCTTCCTATACTCCGTTGACCTTTAAGCTCGGAGTGCGACGAATGTTACGTGCTCGTCGAAACAGTCGTGCTTCTCTTTTTCTCCGCCTGACCGCCCGGCCGCCCATATCCAGGCTCGAGAGCGGGATCGTGCGGTGCCAAGAGGCGATGGATTGGTCGGCCGAGCTCCTGGCTCGCACGCACTGTCAGCGCAGTGGTGGAATGAGTTCCCAAGTTGCCTTTGTTCGTTTCTTTCTACTTCTCTCCCGAATCAGACACGTCGATCGACGTGACCACCCCTAGCCCGGATCGATTGATTGGTAGCGGTAGCTTTCAAGTCGGTCCTAGCCCGAGTCTCGTGAGCCGTATCCAATGAGCGCGACACATTTGCTTCATGCTTTCGACGTATCCTTCTTCTTTTTCTTTTTTCCCGTGGAGGTTCTGTTACTATACGTCGTTTCAGCTTGAAGGCCGACGTACAACTTCGGTTTTTGCGTGAAGGATAATTTTCTTAGCGCTCTCATCTCCTAAGCTTCGAGGGGAGCCAGGTTGGGGCAAGGGGAAAAGTGGAAAGGATATAGGGAAGGGGGAGTCGGGCGAAAGTGGAAAGCGCCAAGTGTGCATCGGCCTTAAAGTCCAGACTCAGGCGACGCTACGAGGAAATCGGACCAATCAAAGAGCGTCAAAAGCGCGAGTCATGAGGCGTTTTCTGTTTATGATCGGTTCAGCGATGGTAGAACACGTACAGAAACAGGAGGAGCACCAAGGTGGTGCGTTTTTGACGCCCTCTGATTGGTCCCTTTAGTTTGTAGCGTCGGCGGCGTATGGACTTAAAGTGAAACGAGGTACACGAAGAAATCATTTATGTGTGTGTTATAGGAAAAAAAAACAAAACTAGCGATGCACGGGTAACGGACGTGTTCGCAACGAATACTATAGAAGTCCATAAACCATTCCAATCATCACCTTCTGCGCGCTGCCATCTTTGTCTGCTCAGCTGTGGAACGCGTTCTGCGCAGTGTATGTGCGCACGCTCAGAACGCTGCGGGAGATTAGAAGCCGCGGACGCGTCGATAGCCCAGTGACTCTGCGTTTTTCGCCTGGATGATCAGCGCTGGAAAAGTGCCTAGCCACTGACGGCTTTAAAGGAAGCTGAAAATATTCTTGTATGAAAAAAAAAAAGCTCTTTATATAGACACCTTAAAATTGTCGTAAGTTTCTTCGTTGTCGTTTCTCTTCATCCTCTTAGTGGGAGAGCCGTAATCGTCGATGAAATTTCGTCGTATCTCGCCCGTTGCGGCGTGCCGAGCGGAGGAAAGTTCGTGAGTGGAGAGAAAAACTATCAAAAGGGATGTCATCGGCAGGGTCAGATAACTCTCGCTCGCCACTATGCGGAGAGCGAGGCGTCTGCTTCTTGCTCAGGAGTGGTGGTGACGTCGGAACGACGCCGACCTCTTCTTGGCTGATCGAAAACAAATAGTGGAGAGACCTCGGTGCTCGATGCCTTGACGTTCCACCCCACAAGCGTCACAATCCGATTACGAGGCCTCGCCTATAAGGCGCCATATGGCCGCGCCCAAGCGCACCCCATCTGAGCAAGATGGCAGCGCCCCGAAGCGGGACTTGCAAATGTGTATGAGCTGGCTCGGTGGAGGCCGACGATGACGTCACGACGCTTTGCACAGATAACAAGAGGCAGAGAGGCTCGCCGCATGCGCTGCGGCAATCGCTGCACGTATGTCGCAAAATAAATTCGGTTTACGTTTCCTTCTGCCCAAGTTAAAGACCAGAGAACAACCTCGGTATTCTGCAGGGAAGATAATTCCATTAGCGTTTCCCTCTCCTAAGCTGCGAGCATGCTTTTAAGTGCGCGCCCGTTTGATGCCGGGACCGCGGGGCGCGCGCTTAAAAGCACGCTCTAAAGGCTCCGGTAGTGCGGTACGCGGAACGCGGTAACGGTTTGCTAAAAGTCCCCGATATACAGAGAACCGTCCGATCGAAATCAATCGTTCCCCCGGTGGCTCCAGGAAGTGTCGCGTTCTCTTCCCCACGGCACTCCCTAAGCGGCTTTGCTGGCTCCTCCGTTCGGCCACACTGATTGGGTTGAATCGGACAGATCGAGAAAGGGAGCTTTGGGGAGAAGGAAGACGAACTTCTCTTCCGGACGAGAAGCCACTCTTTGGATGGGTTAAGGAAGGATTAAGGTGGGCTTGATCGAGGATTCGAGCGTATCAAGGTCGCCCTGGGACCGCTTTGATGGGAACTATCGATCGTCAGCGGTGATTGGCGGTTCGTCGAAGAGGATGTTGCTCGAGAAAAAATGCCCTTCTAATGGAAACCTGCGGCTGGGCCTGTTGCGGAGCTTACCGTGGACCGCAGCGGACGCTATGGGCCACCCCCGGCCAATCCAGTGCCGTAAATGTGTCACGTGACTACGTCGCTGCGTCCCTCCCCAGGGTCACGTGGCACTCAGACGTCGTTGGATTGGCTCCGATGATTCGCGGCGCCCGCTGCGGTCCATCGTTAGGGGGAATGTGCACTGTTGTCCCGTTTTCTAGATTTTGCTTCGCGTTCTTCGTTAGCTTGACTTCAGTGTTTCGTCAGGTTTGTTTGCTTGTATGGCGGATTTTGCGGCTCTAATCTTTCTTTCCTTGTGTTCGAGGCTTAGGCGCTTAAGCTGTCGCGGCGCAGTGGCGCTAAATCTCCGCTTCCGCCTCTTCCCGTATACGTGCAAGACGGCGGGCTCCGGCTATAGTCACTGTTGTCACGGTGCGGCTGGTTATGACGGTTTTGTTAGATTAAGCGGGGAGGGAACAATAAAAGCAAAACAACTTAGTGTGGCAAGCTGTTCGTTAATTATATTTTCTTTTACAACGGATTGTTTTTTGGCGCTGTTTTTCTTTTCTTTTTTTTTCCTGGGGGAGGGGGGGGGGGGCGAGCATTGGGAATCTGTAGTTGTAAATGATGGATGCTTGCTTTTTAAAGAAAAATGAAATTAGAGGCTTATAAAACAATTGGGTGAGAATCTGTACTAGGACTGTAAACTGGGCCTTGATTGGAAGGTATGTAGTTCCTAATGATAATGCAATTAAAGGCAAATGTGCAAGCGTAGTGGACAAGAGCGACGAAAATAATCCCTGGAGAAGGGGGACAAAGGACACACACAAATCTCCAGACACAACCAGGTGACTGGTGCACGACTGAAAAATTTCCGTCTAATTCCATGGTTAGCTCAGTTGGTAGAGCGCTCCACTGGAAATAGATCCCTGGTTCGATACGAGGATCAGGCGGATTCTTTCAGTCGCGCACCAGTCACCTAGCTTTGTTTGAAGATTTGTGTTCTCCCTTTGTTCACCTTGTTCCCTTTCTCCAGGAATTATTATCGTTATATTCTGCGAGCCTGTAGTTGTTAGATGAGTTCTACGGAAATCATTATGGACGTTCGAAGCTTCCACATGCATCTCAAAAGCTTCTGCAGTGCTTAAAAGGGCATGGCCGCGAGCTTCTGACTTTGGTACGTGCCTTCTGTCCTCGGGTTCTTGTACAAACAGCATTTTACTGAGCTAGGCTCACGCACCTGTGCCTTTGTCTGCACGGCTGACGTTTGTTCCTGCGGTACAGTATGTCTTTTTTTCCCCCTTATCAAGTTCGTTTCTAACAAATCTTTTAGCTAATTTTTTGTTTCGAGAGAAACTCGTTCAAGTGTTTGTTACCGTTGTATAAAAAGAAAATTCCGTCTTCGTTCTTCTGTTTTGTGTGTCAAGGAGGACTACGAATAATTGTGTAATGTAGTAATACTAGAATAGAAAAACAGCACAATGTAATCATATCGTAAAAACTTTATAACATAATTTTACTACAATATGATAATACTCAAAAATATTAATTTTATATTTCAATATAAGGGTGCCGTACTGTAAAGCAGTAGAACAGAACAAGACTATCATCTTAAACTATAATGTACCCGAGTCATGACAATAAGGAGTAGGACTATTTTTGGATTCCCTTCTGCTTCCCAGCGCATCTCGGAGCGCCGCTTGGCCAGGCGCTCACACCTGTCGCTTTCCTGCGGCGGCGTGCTTTGTCCGGCGCTGCGGCTCCCGCCCTTCTAAATATAAGAAGGCCTCCTTCGCAGGCCGCGGCGTCGGTGGGTATCGCGGGCAAAGTGCGGCCTGCACGTTGCGGCTAGAGAAGGAGTTATGCACCGCTCACCTCGAAGCTGATAGTGCGGCCGGAACTACGCCTTCCCCGATCGAATCAACCGCCTCCGCAAGTCTTGGCGGCGTCTCCTGTGACTGTTCCAACGAGTGGATACTTCCCACCGTACCGTCAGCTTAGGGTGTGAGCAGAATTGTACTACGATCACTCAGAAACCTGGGGTCACACTGCTTATATCATTTTACAAAAAAACAGTCTGCATACTCATTCGAACGCGAATCACCGCGAGGTCCGTGCTTGGAATGCCGTATGGCAATGAGTTCAAGGAGAAAGATTGGCAAGCGGCATTCGGACCAGGGATATTGCGGTGACTCGTGTTTGGAGACTGTCTCTTGTATGATGTACCAGCAATAGCGCCTTCCTTTCATCGCCCGACCCCATTCTCTGGGCGTTTGTCTGGGCGGGAGCAGGGTCACGTGGCGAAGGGTGAGCGTGTGACTGGTCCAAGGAGCACGTTGTTTTTGCCGCGCTGTCAGTTTAGCGGATGAGCAGAGAGTCTACACCTCGTTCAGAACTGAGCTTACAGTGCGGCTGAAACTACGTGCTCCTTGGACCATTCACACGCTCAACTTCCGCTACGTGACCACGCTCCTCTCATACTCAGGCGCAGAAAGTGGAGTCACGCGATGAAAGGGAGGCAGCTGGTTGGTCCGTTGACTGCGTAGGATTCTCCGCACCGTCAACTTTGGGGTGAACGTGGTATAGCCGTCGAACCCCTTCGCGAGGCGCCGTGGCGCGTGCAGGAGTTTGGGTCGATGCTCAAAAGCACCGCGTCCTCTAGTTTTTTTTGTTTTTGTTTTTTTTTGGGCGGGGGATTGTAGAGATCTTGTGGGCGTTTTGAGCCCGCGCCGTGCTTCTTGAGCGAATGGGGGCCTCCGCATTGCGCAGTAAGCAGATGGCTCGTTTCGCACGAATGGTCCCTCTCGGACGGATTAATCGAGGTTGGCGGCGGAGAGCCCCACCCTTACTTCTGGATTTCCAAACGTCTTTTTGACGAGTCAATGAGGTCTTCATGGAGGCTGGGGTAGACGCATCCAGCGACTTTTTCCGTGGTGGCTTCTCCGAGCCCAGGTCTATCCGTCAAGTTTTTCGAGCGATCGGATTGGTTGATTCCTGACGTTGGCAGCACGCCTCTGGTACTTCACTTTGTCCCTATAGGGGAATATTTGCCATGTCGTGACGAAACTATTTCAGACCACGTGGCACGTAATCAAAGGCCTATAGTATGTTGGGAGTACTGCCGGAAATGTTTGTCCTGAGTAAGGGACGGCCAACTTTTGTCAATTTTCTATAGAAAAAAAAAATAGCGAAATTTATTTTTATTTTAGGGATGAAAACAGATTCTGTTTTAGCGCCATCCTTCGAGGTTTACCATTTTTTTAGACCACCTGAGAGTGGGTGAAAGAAACAAGACGACGACTCGAAAAAACGACGTCGTCTTGTTTCTTCCACCCAGTGTCAGGTGATCTAAAAAAATGGTAAATCTACAGCAGCTCCCCTGCGCCCTAACTGTTTTTACATCCTTTGAGGTTTGTGGTGAACTGAAAAAATTTTTCTTTTCGTTCCTTTTTTTTTTTTCTCCACGTCAAATCACTTGATGTGGTCACATGACATGCTCACATGACATGCCCACACGCTTCCCGCCCGTGACGTAGATCAGGTTTGTAGAGTCCGCAAGTCGCCTCCTTGGTGTGTGGTGGCCGTGGATTCGATTCCTGATAAGGCACTTATAAAGCCTTGTTTTTTTTTTTGTTTTATTTCATTCTATAACTAGGTTTTCCGAATTATATTATTTTCACGTATTTTCCTCCGAAGTATGTATTAGCAGTTTTCGTAACGGTCTTCATGGAGTTCCTTCACACTTTTCTCGGTGATCCCTGCCCTTAAATTGGCTCGGTGTTCACACTATCCTAAGCTGTAAGCGCACTACGCTCAAGCTGTGCGAGCGAAAAGAGGGATTTGCGAATATTTCTTGGTCGTTGCTTCGTCGCCAGCCATCGAATTTGCCTTAGGTGCGCCCGCATGCTTGAAGTCTTTTCTATTCATGTTTTGTTGAGCGTGTCCCTCAAACGGTCCTCTGCGTCGGCAGCGCCTCGGTGCCATTTCTGAGAAACGACGGCGCTCTGAATTTGAAATTCAATGTGCGCCGCAAGCCTCAGCCGAACCAGGGCTGAAGCCGCGCCGCGAGTGGTGACTCTTCATTCGATCAAACTTTTAAAGTGGGCTGCTCTCGACGAGTGTTTTGGAGCGATGGGTCACGCAAAGCGATGTGAGATCTGTCACTCGGGCAAATGCCAAGGATATAAAAATGTGACAGAGAGACATACGGTTGGGAAAAAGAAATAGTGAAAAAAAAAAAAAAGCAAGGAACGCCAGGTATTTGATACTTGTGTATAGCTCGGTTTGGTTCATTGCCGATGTTTAAAAGTGCGGGTAAAGTCTTCGATTCGAGTTACGATGAATGGATTACTGTCAGTGGGGCGCGATAAGTAAGAGATAAAATAGTCAATGCTTATTTTACTATTTCAGCTTTGCCACTTTCTCTTACTATTTTCGCTTGAAAGTAACGATTCTGCGTTCCCTTTTAGTAGTGTTCTGTTGCTTGCGTGAATTATTTCAGTTTTGTGCGCTTCACCTAGCCGAACAGTTCTTCCCGGGCCCAGTCGGTATAGACGTACGATTTGGCTGGTGGATTTTGAGGCCCACAGCGCGTACTGCCTTCAGTATCTACGAACTTCGTAGTGCTGTCGATTCACTTAAAAGGGTTAGATCGCGCCAAAAATAATATGCGAGATAACTACTGCTGGGTCCCATTGGATGTTGCTATACTTTCGCTAAATTTGTTTTTAAGTGGCGCGCTAGTTTCGTGGATAAATCGAATCCACCTCATTCAGAAGACCGCCATGTTTGGTGGGTCGCTGCACGCAATCGCAGGCTTGACTCTCTCATCGTCTGGCGCTTCAGGTTCCTGATTACTTTCCGCTTTTCGAACGTACGCTTTTGAGACGATGGCGTCTACGATATCGCTTACTTTGTCGGGGTCTTCTAGTTCTGACGTGCCTGACTGATCGCAGCGGCGATGAGAGTGACTGTTATCCAGAGGTGTTGGGAAGCTGGTCATTTTGTCTTCGACCCGCTGGCAATCAGCTCCAGCGAGGACGACGAGATCGTCCCGAACGATGTCGGCGACCTCGCAAATAAGAATACTCGGTCCCGGGAATGGATCGTTCTCGCGGCCGACGGGGCCCAGCCATCGCGCGCGACATTACGTTTCCATGCCTGTCATCGCGTACGATTCTTGGCAGCCGAAACAATAAAACCGGTAGCTGATTTCTTCTTTGCATTCCGACATACCCCCGAAAAGCAGACTTTCGCGCGACATTTGGAACTGCTTTCGCGTTGGACGCGAGCGTTCTTTTGACACTTTTGACACCCAACGCATGTCATCCGAGAGGAAACCGGCGACTTCAGCGTTGCTCGAGGCAGAGGACCGGAGGGCTGGGGGTTGAAAGCGGGACTAATTTGAGCAACGACGTCGAAATTCTTCCAGTGTTGTCTGGTCTCCAGATGAAAATTGTCAACATTTGTAACTTATTGCAATTACTCTAGAGTCCTAACAATCGCGAAACTTTGTATATGTGTACTCAGTAACGTGTGATCATCCCATTTCACGATTAATCTACCGTTTAAATTTTCGAGTGCCAACCACTTTGAATATGTGACGCGCGTTAAAAGGGATCAGGTTAGTAATCGTATTGGTCTCCCCAAAGCAGCCATTATTAACGCAAATGGGGGACAGTGCCTTTCAACGGAGACTGGCTTGTATGCTTCACTGTACACCGTTCCAATGATCGTCTGCTGCAGTTTTGTCTATCTGGGCTGTGCGAGGCGTCCTGCGGGTGCAGTAGCCCTCTTTAGCTGAATATATCAATCAGACACCGCGCATCTGTCCGCAACTTAGGGACCGGGCATTTTTCGCTTGGGACGTCACCTTTGGAAAGTTATACGCTCCGTTTCTGCGTAACTTGGCAGAGAACGAACGCTACGGCACCCCCGGACCAATTGCAACGACGAAGCGGATCACGTGACAGCTTTCTGCAGGAGGGGTGGATGCCGACGTTCTGTCGATGTTCTGATTGGCCCGCTGTGGTCGTAGTGTCGCCGCTTGCGAAGTTATGCTGAAACAAAGTATTGCCAAAGTGACTCAACACGCACCGTATTTGGCTTTTTTTTTGTGTTTTTGTTTGTTTGTTTTGGTGGCGCTCGGAAGTACGGACAGTTTCAGAGCTCAAAGTGAAGTACAATCCTTGCTTTTTATTCGGTTCTTTCTTTTTTTTTTTTTCGGCTGTTCACCTTCGAAGTTTGCGACAGCATCTAAACTTAATGATGCAGTTTCTTCCGCCCAAGTCAAAATTGTGGTATTTCGCAATTCGTTTTTGTTTACGGCCCTTTTTGCTCAATCTCCGCAACCTGACTCTCTTTCGCTGTCAAAAAGGACACGCGCGGCTCTTTGCTTACTTTCGACAGAAAAATTCTCCCGACTCTCGGAGGCTCATAAAATCGGGGACAATTCTCTCTAGCAAATATATCCTTGACGCACTCAAAAGAAGAAGAAAAAAACGGGCTTAGGTTTTCTCGTTTAGACGGAAACAATGCTGCCCCTCATGGGACCGTCGGAAAGTGAACAGGAGCTTTGGTAGATCAAGCGGGCAAAATTCTCGTTTTAAGTGACTTTCCAGCAAGGGTTATTTGGGAAGACAAACGACCCAAAACTCACTTCGCATTTTCTTTGTAAAAAGTTTGAACTTTTTTTTTTTTTTAGGCGGGGCTGCCTTCTTTTGGCTTCGCGATTTCTCTCTCCTGATGCTGGTAGGGGATTACTGACTATTCGATGAGAACGCGCGCTTGCACGGCCAAGGCGACAACAACAAAAAGCGCCCCAGGGCCGTTTCAAATCCACGACCGGTGTTCCCCATTAGTGTCGTTCAGAATTCGGAACACGTGGAGCGGGCATGAAATTGAATTGGGAGTGGTAAAGTCGACTTTTCTCATGTTTTCCCAGTCGCGTGGGTCGCAATTGAACGTTATCGAGACCTTTGAGTTTTGCGATATCTGCTCTTTTGGGTTAGTTTCGCGCGTGACGGATCATTTTTCTGTGCGCGCCGGGGGGGGGGGGGGGGGGGGGGCAATTCATAACAATCAGTAGCGTGTCTCCGCCACTTTTCTTTCCTATTCGGTATTATCTTGCGGTCATAGCGTGTGTTTACCCGTAGTACCCGATCAACCACCCAAAAGTTTTAGTTCGTTTGATTAAACGTTGTGGGCCTTGTATTTTCAGGGTTATCATCGTCGATCCCACCCAGAAATGCGGTAAAAAATTGAAGAGAATCAGTTGAAACAACGAGATATAACTTTAATACAGAAAACAAAGCGGTTACGTCTTTTGTAATTTCGGTTGGAGATTTTAGCCAGACGTTCAAATAACGGGAGTGCACCATGGTGTCTTTACTCGACGTTCGTGTAAAATTGGTTAACCAAGGTGCTGGTTCCTTTAGGCATACCTTTGTACGAGGGTATCTTTATGTACCTTTGCTGGGGCATTTGAGGAAGGAATGTCGTAACAAATTTAAACAAACTTTCTGAAATCTCACAAACAAGCTTAAGATCAAAGTGTACGTGCTGGAATACACGCAACGCCATATTATGGAATGTTTTCGCACAGTGGTTTATTAACCACACGTTAGATCAAACTCTCTTCGAGGACGATACGTTTTCATGTTAGGTCAAAACAGAACGAAGCAAACCGTTTCGATTAACCGCGGGAAGAGTTTGGGAACATCTAGTCATTAGATGGTGACGTCTCCTCAGCATCGAATTCGCAGGCTCGCTCGTGCTCGTGGCCGAGTGTACGTAAGCGCGAACCCAATGAGTTCCGACAGTCAACAGGTGATTCCACAGGGGCGCCTAATTATCTCACTTGGAGCGCAAGCTCATCTACGTCGTAATGTACCACGTCGTCTGAAACTGGTATTCTCTTCCCTGGGATCGATTTCTGGCCGGCGATCGAGTCAATTGTCTTACATGGAGCCCGACATCTGTGCTCTTTGGATGAGTCACTGATGCGGCACCATTCCCTAATTCTGCGCCCGAGTGCCGTTAAAACGAGGTTAGTCTTAAGTTGACGAAAGTAAACTTCAGTGGAGTGGCGTAGATATGGCTTAGTGACTAGAGCGCGATCCCTCCGTGGGTACTGCCATAGTGCACCCCCATCATCTTTTGAATCCTCGGGTGCACAGTTTTGTGGAAATTTCACTTCAGTTCGTCTGCGTAAATCATGTTTGCGACTTCGTCGAATCTTTAGCGAGCCTTCTCGGCAACAACATGTATGGAACGGTTCCCAGAGTTGTGAGATATTTTTCTGTTCACGAAATTGCGATGGTACTATCGCTTTTTTGTGCTCCGCCATGGAAGTGGGGCAGAGCGGGCCGTTCACCTGTTATATAGTATAGATTTCTCTAGATGTGTTTGTGTACCTTGAATACAAAATATTTGACCGCAAGCTTAAGGTACTTGGTTAACAAAAAAATACATCACCAACATTAAGCTTGCATTTGTCGACGTTACATTGTATGCCTGAGGGTGTAATATAAAGTAAGGTAAACAAATAGTGATGTTCACACTTTCTCTACTCCTTAATGCAAGTATAGCTCTAGCACGCTGCTAATCATGTAACACATTCTTGGGAACGACCAGGCTCTACTTTAGCCCGAAAGTTTGGTGGAATCGGTAGTTTCCGTCGGGAATTACAGCGACCAATGTCCGCTTGTCGACTTCCTGTGTGGCAGGGATGGGCAAAATACATGCAAATATGTATCGAAATACAAATACAAAATACCTCGTCAAAATGTATTTAATTACAAATCTAATCTCATTTCCAAAAAAGTATTTAAGTACAAGATACAAATACAACCAAATGTATTTAGTCTCCTCCAAATACTTTTCCAAATACATTCCTCAAAATTTGCGTCAACGACTTCAGGGCACCCGCAACGGGTTTCTGGGTATCTCATTTTAATTTTGCATCGCACACTCGGGAGTTAGTGTGCGAGGCTCTAGTAACGTAATAGAAATATAATAAAAAAACATGTAATCAGCTTGGATGTAATAGGTGAAAAAAGTAGAGCTTGAAGCAGCTTTTTTTGTCGACTACATTTTGGTATAGACCAACAAATAACCGAGACGACCGAGACGACCAAGACACGCAGCACTAGCTAGAGAATATTTTATTGTTGCAACTCGCACCAGTTACGAAAATCTGGACGACCCGCGCATTTAGGATGTTCCAGGCAAAAATATGGATGGAAATCAGGCTGGAAAGCATCACAAGTTGTCACAGGCACTTATTTAGCCAGTCTGACTGTGAACGTCGATTTCGTCAATGTTCTTGCCCTGGACTAGCACCGTAATCACACAGTCACTAAACGCTTGTGCTTGATTGAGAGACACTGCATTCGGTGCAGAATGTAGTTTTCTTCCTGCTCTCGATAGTGCCTTTGAAATAAAGCCGGAGGGGAAAAGAAAAAAACCCCATGGCCGAATAAAGGATGGAGACTATATCTTAGAACCACATGCATAAAAACAAGATGCATTTTCGCCCACAAAATTGTATTTAATTACAATTGTATTTGAAATACCCACGTTTTAGTATTTAAATACACACGTCAAACACATTACCCAATTTGTAATTAAATACAAATGCAAAATACACAAAGAATTTGAAATACGTATTTCAAATACTTGTATTTGAAATACTGCCCATCCCTGCTGTCTGGTATGCAAAAATGCGTGCTCTTTCTGTTTTCTGTTTTCGTCTTGTTTATGATGTTATAGCTTTTCATTAAGGGATTCCAGTACTGGAATTATTTGTACTGTCTCTACTAAGAATGTTAACTAGGTCAAGCTCATCTTGGGCGGCCAACGTCGAGTAAACTCGAAAATCGATATCGGGTTGCTTCAACGTTGAAAGTTTACCGATCGTCCGTGCTTTTTTTTTTTTTTTTTTGTTATGTCTCGGAATTCCACGAGAAGGGATTCCAGGACTGGCATCCTTCGTAAATACTGGAATGTTTAGACTAGAGATTCAAAAATGTAGGAACAGCTCTACTTATTTAATCCCTTCAACGCGTACCGGAATTTCTAGACTGGATTATTCGAGTTTGTAGGAGGGATAGCAGAAGAGGAAAATTTTAATTCTTTGGGGAGGGATTCCATTAGATCAGTGGTTCTCAACCACTGATGTTTCGCGGACCCCTTGAAGATCGGCGGAGATGATGGAGGACCCTTTTCGTGGTGAAAGGAGAGGAAAGTTAAGGTTAAATATAAGAATGATTTAATAAATGGATATACCTAAGGGATAGAGTGAAGTAGACATCGCTTATTGACATACACATGAGGAAACTCACCCCAAAATTAAGACGTCTATTCTCAATCTTTAAAAAGGACAATTTTTATTGCCGGGAGGCAGGTGTTCGCGGACCCTTAGGATGCCTTCGCGGACCCCAAAAGGTCCGCGGACCCCCATTTGAGAACCACTGCATTAGATAGTAAGGATTCTATTGCGATATTTCCTACATAGTGCTGTAATTTAATTGTAGCGGGAATCCAGCAGGTATGGTGTAATAGTTTCAAGATGGGGCTAGTCGGTGCATATTGACAACAGAAGAAAGCAGCGCAAAACACCTCCCCCCCTACACACACACACACACAAAGGTCAAGTAGGCGAAAGACACAAACAGAGCGATGTGTTTGTGTCTTTTGTCTGTCTACTTGTCCTTGTGTCTTATTTGCTATTCGCGCCGTTTTCTCCTCTTACCGAGTAGATAGGAAGGATAGTACTGGAATCCTTGCTATATACTGTAATTCATTATCGCGGGATTTAGGAATGGCAGTACCGGAGTACTTTATAAATACTTTATGAATACAGCAATTTCTTGGATTGGTATTCCACTTTATAGGATGGCTCGTACCGAAATCTTTGGGACATAATTCCTTGGAGTTGAATTCCTGTACGTAAGAAGGATATTACAGGAATACGTCCTTTATACTTGAATTCCACTATCTGGGTAGAAGGATACTGGAATCGTTCTTACATATCGGAATTCCTTGGAGACGGATTTCACAATGTAGAATGGATTGTGCTGGAATCCTTCCTACGTGTGCAATTCCTCAGGGCGGGATTTCAATATGTAGGAAGGGCTGTACTTAAATTCTTCCTAGAACCCGAATTTCCAGTAGATGGAAACAAGAGCAAAGTTTCTTGGGGAGGCGAACGTTGTCTCGCAGGCTGACTATTTGCCACTCAGAAACTAATAAATTAAAATACACAAAAAAAAAAAGAAAAATTGGAGAGCAAAACAAAAATTGCGGTGCGGCCTTTTCCCACCAAGTGCTACTCCTGCGTGGTTAGAGATAAGGCAAAAGCGTTTTTTTTTTTTCTCTCTCTCTCTCTCTTTCTCTCTTTCTCGGACCGAGCGATGTGTTCGTCGAGGCAGCACGTTCTGCTGTGCTCGGTTCTGCGCATAAACGCGTCTTACCCGGAAATGGACCACGCGACCCGTTGAGCGCTTCGTTCCTCCTTACGATGGACCGGAGCGGACGCTACGAGTGTGCGTGCCGCTACGCGGCGACACGCGGGACGCGTAGTCACGTGTTACGTTTGCAGCGCTGGATTGGTTGGGATGGCCCGTATAGCACCCGCCGCTGTCCATGGTGAGGAGCAACCGAGTATTGAACGGAAGCGTGTGCCGTGTGTATACAGACTAATGCGGCTAGGTAGTCACACCGGGGACCGATTGGAACTCTAGCCTGATTGTGGATGGATCGAGAGAGGCCTTTCTTTTTCAGTGCGCAGAAATCGATTGCAGCCACGCCGGTTTCTGTCGTAACCGCGTTAAATTCACTCCGTTTATCCGTCCGGGAGCTCGACATTTGTAGTCAAGTTTTGTTTCTTTATTCATTTCCGACACCGCGGCAGTCGGGCTATTGTTTCGAATGAAACCGCTGCAACGCTGTTAGAGTATTTATACATAGACCGAAAACGGTATTTGTGCTTCTAATTTGATGCCGATATTTTTTTTTTTGTTGTTGTTCTTCGCCTGCCTTTCGATTTTTTTTTTTCTGTATTGTTATTAACGTTTCGAGCGACACTCATATTAGTTTGAACTTTATGCAGGATTCCTGTTTTGTCAATTTTCCTATCTGTACTTGAACGCAGTTGCGTTTCGCACATCTGTGAATCGCGTTGCCAGTCTCCTACCGCCTATACAATAACGAGGACGGTTGTATAATGTAAATCGTAATAGTAGTTATACGCTTATTTTCCACAGTCCCTGACAACTTAAAGAAATGCAGGGCGTGGCCTATTGTGCTTGCGCTTCCTGATTGGTTCTGCGGCGTGCTTATCGGACGATGCCTCAATCTCATTGGCCGCGGAGCGATAATGAGATAGATGCCCGCGGACTCGCCACGCCCCACGTTTCTTAAGTTGTCGGTGGCGCGCAAGTCCAGGGCGGGAAAAGCGAGCATTTTTTCCTCGACTATCCTCGTTGGGACAACGAGAGAAAAAGATGAGGTTTTGCGCATTATTCGCGCGTTACACGAAGTAGTTTTCTTACGAGATTTGGTTGTAGGACGAAAAAGCTATATGTCTTTTGGACGTTTGCAAAGCGTACGTTCAGTGAAAATAACGGCAAGGTAATCTAAAATTAAATCCCATACATATCTTGATTCCCCGCATAAAGGAGTAAATCAGCGATGCTCCCAGAAAAGTCGGACTTTTTTATTATGGTTTCTGTGTTGTATACGAGTATAGCTTGGAGGGTCGTTTGGAGATTGAGAACGAGGATGCGTTTATGCATTATAGCTATATAAGTAGAGTTATAGTAACCTGGATCCTGAAAAAAAAAAGTGGCCCCAACCTCGTCGTACAATCGTCATTTTGGTTCGTGAAGTGAGCAATTTCTCCTTGACCTCCCAGCATTCTTGCTGACCCGATCTAAATTCCCCGGTGACGGGCATCTTTGTGGGGACGTTTCTCGTATAGTACCGATATTTAATTGTCCACATACAGGCATCTTCAGACCGCCACAACGTGCGGTGTCGGTGCTTGCATGCATTGAAAAATAATGTTCTTGTCTCGATATACGCAAGAACAATATAATTGCCAGATATCCGTTTTGATGACAATAATTGATAAATTGATTGCGTACATGGCGCGAAACACACTTATATTGGCAATGAACGCCTTCAGTATATCGATGATCCTCCATGGTGATCTTGTTGCCACTGGTTTAGAATGACCCCCTGCAAGCTTCGAAGATTTGAATGGGCTGAAATAGCGATTGCCGTTGTAACGGAGACCGATTAGCCAGTCGCCTTTCTAGGTTTTGGTTGTATGTGTGTTAGTATATGTTTGTGTCCGGCTGGCAATCAGGGAAGGCAATTCCGCTACCTCCCCACGATCCGGTGACTTCAACCAGAGTAGAAGACGCGTTGCTGTTGGCACGAATGAGTTCGCCGAAACTTTCTTGAATTTCAAAACTGTCTAACACATTTGCACGCCCGTCACTGCGGGAGAAAAGGCAAAGTTTATTACTTTTTTAATTTATTTATTTTCATTTACACCCTGTTCAAAGCTTGGGGAAACTGTGTGACCTATTTCTGCAGTTTTCGTCTTCTCTTGTAACCAAACTTGTCTGATAGCTTACTTTTTTTTTCTTTTTTACAACTTTGTTTTTGTTATTGATTTATTTCTTTGAGAAAGACTGCGGTTCTGAACTGAGGGCCTAAGCGGGAAATGGAACGTTTATTTTTTTTTTTTTTTTAATGGGCGTAAACATAAGCAAGACCCCAAAGGCAGTCTACATAGGTCTGCGTATCGGACTGAAACCATAAAAGGAACAGTTTGATTTTATCTTAGTCAAATGAACCGCAATTGGAGGTTTGTCGTGCCGATAACGATACGATGCTGGCGCAAATGTGCCGGTGAAGCATCGGGTGTCATTAGCGGACTTATCGAAACGATCTACTAAAACTGCCCTATGACGTCATCTGGTGAACTGGCTTTTTCGATTCCCTGGTGGCCAGTCTGCAGGGCGTCGTTACTGCGGGCTGCCCGGTCCTTTTTTACAAAGACACCCGGACTACTCTGGTTCCGTCAGATGGAGACGACCGGTTGATTGCGCGGTTTCGGGAAAGGGACACTTCCCCTATTGCCTAGCGGAGAAAAGCGACGAGCTCGCCCTCGGATGCACCTGATTGGATATCGCGATAACCAATCGGGCTCTTCTGGGACAGTGCGAACCATTCTATTCTTCTCATTGTCACGCGAGTGGCACGATGCGTGCCGTTAGTGCCAGCTGCGCCCCTAAAACACCCGCGGTAGATTATTATTGCGCTCACTGAAAGAGTTCCCCATCTAATTAAATTGCCCGTTACCGTCCATATAAAGAGAATCGGATGGCCTTGATTATCGAGAAGCTTTATTGTCCCAAAGTTGGTTGGTGCGCTTTCTTTCGCACTATTTTCAGCTTTACTCGAAGAAATCTGGGGCGTCTGCTTTCCCGGAACGTACTTGGGAAAGACAATCACCGCGATCTACGACGGGAGCTCGGCCAATGGCGAGGTTGAGCGTTTATGTTAAGACCTTAAAAATAATGGAAAAAAGTGTGTGCTCTTGCACTGAGCATGTTTTCTCCGTTGATTGCTGCGATTCGAGGGCGATTGACACACTTGCGGTGAGTCCGACAGTGTGCGAGGGTTGCTATGGCACCAGCTGCGTCGGCTCCAACAAAATTGGGTTAAAAATAAAAACGGCTTTGTTGAAGCCGACGCCGCTGTTGCCATAGCAACCCTTGCACACTGTCGAACTCAGCGCAAGTGTGTGAATCGCCCTTTAATCCCCCAAATGCTTTGCGGATAATTAGACGATCCGGATTTATTGAAGTGTCTGGGAGGATGGCGGGGCGTTCTTGTGCGTGCTCACGCGCTTTCCGAGTCATGAACACTGCTATGGTCTATAGGGCCGCCCACACTAGCGAGAAAACGCGCGTGGCACGCCGATCGCGGCAAGTAACAAAATGTCGCCGAAGCACAGTCAGCGCCACGAGCGCGTGCAGAGACACGCCCTTTATCTTCCCGCTTAACCGATTTATCGGCGCGCCGGGCGCGTTTTCTTGCTAGTGTGGGTGGCCCTTTACACTGTGAGCGTGGCGCTGTATTTTTGGAAGTTATTTTTTTCTATTTGCTAACACACACAGCCACAGACACACACAGACATTCGGATGCGCACGCACGCGCGCACACACACATTGGGACGCGCATGCACGCGCGCACACGCATGCAGGCACACACACACACACGCATTCGGACGCGCACGCACGCGCGCGCACACATTCTTTGGAGCGGCCGATATCAGTCTGGAACTTTTCGCCGACATCTCGGTGTCGCTCGGATTGTATTTCTCGCCGTTATTTCCGCGTTTCTTATTTTCTTCCATCGCTCTGCTTGATATGGGTTAGGCGCATAGGGGATGGCTGGACCGTATGATGTCGCGAAAAGAGACCTGCGAGTAGAAATGTTCTCCATCTGCCTGGGGCAGCTCGA
This sequence comes from Ixodes scapularis, assembly GCF_016920785.2. Taxonomy (NCBI): domain Eukaryota; kingdom Metazoa; phylum Arthropoda; class Arachnida; order Ixodida; family Ixodidae; genus Ixodes; species Ixodes scapularis. The sequence goes on along the minus strand of NW_024609839.1, from coordinate 88,338,556 downwards.
CTTTTCCCCCTTCTTCACCTTCACTTATGCTCGAATGCTTGTTCTCCTTTGCGTATCTTTTATTTACTTCTGTCTTGTTCGAACTTAAAAAAAGAAAAAAAAAAAGAATATTCAGAACGCTTTTTTTTTTTTGGGGGGGGGGGGGGGGGGTGGGGGGGGGGGATTGTTGACGTTTGGTCTGAAAACACCATTTTCGGATGGGCGGGGTGCACTTGTATTACTCTGTCGTGATGCTATCTTTCTCCCTTGGATTTGGATTTTTCTTCTCGTAAAACTACTCTTCCACTTTTTTTTTTTTTTTTTTTTTTTTACGGGGCTTCTTTGATTTTGGGAGATTGAAACGGATAGAGACGACACGGTCTTTTTCTTCTGGTTACGGCACTTTTATTTCTTTCCGATTTTGGTTTGTGGTAATCACATCGAATTCGGTGCGCTTATCTAGGACAGGAGCCTATGAAATACGTTTTATTTTTATTTTGCGAGTGACGGTGTTGGTGTCAACGTTGAACTTCTACCAGTTTCGGCGCTGCGCGCAAAACCACGGTCGTTGGGTTGAGAGAAAGAAAAAGTGATTCTCGAGGTGTTCGGGGCACGGCGGAACAAGAGAGGGGTCTGAGTACGAAGACGGTCAGCCAAGGCGGAAATAGTTTGCTCGGGCTTCGCGCATCTTCCGGCAGGGGCTCCTGTCGGTTTAGATTTTTTTCTGTCAGTTAAAAGCTCTTGTCGGTTTCGGGGCCTTAGCGCTAGCGTGACCGCGGGCCTCGAGGCGTTGAAAACATGTAGGTGTTTTAAGGCTCGTTTACACACTTGCGACGTCTTAGGACCGAGACTGCCCTGAAACCTCTTAAAATCTCTCACGACGAGAGGACACTCTGTCACCACCTCGGGTACTAGTGGAACACTTGGCAGTCCCGTATATTTTCTATTTCTTTCGCTTATCAATTTTTTGTTCTCGGCTCGAAGAAAAAAAAAAAAAGATTTGGTCAATGTTATAAACGAACATTGCTCATAGTAGTGCAATGGCGGATGCAGAGGGGGAGGAAGAGGGGGGGTCCGGGTGTCCCGACCCCCTCTTGAATTTTGCATTTGCAATTATCTAATTATAAACAGGAAAATGGGGGGGGGGGGGGGGGGGGGTTCTCAAGCATATGATACGCCCCCTCTTCTGAAACTACCTGCGTCCGCCGCACATTTGAGCTCGCAAGTACCGTTAAACCTTCGCTGTAGTGAAATGCAGTTCCAGGGTCACCGCATCGACGGTGAAACCGTGCCAGTGTCTTGTCTCGTCGTAGGAGGATTTAAGGCACTAAGGACCCGCAAGTGTGTGAACGGGCCTTTTCCTTACTCGTAGGTCTCTTACTGCCCGGAGGGCCTGGCTTTAAGTGAGAGAGGAACTCAAACTATGGAGAACGTTTGAAATTTAATAGTGGGTCATCCGACAAGGACGAAAGCGGGCGCAGAGCTGTAGACGCTTGCGGACGATCGGCGCTTCCGTCACCTTCGCAAAGCTTGAATCGCGAACGCGGCTCATCAACCACCCGACCCGGCATTCGTGCAGTGTGGAACGCTGGGAAATCTAGCTGCACTACTACTGCTGCTGACGTGCTGCGCCATCTCACGGCGTTTGTCAGAAATGCGAGTGAATTCCTCAGGCACACTTGTTCCAAGGCAATGCGGTGCCGTTCAGACGCATCTCTTTCTCCAAAGTAGTTCCGGGTATCTTTATCGTGTTTTTGATTCATTTTTAAAACCGACCTCGTCTAGCTTTTTTTTTTTTTTTTTTTTTTTTTTATACGAGAGGCGTTTAAAGGGTGACTTACAAGGTCGGTTTTCTGCGGGGAGGATAATCCTCTTAGCGCTGCCCTCCTGCGAGAAGAGCAAAGTTGGGGTTAGGTAAAAAGTTGGGCGCAGGAAAGGAGGAGGCGGGCAAAAGTGGAAAGCGCGAAGTTTACCTCGGCCTTTAAAGGTGACCAAAATGTTTTTTGTTGGTGTTCTTTGTAAGACATGGCTTAACAAGCGCAGCAAGACGAAACCTACGAAGACGTTAAGATATACTCCCTCTCAAATAACCGGCTTCCGGAATGACGTATTTGACGCTTACGCCGAAGTTCCAGCTGTCATGGGTACGGGCAATGTGTCTCCAGCTGCAGAGCCGCGATGCGCATTTAAATTTCTCGTAAAGAAGAAATTTAATCGGGCTGAAATTTTTTGATGTTTGCGAGCGTAGTATTGGGAACCGACGATCTCACGCACATCAGTGTGCCAATGTTGTCAGCAGTTTGGCAAAGGACAACTTCGGACCAATGAACCGCAGGAACACGGTCGTCCGATTTCAGTTACGCAGCGCAGTTCTTTCCACGAAAAAGGAATCAGAATCAGCTCCCAAAACAATGGCAGCGGTCTGTGTCTTTGGAACTGCTTTAAAAAGAAAACTAGTGTTGCGCTTGCGAGATTTTCTTTTTCCCGTAGAAATAAAAGTGCCGATCAACCTTAAACCTCTCCTGGTGGCTCAGTAAGTCAACATATAAATGAAGTTGGTGACGGGATAAAAGGAGAGAACTGGAGAGGATTCGGAGAATGAAGCGTTCGATATGTAGTCCCGAGCCCGACGCTCCACGAAGATGAAATTAGGAGAGGTGCGGCTTAGCAGGTCGCGAGCGTGATAACTTCGTTTTCCCTTGGGAAGGGGAGGGAGGAGCAGAGGGGAGGAAAGGGGAGGGGGGGGAGGGAGGGGAGTTTGTTGGCACCTCGCCCACGCCAGTCGGTTCTACCAAAACAAATAAATAAAAGAAGTACCGAAAATTAGGATTAAAAAAAGAAAGAAGGAAGGGAAGGGCTTGCCGTCGGATCTAATCGGATTTTGGAGCACTTACGTTTTGTTCTTTTTTTTTTCTTTCCCCGTTTTGCCCCCGAGAAAATTGACTTTATGCTTTGACTTCGCGGCTTTTGTTTTCATTTTTTTTTTTTTTTTTTACGAAATTGTTTTACGCTTTAATCACTTCTGCCGATGTATCTCTCCGAGATTCGAAAATACGATTAGAGGAGATTAGAAGGACGCCGCTTCCAGGATTCGGGAGTTCTAAGGAGGAGTCGGAATCCTCGTTTTGTGTTTTGAGATGGCGGCAGTGCGATGTACGCCATCCACTGGCGTCCTCTGGCTTTTCCTAGAGACTCGGCTTAGGCCTATATCGCTTTCTAGGAACTCTGCTATTCCTCATTTTCTTTTTATAGGACACCAGATCGTTCGAGTCTCTCCTGAGAAAACACACACCACTTGTGGCGCTTTAGATGCATTTATTCTTTCGCACGAAGACACCACCAAGCGGTGGACATTGGAACTAACTTCGGTGGAGGAGCTCTGCGCGTTCGAAGACAGGCGCGGGCTGCTTTTGAGGAATTGACCTCTGGCACTGACTTTGGGAGCAAATGTCATCATCCTGGTCGAAACAGAGTTTTAGGAAAGAAAGCAGTGCCAAAGCTGTCGCTTGAGCGTTGTAATACGGGCAGGTCGTGTCCCATGAGTTTGGACACCAAATCTTTGGCAGTGTTTTAAAGGGATACTGAACCGAAATTCGGAGCTCACAAAACATGGCTGGAGCGATAGGCGGGACGCTGCAAGACCCCAGAACATTCCTCATGGAGCGATATATCTCTAACGGATGGCCGTCCTTTTGGAAAAGAAATGCGCGATTGAACACGGCCGACGAGACATGCTACGTCACGATTTTCATTCCCTCCCCTCTTCGCTTCGTCCCGTGGAGCTGGTGAATCGAAGCTAGGAGGAGAGAAGCGAGGCCGCTTCCCCTCATTCTCAACTGTTCCGGGGGGGATCGTGACGTCATAGTCCTCGCTTGGTCGCGCACTTCGTTTACCAAATATACGGTCATCCGTTTAAAATATCGATGTACGAGTGGTGTCTTAAAGTTCGTAGCGTCCTTTTAACGCTTCTCCTTTCGTTTTCTTCGACATCTAGATTTCGGTTTAGTAGTACCCTGTTTTCTCCGTTTCCACCGAAGCACGTACGGGTCTCTGCCGCTATAGGGGGGAGCAACAGCTTCGATATTTCCTGGAATCCTGCGTGTCACGAGATTCATAACGCCGACCTCGCATGCGGCTTGTCCAGCTTAACGTAATATTTTCTACTTAATGTTTTGTTGGAACTTTTTTTGTATAACACATTAGAGCGGTATAAGGTTGAGTATGCCGCCTCCATCTTGGATCCCGGTACCGCCCATTTCTCTGACTCGCTCGAATATATTCGAGGCAGATTCGTGCGTTTTGTCTTTGCTGTCCATAGCCTGACGTCACAGCGGTGCATGTCCACCGATAGTGGGACTTCATTGACAAAGACATTACCACTACGCAGTTTCGCGCATCCCAATAAAAACTTTTGTTTTTTGTCTTTTTCTTTTTACATATACAAAATATTCCATTCACCGTATTCCCAGATATCAGCTAGTCACTCCACCGTCATTTCCTTCCGCACATCTTGATCATCATCGCGAAGTAAGGATCTCATCTTGGCACTATGATATTTTTTTTTTATCATTTATCCCGAGAGTTTTAAACGCTTATATTTTCTTATTAGCGTCACTTACGTTAATTTTTGATCGCAATTTATTTTCTCGAAGCGTTAGTAGCCACGCGTACTTTCTTTTTCATTATTTATTTATTCGGAATGCGTCGCTTTAAGAATGCATTATTGCGAGGGAGGGCTACACATACATTTGACAGGGATGGACCTGCTGCGCCATTTGCGCCGATTTGTTCCATGATCGAAAGTTTGCTACATCTCGCGCCAAAATGTAATTTTCGTTAAGAATTGCGCCACACCTTTGCCGAGATAAGCTTAAAGCAAAAAAAAAAAAAAAGAATTGATCTTGTATCGTTGGTCGATCGTAATATTCAGAAAAGTAGAAGGAAAGAAAAATTGTACAAATACGAATTTCACAGCGTCTCTACTCTACTCGCTGTACAGTTTGTTTTGTCTTAGGTCAGAGCACAGTCGAAGGCTCGAACACATACAACTCCCCCCGCCGCCCCGTACATGAAGCCCTAGCCCCGCTGTCCCCCACTGCACCTCGCGGTTGCAGTGCAGAGTCGCAGGGGGTACGTGACGCTGTCGTTCTCTATAACCAGCCAATCCTGCGCAACCGCCGTCCTTCGTTCACACGCTGACCTGATCTGCTCGCACCAGGGAGGGAATGTTAACCCCGTGGGAAAGTGCTGAGAGGCTGCACTCACCGTGCTTTTGTTATATATATATATAACCGTCAGTTGCTCACGCAATTCTTCCGAAATCAGCGTAGCTACAACGGCGATATTTTTATTATTTCTTTTTTTCAGTCGTCACGTTCTTTTTTTTTCTTTCTTTTTATGAGTAGTGGTGTGGCAGCATGTAGCATGTACCTGGTTTTGTCAATACCAAGGTAATTATAATGTATGCTGTTATCAAATTTTAACTGCCTTTTCTGGAATAATGAAATTACAGCAAGTTCTGTTTTTAACCGAGTCACACTCGATCTAAAGATAGAATTACGGGATATGCGTTTTAAGCCGCAGTCCCCGTTCATACGCCATAAAAAAAGAAAGAAGCAAAAAAAGGTCACAGCGTTTTCTGCAGTTTCGGATGAGGGAACTGTCCACGGTCACGTGTCAAGCACATTCGAAGCTCATACATACGTATGCTTCGCATATATCTGCAGGCGGGTTTTGTGTGAGCATTGGGAGAGGTCCGTCGTACGAGGTAGGAGCACGCCTCGGGCTGTGCCAGCAGAGTGTCTTTTGTACGCATTGGGATTAACGGTTCTATATGTCGTTTTCCCCTTATTTCGACCACTTCGCTCTTTAATACCCCCATCCCCTCAGGCAAAAAAAAACAAAAAAAGAAACTTAAATATGTTTATATATATATATTTCTTTTTAAAGAGATTCCTTTAGACGTATCCCCCGACGCGTAGAAAGCCCTCTCCAAAATTCGCGAGCTCGCCTCCCTGTGTGCCTTCAATACCTCTTGAGAAGATGTTAGCGGCGCACACAATCGACTCAGCCGGCGTCGACACGGAACTTTCAACTATCTCGAGCAATAAAGCTTGGGTTTGGGCTAGTTGGCTTTTCATTATTTTGTCTTCTGCGCTGCTAAAGTTTACAATCTGGAACCGAAGAAGGACGAAACTTTTGGTCGTTAAATAAATACGGTTCAAAGCCAAAGCAAGGGCGGCACTCACACACGAAAGGCGCTACTAGCAACTGGTTTATTTTTCCTTCCAAACAAGCATGGTTGATAGAAAAGAAAAAAAACACCTTTTAAAGATGAAAGAGGGACAGACATAATCAGATCCAACGCAGCCGTGCAGGTGTAAACACGTCTCTTGATTAGATCCCGACTGCGGCGGTCAATGCACGTGTCGCTACCCATCATGATGCGGTATCTTTTTTTAGCGGGTCTATTTCTCTTTTGTTAAGAGAAACCGACGGTTCACTAACGCACATTCCCTGCTTTTCTGACGTCCTGAAAAAGGCCTCATGATTTCTCGCTTCGTCCTTTCACCCTATCTTTCGAAGATAGACATTGCTCCAAATAACGCATCGGAAGGCATCTAGTACAATGTGCTGCGAGATTCCCTAAAGCTTGCCACTGCTGACACGCGTATATCTGCTCCCGTAGCCTCTCATTTAAGCGCCTGCCCGTTTGCGTTATGTAAGATTTTCCGCACGATGAAGGTGTTTTCTACACCACACCCTCAACGCGCTTTACAAACTGGCACCCGTGTCGTACTTGACACCTCGGTTGACCCCCCTCGCGATATCCGGATTTATTGACCATGTGACACAACCCTTTAAGCTTACGAGAAGCGGATAACACCACACGGACGTCGTGGTCTCATGCGATCTTTATTGTCATACGATATGAAAATATATTTCACCTATACTCGTTGTCACGCGAAGGGGGAAAAACGACAACAAACAAACAAGTTTTGCGCATTGTTCATACGCCACGCGAGGTAGTTCTCACGAGATTTGCTTGTTGTAAAAAGAAGCGATGCTTTTGGTAACATATATGTAATCTGAAATGCGTCTACACACGTCTTAATTATCCGAATAAAGCATAAAAAAGTAACTCTCCGCCAAAAGCCAAACTTTATTTATTTTTTTAATGCGGGTTTGTTTTTTTGTGTCTAGACACATTTTTCAGCCTCATCATTTACTGAGCTCCCCGCATTCTTTAAAGGTACACCGACTGGCTTGCCCGAGCGCTTTCCAGAAAAGCAGACACTTCAGGCTTTTTCGAGTGTACGGCTTCGCTGTCTCGAAGGTGTCGCACGAAGCCGTCTTTCGTCCGAGTCGGTATACGTTTAGTGCGCGCCGGTTCCCCGAGGGCGAATCGCCCGACGGCCATTGGCAGCTCCCTCGCCGATTGTCGCATCGCCGCTGCGACGTCTTGCGCGTTTCGGCGAACCTCGTGGGCGCTCGTTCGGGTAAGTCGGCTTAGTGGAGGGAGGGTGTGGGAACGGCTCGCGTGGACGGTCGTTGCCCAGCGCTGATCGCTTAATCGATGCAGTGAGCGCCGCTTATCGCTGCCCGCCGGCGTCCCTGACACAGTTCGGCCCTTTCTCCCCCGGCACCATCTTCTTTCTTTACGAGCACGTTCGGAGCTTTCCCCGTGGCGGCTTTGAAACGGGCTACTTCGGCGAAACCGAGTGTGGCGCTAAATACTCTCGCGCATGCGCGTTACATCGGGGCGCTTATTCGTCGATGCTCTCCACGGACCATTTCGATAAGGGCCTTCTGCCCGCTGCTATCTCGTCGACTGGGCTGTCCGACGCGGCCTGGGTGTGCGCTTTAGCTCCCTGCGGCGGAGTAGACCAGACGCCGCGCGCATCCTCACCGACGGGGCTCGGTGTATGAAGAGACACAATAAAAACAATTCCAGATCTTTTCGTTTTGCTTATTTAGAATGCATCTAGGCAAAAGCGACGTCGGCATTTGCGTAGCCTTCGTTTCGTCGTGTCACGACGTGACGGAATCGGCTTAATTTAGCGAGACGCTGCATTGGATCGCGTGGTAGCGTAGTTGGTGCCACCGTGGAGCACGTGGCTGGTTCCTCTGCGGGTCATGCGACCACCTCACGTCCCGCGCCGGCTACGTGACGTCACGGTCTCGCGTCACGATATCAGGTGACGTCGCGCTGGATCACGTAACTCCCAGCGCGACGTCACGGGGTCGACCGTGTAAAAACAGTCTGCGTTGTAGGACGTGAGGTTTCGGCTCACTGTCGCTGCGCAGCTGTTTTCTTGGGTCTAAGAATATTTTCAGCCGCGTCATTCGCCCTTGCGTAGATGGCAGCGATCGGCTCTCTCGAGAGCTTTGCGGGGAAGTAGACGCTCCAGGTTCGGTATGGCCACTGACGACGTAAGGAGCTCGGAACCTGGCTTTGTGCGTTCACGCTTCGTGGTTTGTCCCCGGCTGTCCTTGTCTGCTAAGGCCGAACTCCCATTGGCTCCGGAGGGGTAATAAGATGCTGGGGACGCTAGAAAAGTGTATGGATAGGCTCGGGAATCTTGTTCTTAGCGCAGAAATTCAACGTCCGCTAACTTCCAACATGGCGCAATTTTTTTTTGTGTGTGTGTGTGTGTGTGTGCGCGTGTGCGTGCGCGTGTGTGTGTGCGGTCGTGGTCGTGGTCGTTGAGTTTACGTTCGTCCGAAATGTTTGCGAAACAGTGCGCGGGTCTGCGCGGACTGCAAAGTGCAAACAGCAGCGTAAACAAATATTGACGCGTCTGATGGAGGAATTGTTTGCTCGCATCTCGTGGTCTCCCCGAGGTCTGTCTCGGACAGCGGTGCGACGTTCGATTCCTCCACCGTATCCGAGAAGGGCAATTTTGACGGTGGCGCTCTGCACCCCCCCCGTTTCTTTTCCTCCGAGGTGCTGTAAAACCCAGCCTAATCCAAACTGCGCAGTGCTACTGCGCAGTAGCCCTGCCCAGTAAAGGTGTTACACGGGCGGCTTTCCCTGCAAAATCGAAGCGTGACTGCGAGCAGGAGCTTTTAACCTATGTTTATCGCGACGTCGGAGCATGATAAGGTTTTCTTTTTGTGTTTGTATCGGTTTGTGTCTGCGTTTTGCCGCGTCTGCAGAAAGGGGGATTTTGTGACCAAAGTCTGCTTTGTACTTTATTTTTAATTTTACGCTTACATTTTATGCGTTCGTCTGTGTGTGTCTGTGTGCGTGCGCGCACGAGCGCACGACTCATACACAGAGCGGGTTGTGCGTGTTCAAGCTGAGGTCTGCTGATAACTTTCCGTGTCTTTTATTTGGTATGTGTGTGTGAGAGAGAGGGAGAACGTGGTAGGACTTCATTTATACGCACTTCGCAAATATTGATTTCGGACTGTAGGGACGAACTCTTTCGAGCGAGCTTTTCCCCTTTGGGAACTTAGAGTGCTGGGTACGTTTTGATTGAGTTTTGGAGACTGCAAATATTGCCGCATTAAATATAAAAAAAAAACTAATTTGGTCGCCACGTGTTTCTTTTTTCTCTATTATTAACAGCCGTGAAACTTTCTCGTTTTTTTTTTTTTTTTTTTTTTTAGGTAGAGGGATTAGTTACTTGTTTTTCTTTTCTTTGTGATTCGTTGGCATTAAAAATATGTAGCTCTCTCGAACTGGATTATTTTTTTATTTGTTTTGTTTTCTGCAGTTCTATGTCAGTCCTTGTTATCGTCGGCTAGAAATCTCTGTTCGCCCCTCCACCACTTCTAACGAAGCGGTGGTCTGGCGAGACATGACTCGCAAAAATAAGGTTGATTCCTTAATGAACTACTTGAGTGCGTAGACTAAGACGCTGTTACCTCCGTTAAATATGACATTATCATCCGCAGATGATCGATAATGCCAAACCAGCTGAGGGCGGGGAAAGGCTTTGGGGGTATCTTATTTCTGATAAACTTCACGTCGCGATTAGTTACATATTCCTGATACAAACTTCCAACTGGTGTTCTAGCCATTCTTTTTTTTTAAATTTCCTACACGAAGATTTTACATTTAATAGGAACTGATTCGAAATGGCTCGCCCAATAGCGAATAAACGCGTTCTCGTCAAAGTGTGTTTTTATATTGAACACGTCCTGCAGAACCCAGGGATCCTGTTTTCGATCCCCTCCCCTCCCCGTTTCGATCTGGATGAGCGTCGTATTGGCGTGCGGTCGTGTATCACTACTGCGTGGTGCACGTTAAAGACCCCGAGCCACCGGTTGTACTGCACTGGATAAATTGCTCGTCTACACCTGAGACACCGGACGCCCATTGGAGCCGGACAACTCTCCGCTGTCGAAACGTGCGCAGCGCCTGCAATTACTTTTTATGTGTCGGTAGAATTCGGGGGGGATTCTTTTAGGCGCAATCGCGGTTCTCCGTCGTGGATCCATTATTGGCTGTGGTGAGAAATGAGAGACAACAGTTAAAAAAACTGAGATCACAGAATGAGCGCCAGTAATTTAAATAAAGATAATCAACATTTGGATAGCAGAATGACGACATCAAGGGTGTAACGCGAATTGGTTCCGAACACGCCTTGACAGATACGTCGATGTAAATACAGGCACAGGCGGCAGCGAAACACAAATACAGTAAAACTAATTAATATTCTCTTCCGCATTGGAGGACTGTGGTGTTTCGCCGGCCCACTCAGCCCGCTATAACCTCCACTGCACAAGAAGGAGCTTGCGCAATATCAACGAAGCAGTCAGAAAGATCGATATCTGTATTACTGTGCTAGGCGAATAGATGCGTCTGTTAGTTCGCTGCCCCTCCACTGTGTTGGTTTTCGTACATGAATGTGAAAAAAGTAAAGAAAACGAAAATCAGCCTTGAGCTAACAACGAACGCATCTTCCGTTGTTTTTTACGGAGGGTCTGTTTAGAGGTATGGTTTCATAGAGCGAGATGACTGAGAAAAAAAAAAAAGTGTAACGCAAAAATCTAACACACTAAAGTGAGCGATGAGACCTGATCAGATCCATAATTATACACCAATTTAATTTCGCGCCGAATTTAGTGCAACGAAAGTACGCTAAGGTAATTGAAATTTAGCGTGATTCGCAAGAGCACGAAAGCTAATAAGCACCTACCGAAGCTCGAAACACGTTCTGTCTCCCCGATTTCAGGACTAGAATATATTAACAAAAAATGGTCAGGCTGCAGGCGAGCTGGTGTATGTTGATGATGATATTAAAATCCTGAGACTGGGAAGGAAACTTGAAAAAAAAAAAAAAAAAGAAATGGAAGAAGACACGGAAAAAAAAATATTTCTATGACTTCTTACACTTTTTTTATGTTTTCTTTCAAGTCTCAGGATTTTAACATCATGATTGAGATATATTGCATTTTTTGTCTTTTGTTTCATTTTCTGCACCAACGTAAACGATCGCTTTTTAAAAACAGCATTTCTTAAAATTATTTTAGATCTTCGTGGTTAATAGTTGCTGCCACATTTCACCGCTTGCCCTTTTCTGTTCTCTCCCCACCTGTTATGGGGACAATCCGTTGTACGCGTCTCCTAGTCAGCGCGCCGGCCGCTGTGAGTGGAAGACCGCGTGCAATTCCAATTACCCCCAGAGAGCCCTACCCTAGAAAACGAATTTCGATCGCAGAAGAACACGACCCTGAGTGTATACTTCGTCGGCGGGAGCTTGCCGTACCCATCAACCGTTTCGCTTCCATCACTGACCCCGCCCTCAGCGCGTGCCTGACGGCGGGAAAAGCGTGATCACGTGGCACCAGGCAGGCGTACGGCTGGTCCAAGGAGGACGTAGCTTCCACCAGACTGTCTGCTTAGGGGTCGACGAACAGTATGCACTTTCTCGGGGAGCATGCGCAGGTGCAATCACTGGATCTGCGGAACGAGCTCCGCGAACGACGTGCTGAAGAAACCTTTCGCCCGAACACTGGAGTTTGCGTCGCAACACTCGACTTGGCGCCAGCAGCGTGTCATAACCAGTCTCCCCAATTTATTTTTTCGTTCAAAATAGGGATTAGTTTTCCCGCGTTGTTCATAAAGTATTTGCGCGGAACGTAGGTGTTTCCAGCGTGTATCCCGTTAGACGGGGGAAAAAAAAAGGGAGGGGGGGGGTGTTTGTAGGGAAACAGCCGGGAGAGGTTTCACAGAGGATTGTCTGTTGCGTTGCTTCGTGGCGGGTAGATGCTCAAATCTGTTTTCCGCTGAATTTAGCGGCAACATTTTTCCCCGCTATGTTTAGCGGGAAATGTTTCACCACTATGATATACCGGGAATGTTTTTGTCCCCTCAATCGAGTTATTCGGTTACGACGACGATCAAACACCACCGATCACTTCGTTAAACGTGAATTAAATGAAATGAAATTAAACGTTAAATAACCGTTCATACCGTGGTTATTAGTTTGAACAAGACATTCTACGACCCGAGACGGAGGTTTACAGAGGGACAAACACAAACGTCTATTTTTGTTTGTCCCTCTTTGTAAACATCCGTCTCGGGCTGTAGAATGTCTTATAATACCCAGCTCGCCTGACTAAGCTGGGGGACTTTGAACAGTTTAACGCGCGAAGAAAAACAATCGAACTGCTAAATCGGGTGTTCGTTCTTCTCTTTTAGCACAACTTGACTTAACGTAATGTTATACGTAATAAGGTACTCTCTCCAGGGATTATTTTCGCCATTCTTGTCCAGCTCGCTTGCACCTTTGCATTTAATTGCATTATAATCATAAAGATAAAGTGCGTTTTGCGTTACTAAAACCTGCATGGCGGTGGTGAATGTCTACGTGCGTTATGATTGTGCGATTGCGTGCAGTAGTCCTCGCGGTTCATTCGCGAGGACTACTGCACGTCCAAAAACCTAAATTCTGTTGTTGTTGTTTGTTTTTTTTTGTTTTTTTTTTTAGGGGAAGATTTTGAGGAGGTTGTTCGTTATATTCGGCGTATACTGGGCTAAAGAGAATTTGAGCTGTCGGTGTTTTGTCTTTACTCTATACTATCAAAACATTTAAAAAAATTACTTCTTGCCTTAATTTTTTTTTTTAGACACAAAGTTTAGGTTAGCTGAAAAAAAAAGCAAGTTTGTTCTGCATGACGAGACTCTGTTACCCGTTTATATCACTCAGCGGGCATCAACAACGAAACAGCAGAAAACAATCAAGAAATGAAAAAAAAAACAGTAAAACAACAAGCCGTATCAAAAACGCACCTACACATAGCAAGTTTGAGACTTTAGGGAACCGTTTTTGCACAAACGATACGATGCGATCGGCTTTCCGGTATGGAGTGCGCATGCAGTAGGTCACCGCTGCCTTACCGTAGTCCAGTGTCCGAACCGTAAGCTCTGATCGTGTGCTCAAATCGGCTGATATCAGAAGCGTCCCGACTTGTTTATAGAACGGCTGTTCCGCGGTGGGAAGAGGCTTACCGAAGCTTCAAACGTGAATGAAGGCATTTGTTGTTGTGCCCGGAAGAAATATCGTGGTCGCGGTGAGAGAATCAAGTCGAATTCACGACAAATGAAACAGAAAACAAACGAAACGTGAACCAGACACCAATGCTTTCTTAGAATCATATCGTTCGTTTGTCTCAGTTTGCGGGGTATGGTGGCGTAGCTCAGTTGGTTGAAGCGTCGCTCTCCCATTGTGATGAATGCACCGACGACATGGGTTCAAGCCGTGCCCGATGACCTTCTTCTAACACCCGATCCGTTAACGGCTGATAGTGGATCGGGTGTGCGACGTTTGCAGCGCGGAGCGGAGGTGAGTTACGTCGTCTTTGTGGAGGCGAAGTTTTCGTAGCACACCCACTTCATCTATCAACGGAAGGTCGAACGCGCCTAGTCTCGCCCTCAACAATCTCCTCCTTTGTATACGGTGGCCAAGTCCAATAATGTGACTTTTTCTAAGCTTTTCTCGCCAGGTACAGCCAATCCGAACTCACTGCCAAACAGTCACGAAGATCGTCTGCTCCTTTAGCAGACGAGCTCTTCTGTCAGGGTGGGGACGCCGCCGCCACATTTAGCGCTCCCATTGTAGCAAAACGAGAGAAAATATGGTTAGTTCCACAAATTTGGCTTCAGGATATTTGTGAAAAGGAAAATGTTTTCCCTTCAGTGCTGTGAAATCACCAAACACATTGCGCATTTCCGTTGCCAGGGGGCGCGACTTGCACCGATCGTCTGCAAACGCGGTTCTCTAAAAGCCGCTTCATAGAAAACGATCGTTCCGAGCTCCCAATTCGAGGTACCGATCGTTTGGTCTATCGACCGTGTTTTATTCCGGTTCATTAAAACTTCCTAACATATACAATGGTTACTTAAAACAATTATCTGGGATTACACACAAAATGGAGCACGGGGTACAAAATCAAGAAAACTAAGTTAATTGCACTTCCATATTCTTTTTCAATGGGGCGTGATAGAAGATATGTTTACGCTGTTTTTAAGGCTGCGTCTTGAGACGCAGTCCTGCATAATTTCTAGAGCTTATATCGGGAAAGCGGCATTTCTCGAGTCGTTCGCATTCTAAGCGCCGGTATTGCGAGGCGATCAGGCATCGTCGAACCCGGATGGAGAACACAACTGTGCGTTATAAGGACCTCTGTCGTTTAACGAAGGCTACCAACTTGGAGTGAAATTGCGCTAGAGCTGGGAGCTCTTAGAGGGCGTCTTCAGCTTCGTTAAGTAACTATGAGTAATGTAAACTATTACAAATGGGAAGGGGGGGAGGGGGGGGAGGTTTTCAATACGCGTCTAAAGGTCATGGACGAAGCCTTATTACTTGAGTGTGCACAGAACCTCACTGACCTTTGAACGTTTTTATTGGTGCGCGTTCGAGGTTATGAGACGCGAAGGGATGGCGATATTAATTTAGATTGCCGTTGATGTTGCGGCCTAATGGTGATACTGAACCAGGACTTCCAGAAAAGCTAGTGGATGGCTCCGAGCCGTTTGGCTTAAACTGCACTGCAGTCGCTTAGAGGGCGTGAGTATGGAAGTGTTCATTTATGTGTACATAAATCTTCTCCATTGAGAATTGCCCCTAAACCATTTGCATCTAACCTGTATCACGATTAGGCTAATTGTCCAGAAGTTTTTTTTTTTTTTTTTTGCGTATTGAGAAAAGCGGACGAGCTCACTTGAGGTATAGTCCCTGGAAGTATACAAGTAAATCCAAAATGAGCTGGTGTGTTGACAAAAAAAAAAAAAAAGCCGATTTTTTTTTTATAAGTAAACTGTAGGCATCGAAGAACGCCCAGTATCTGGCCACATGTAGCGCAAACGAAACCGAACATAATGCCTAACTTTAAAAACTTGCCCTTATATAAATAAAAAAAATTATAACAAAAACAAAATTGGCAAGGAAACGGGACGCGTTCCTGGTAATATGGTGGAAAGTTGGGCGAATTGGTGGTAATGATTAACGAAAAGTTTGATTTCTTTGTTTGATTAACAAACGAAAGTAATGATTTATTCGCGCGGATAAGTCAGGCTCTGTGTACGAATGTACAAGTTCGATATTACGGTGCGCACAGGCGCTTGAATCGAGTTTGAGATGCTCTACAAGCGCTATCTCACGATCGATAGCCTCGTTTGTTTGTTTTTCGTTTCCCTCGTTCATTATTCCTACGTGACGTCACCCCAGCTGTCACTCGAGGCCGCCATGTTGCGGTGTCGCTTCCATCGCCGAAATAGCTGGGCCGGCTTTTTTTATCCATCGACTGGTGGCGTGTCGGGCGCCACGTCCACGAATAGAAAGTGATCGCCATCAACGTGTGAGATATGTTGGCTACAGCTCTTTTCTTTTACCGCTCGGATGCGACGCGCGTGTTCAAAATGTATTTTGGGTGTGGAGTTAACGAGATGCTCGCGTGAGAAAGAAAAATGCGAAAGGGGCACGAAATCAAGCGATATATCGATCACTCTATCGAGCGCGTTCACAGCAGCTGTCCTCGACAAAACGGCACTTTGCCTTTTTTTATATATATGTATTTCATTTATATGGCCATCTCTAAGGGTTTTCGTGTCCGCGTCTGGGTTGTAATCTCCATCTTGACGTAACATCGATGGCGTCACATGTTCCCAACATTTGGTGTTGAGGGAAGGATGTCTCTGGTCATCTTTTTTAAGGGAAGTGGCCACCGAAGTCACGTCACGCATCACCATGACGACACATAATACTGCCACGTCTTGGTGTCGTGGCCTAACGTTTCGTCACGTCGCGTGACATAGCGTCATGTCAGACTATGACGTCAGGTTATTCAGTCGTACGACACGGTGTAAGGTAGCCCGTTCTCAAGACACGTGGTCGCTCGATAAAACGCCGCGCGACACCGTGCCGCCAGGTTACATCGTGTCCGGCACCATGACGTCATGTGACACTCGCGGTACGTGTGTTACGCACAGGTGGTGCATATTTCCTATAAAATTTCCAAAGAGGAAACTTGCCCGAGGAAAAAGTAAAGAAAGAAAAAGGCTTAGCTCCTGTGGAACCGGAGCGAAGCCACCGGTCTTTAAACTATAGGGCACCCTATTGTGTGAAGACCGGTGGCTTCGCTGTGTTTCCATAGGAGCTGAGCCGTTTTTTTTTTTTTTTTTTACTTTTTAGGCAAGTTTGCTTTCTTCAAATTTTATAGAACAAAATGCACCACCTGTGTGCCACGCTGCAGAAAAGATCGTAGCGCGATAGGTTGAGAAACCTATTTTCGCGGTCGATTTAAAGAGCCTGGCCGCTATTTGAGACACCCTGTATATCTAAAGAAGCGATGGGAGAAGAGGAGACCAGAGCGAGCGCGTTCGAATGCGTTCGAAAAGTGAGTAGCGAGTGCGACAAAGATAGCTAGCTTTATGTCTACCCACACTGCATTCCAACCCAGCTCTCTTCTCCTGGCTTTTATCTGCCTCAAACAACTTGTTCGAAGTGGCAGTACACATGCCTACATGTTTCCTTTGATTGCGTCTTGTCGTGCCTAGTAAAATCCTTTTTGGCTGCAGTCGGAGACGAGTATTTTTACACAATCAAGGACAGTAGTAATTCTCCTCACGTGGGCGGCTCTAACAAACGTGGAATTTTGCTGGCTCGCTTAGCATCGAATGGATACTGGGGTGAAATATATTTACGCTCTTTGTGCCTCCATATTAATCCTTAATTTTCTGGACTACTAATGAACGTTCGTTTAGTTCCTCCGTCACCGGGTATTTTTCTTTACTAATTAACGAACCCACGCAAAAAAATATGAAACAAACACGGGCACGTCCTTTTTGGGCAAACTGCATTAGCGTGGCGTCGTATTTATTATTATTATTTTTTTTTTTGCGCGGAAGACTTGGCAAAGTGCAGTCTTTATTTTGGATCGTCTTACTCATCTTTCTCCCGGCATTTTGATTGGCGGGAATAAAGCGGAGATAATTAATCAAAGAAGCTGACCGAGGAAGGAACATGAGGCGGGCTGCAGCGTCTCTTCCCACAGTGAGGCATCAGCCGGAATTTCGAAAGCGTGTACCGCGGAGTTTGTAATTAATGAGAATCAAGTTCCTTCGTGTTTTTTTTTTTTTTTTTTTCTTGTTCCGTTTTTAGCAGGCCGAAGGCTTTTCGCCGTCTCGAAGTCTTCGTTTTTCGCTGATTGCCGAGTAGCTGGAACTCGGTGGTGGCTGAGCAAAAATCCTTTCTAAGCATTTTAAGCGTATAATACGCAAGGTGTTTTTGAGGAGCTCTGTGTGTGAAGCAAACCTGCACCCTCGTCCCGTTTTGTAATACGCCAGGTCTTGCTTGAAATTAAGATGGTCCCAGGTCCAAAAACAAAGAAAAAGCGCCCCTGTGAAAGAAACGAGACAAAAATTACACGTTTACTCTAAATTTGTTTCTCTGGCTTTCAAGGGAAACGGCAACCAAAAGTTGCCAGTACTCTTTGGCTCGAGGGAGTTAGTTTGGGATGTCCGATTGCATCTTCAAAATCCCTTTATAGTTTGGATTTTTGTTTTATATGAGGATAGTCTAACAAGCACGACTGTCAGTCTGGCAACAAGTGACACGTTCCCTCCACTATCTTGTGTTTTCCACGTGCACACCTTTCCCACAAGGACGCAGCCATCTTGAACGTCGTCACTTCTAGTATGCGTTAGAACATCGTTTTAATCTCTCCACGCCGCTGGAAGGTGTTTACGAAAAATGCGTTATTGTTTCGCATTCTTGTTTTGCCTCACCTATATTTTCTCGCATATTTCAGGTTGAAATAATCGTAAGGGTGCAGGCGAGCTAGTGAATATTAACCATGTTGAATTAACCTGAGACTGCGGTAGAGAAGAAACATCAAAACGTAGAAGGGAAAGAAAATAAACAGGACGACGTCTCAAACTCAGCTCACGTTTTGAGGTTTCTTCTACGTTTTGATGCTTCTTTTCTACCCCAGTCTCAGGTTAATTCAACAGATTGAAATATCTATTATTTTTTCGTCCCGCATACCAGATACGGAACCCACGTGACGGACGTCTCTCGAGAAGATGGCTCGCCATATTGGTCACAAACTCCGCCCATCGACAAAACTCGTAGTGTCTGGCTGAGAAGGTAGAAGAAAATTGCCATTTTTCATATACAATTTGTTCTCAGCCGAGATCTCTTTGAGGATACAGCTTTGTTGGGTGGGTGTTCCATTTTTGCTTATTAAACGGAACAAAAGAAGAAATGTTAATTTCTTCGGAAGCCACTCTACGTGCGACTTTAGACTTCGCTGCACATGAAGTAAGCTAACAGTTACAAAAAATCCTAAAACAGGTCCAGAAGAATGGGCTCATGCCAAAATGAGCAAGATGATAATGATAATAACAATAATAATTATAATAATCGTTTTTCGCAACGAAGTTTAAACGTGGTCTAGAGTTAGGACTGCTCAACGCGGGAAATATTTTTGAACTAGGACTATAGCAACATCTCTCATCTCTCCTTTTCAGTGCTCACGGAAGAAAATATCGTAATAATAATAATAATAATAATAATAATAATAATAATAATAATAATAATATATTTATTCACGAGAGAAGAATTACCAAGTTCAGCTTCGGACCTGGTCAAAGCCGGCAAGGGCTTGTGGGACCAGATCCAGCAAGAGAAGAATCAAACGGCGAGCTCGCATATTGTCACACAGTATGTAAAAATAAAAGAAGAGAAGAAAATAATAATAATAATAATAATAATGAAAAAGAATGAGTGGTCCCGTGGAACGTTCCAAAAAAGTGCGACCAGAAAGCCCCGTAGCACGCCTCTCCATTCCGAAGCGGAATTTTGCGCTTTGGCTCGAAGAGCGTGGAAGCGCGGCGGCTAATTTAATACCCGAGGAATAACATCGCCCAGCCGCTGTACACACCCCGTACTTCCCGTGCTCACAGTGCGGTGGGAGCAACGCGCTTGCCGGACCAATCATTTGCCTCTCTTTCATCACCTGACCCCGCTCTCGGCGCGTGGGTGGGAGCGTGATCGCATATCGAAAGGTGGTCGCATGACCGGTCCAACGAGCTCGTAGCTTCCACCGCACTGTCAGCTTAGGGGCGAACCTAAACTGACCGCCCGGATAGGGGACGCAACGAGTTCCCTTTGTTCCCGTATCGATTCCAAGGCCTTCCGCTCTTCCTTTACGGAATGTTTTCACGCCGGCGGCGATAGGGAGTGGGCACTGTGCGCGTACTACCACATTTGCTCACGGTCACCGAAGCGCGACAGCGAGATTGCTCTGGGCTCGAATTGGCTCGGTCGGGCTTGACTGGGCTTGTCTACGTTCGGCTTGGCTTCGCCGGACGAACCTGGAGTACATTTAATTGGCCTTGGTTCTGTATGGTTCGGTTGGTCGGCGGGTGGAGTAGGGTCCTGTAGGGTTGGGCCTGCTCGGCTCGACTTGGCCCGACTCGGCTCGGCTCGGGTCGCATCGGATTGGGTCGGCTAGGCTCTGCTCGGGACGAACAGGCTCGGCTTTGGTCGTCTTGGCTCGGCTCCGGTCGGATCGGGTCGGGTCGGATCGAGTCTGGTTGGATCGGGTTCGGTCGGGTCGGGTCGGGTCGGGTCGGGTCGGGTCGGGTCGGGTCGGGTCGGGTCGGGTCGGGTCGGGTCGGGTCGCGTTGGTGATAAAATAAACTAAGACTCGTTTTTTGGGCTATTACATGCCTCGTAACTTAAAATAAAACACTGTCTCCAGCATGCTTCCGTAAAGATATCCCTAGAGCAAACTGGCCCCAAGCAATAAATTCGGTTTCACGGAATCCAAATTTTTTTTCTCTGAACGTTCGTTGCGCAAATTGCGTGGCCAAACTTAGCTACGTATCTTTAGGAATCCGATACCTCAGATGCATTGTTAAGCGAAACCTTGGCTCAAAAGTCTTCGAAAAGCTCTGAGGCTCGCCCCGTCTTTTACGTCGTCTCGGGGATCGGGTTTTTCATTGTTCCTTTGTCTGCACGGGCCACTTTAGCGTTTGGGCAACTAGAAAGACGAACATCGGGCAGTTGATGAAAGCGGTAGACTCGAGGGCGTAGAAAAAGCTAAATTAGAATAAAGCATAGGCCAAGATGCTAGGTAGCGACGACGTCATTAGCGGAGTACAGGGGGTTGTAATTACAGTACTTTTTCTTTTCTCTGTCGTTTTTGATAAAAGGTGTGCCATTGACGCCATTAAGATTACGTAGACCAGGGCCGTTTGTATGTTGGCCTGGAACTCCGAGCACCAGGTCGTTGTTTTGTAAGATGTTTCTGGTCTAACTCCTGCACGTGTTTGAAGTCGAGGTTCGAACCAAGCAGACCTGTTAAAAAAAACCAAGACATACGTTGATTGCAGTTTTCCAGAGGTGAGCGCAAGTTCGTCTGCTTCTTTTGCAGGGGTTGTGGTGACGTCAGAACGGCGAGCTCTGTATGGCTCTGATTGAAGGACAGTGGGCAGACCTCAAAGCAAGCTGCCTTGAGGTCTACCCCTATCCTTCATTCAGAACCAATCAGAGTTCGGCGTTCTGACGTCACCACAACCCGTGCAAAAAAAGCAAACGAACTTGCGCTCTGGATTGCCTCCACTGCATCCTCCGAACGCATTCAAATGCGAAAGCCAAGCGCCGGACGCCGGCGTTCCGTGTTCTTAAGCGTTCGGCGAGTTCAGTGGAAGCGAATGGAGCTAGCTTTAGGTATACCCAGTAATCATTTCAACGGAGCTTCTGCCGTGTTGCGGCGATTCTCGTCGAGCTTCAGCACGTTGGCCGCTTGGGGCAGGTCGGAGATAGACGAATAATGACGTCATGCGCACGTCTTGTCTTTTATGTGGTATTGCTACACATCGATGCTGGTTGTTTTTTCTTAGTGAGGCGACTCCAGATGACTTCCATGGTATTGTTAAATGGCAACTCCGGTCCATACTTTCGATTTTGGGATTATGACTGTTCTTAGTGCAGTCATGCGTCCCTGAATTGCGAGGTGTAATTTTTTTCTCGTTATTGTGCGTAGTTCGAAAGATATCGACGCCTCAAAGTTTTGTTTGGGGCGCGGCCAACAAAACCGAAACTAGCCGCTCGAGGCCCCGGCAACACTGGAAATCAGCCGCTATGTGAACGTGACGTCAGGATCGTTCTCGTTCAACGAGTAGGCAGGCCGAGCGACACCTACCTCTGTTGCGCTAGCCGTCTAAAGATAGGAGCTAAGCTGATTATGTTTTAATTCTGTATACGTGGTAGTGATCCAGCATATGTCAAGAGTTAGTGCGTATACCCAAAAGCTAGCGACCGGAAAACCCGTGAACTCGTTCGGTGCCGTACTCGGCGGCCGCCGCCGTGCGTGCGCTATGCCGTACTCGTCGCTTGTATACCCAAAAGCTAGCGACTGGAAAACGAGCGAACTCGTTCGGTGCCGTACGCGGCGGCTGTCGCCTTGCGTGCGGTTTTCCGTACTCGTCGCTAGGCCTAAATTGTCATCGGGACTTCGTGGATGGAGCGGCGTTGATCTACGTCGCGCTGCCAGTGACGTACAGTACTGGGGGCCCTCTCGCTTTCGCGCTGCGGGTCAGTCCCAGACACGAAGCTTTGAGGCTCTCCGGCGTAGACCGTGGCGCCCGAACACACGTGTGCTGGGCTGCACGTCTGTTTTTTTGTTCTTTTTTCCTCGGGCGCGTAAAAGCCGAAGTCCAAAGTCCACTCGTCGAACAGCGTTCACCCACGCCTTTTCCGATTTCCGGTCCGTAGGAAACTTGTGAAAAAGCACCTCCGGGGTTGCGCAGAGGGTTGTTTGAGCAGCCCACAGCGCTAGAAGTTGTACTCGGCACCTTTCGAGAAACAGCTAGGCAGTCTTGGGCGCACCGAGTTGCTCGCTAAAACGAGTCTTGGAGTTCTCACAAGCAAATAAACAAAAGGCTATACCGAAGCTACACGGGCTACAGATTAAAGCAACGGCTAAACACGCCCATAACACGCCGAAGTAGCGGTGGTAGCGGCTCAAAGAAGCGCACTCTGCGCAACGCCCGGACCGGAGGAAAAAAAGAGAACGATACTGACGTCACGGCGCAATGTTGCTTTAGCGATCGGCAACCCGCTGGCCGCCCGCTAAGGAGCAGCGGCTCGCGGCGGGTCGCATTTTTATTGTCGGCTTTAGTTGAGAATGCGGCGTCCCCCGGACGTAATATTTTGGCTGAGGTCGTCTTTTGTGTCACTACAGCGATACCAGTAATTTATTTTATTTTGAGTTTTGGCCGGAGTTGCCCTTTAAGGTCAAGTCGCTCGTTGCTGGGGGGGGGGGGGGGGATGGGGAATGGAATAACTATGTACGGGGAATGGGAATAACCAGCAAGTTCTGGATGTATAGGGAGTGGGGACATACGGCAAGTTCTGGATGTACAGGGGGAATGGGGATGTACAGCAAGTTCTGGATGTGCTGGGAATGGGGGTATACAGCAAGTTCTGGATGTACAGGGGGAATGGGGATATACAGCAAGTTCTGGATGTACAGGGGGAATAGGGATATACAGCAAGTTCTGGATGTACAGGGGGAATGGGGATATACAGCAAGTTCTGGATGTACAGGGGGAATAGGGATATACAGCAAGTTCTGGATGTACAGGGGGAATAGGGATATACAGCAAGTTCTGGATGTACAGGGAATGGGGGTATACAGCAAGTTCTGGATGTACAGGGGGAATGGGGATATACAGCAAGTTCTGGATGTACAGGGGGAATAGGGATATACAGCAAGTTCTGGATGTACAGGGGGAATGGGGATATACAGCAAGTTCTGGATGTACAGGGGGAATAGGGATATACAGCAAGTTCTGGATGTACAGGGGGAATGGGGATATACAGCAAGTTCTGGATGTACAGGGGGAATGGGGATATACAGCAAGTTCTGGATGTACAGGGGGAATAGGGATATACAGCAAGTTCTGGATGTACAGGGGGAATGGGGATATACAGCAAGTTCTGGATGTATAGGGAGTGGGGACATACGGCAAGTTCTGGATGTACAGGGGGAATGGGGATATACAGCAAGTTCTGGATGTACAGGGGGAATGGGGATATACAGCAAGTTCTGGATGTACAGGGGGAATGGGGATATACAGCAAGTTCTGGATGTATAGGGAGTGGGGACATACGGCAAGTTCTGGATGTACAGGGGGAATGGGGATATACAGCAAGTTCTGGATGTATAGGGAGTGGGGACATACGGCAAGTTCTGGATGTACAGGGGGAATAGGGATATACAGCAAGTTCTGGATGTACAGGGGGAATGGGGATATACAGCAAGTTCTGGATGTATAGGGAGTGGGGACATACGGCAAGTTCTGGATGTACAGGGGGAATGGGGATATACAGCAAGTTCTGGATGTACAGGGGGAATAGGGATATACAGCAAGTTCTGGATGTACAGGGGGAATGGGGATATACAGCAAGTTCTGGATGTACAGGGGGAATGGGGATATACAGCAAGTTCTGGATGTACAGGGGGAATAGGGATATACAGCAAGTTCTGGATGTACAGGGGGAATGGGGATATACAGCAAGTTCTGGATGTATAGGGAGTGGGGACATACGGCAAGTTCTGGATGTACAGGGGGAATGGGGATATACAGCAAGTTCTGGATGTACAGGGGGAATAGGGATATACAGCAAGTTCTGGATGTACAGGGGGAATGGGGATATACAGCAAGTTCTGGATGTACAGGGGGAATGGGGATATACAGCAAGTTCTGGATGTATAGGGAGTGGGGACATACGGCAAGTTCTGGATGTACAGGGGGAATGGGGATATACAGCAAGTTCTGGATGTACAGGGAATGGGGGTATACAGCAAGTTCTGGATGTACAGGGGGAATGGGGATATACAGCAAGTTCTGGATGTACAGGGGGAATAGGGATATACAGCAAGTTCTGGATGTACAGGGGGAATAGGGATATACAGCAAGTTCTGGATGTACAGGGGGAATGGGGATATACAGCAAGTTCTGGATGTATAGGGGGAATAGGGATATACAGCAAGTTCTGGATGTACAGGGGGAATAGGGATATACAGCAAGTTCTGGATGTACAGGGGGAATGGGGATATACAGCAAGTTCTGGATGTACAGGGAATGGGGGTATACAGCAAGTTCTGGATGTACAGGGGGAATGGGGATATACAGCAAGTTCTGGATGTAAAGGGGGAATAGGGATATACAGCAAGTTCTGGATGTACAGGGGGAATGGGGATGTACAGCAAGTTCTGGATGTACAGGGAATGGGGGTATACAGCAAGTTCTGGATGTACAGGGGGAATGGGGATATACAGCAAGTTCTGGATGTACAGGGGGAATAGGGATATACAGCAAGTTCTGGATGTACAGGGGGAATGGGGATATACAGCAAGTTCTGGATGTACAGGGGGAATAGGGATATACAGCAAGTTCTGGATGTACAGGGGGAATGGGGATATACAGCAAGTTCTGGATGTACAGGGGGAATGGGGATATACAGCAAGTTCTGGATGTACAGGGGGAATAGGGATATACAGCAAGTTCTGGATGTACAGGGGGAATAGGGATATACAGCAAGTTCTGGATGTACAGGGGGAATGGGGATATACAGCAAGTTCTGGATGTACAGGGGGAATGGGGATATACAGCAAGTTCTGGATGTATAGGGAGTGGGGACATACGGCAAGTTCTGGATGTACAGGGGGAATGGGGATATACAGCAAGTTCTGGATGTACAGGGAATGGGGGTATACAGCAAGTTCTGGATGTACAGGGGGAATGGGGATATACAGCAAGTTCTGGATGTACAGGGGGAATAGGGATATACAGCAAGTTCTGGATGTACAGGGGGAATAGGGATATACAGCAAGTTCTGGATGTACAGGGGGAATGGGGATATACAGCAAGTTCTGGATGTATAGGGAGTGGGGACATACGGCAAGTTCTGGATGTACAGGGGGAATGGGGATATACAGCAAGTTCTGGATGTACAGGGAATGGGGGTATACAGCAAGTTCTGGATGTACAGGGGGAATGGGGATATACAGCAAGTTCTGGATGTACAGGGGGAATAGGGATATACAGCAAGTTCTGGATGTACAGGGGGAATGGGGATATATACAGCAAGTTCTGGATGTACAGGGGGAATGGGGATATACAGCAAGTTCTGGATGTACAGGGGGAATGGGGATATACAGCAAGTTCTGGATGTACAGGGGGAATAGGGATATACAGCAAGTTCTGGATGTACAGGGGGAATGGGGATATACAGCAAGTTCTGGATGTACAGGGGGAATAGGGATATACAGCAAGTTCTGGATGTACAGGGGGAATGGGGATATACAGCAAGTTCTGGATGTACAGGGGGAATGGGGATATACAGCAAGTTCTGGATGTACAGGGGGAATAGGGATATACAGCAAGTTCTGGATGTACGGGGGGAATAGGGATATACAGCAAGTTCTGGATGTACAGGGGGAATGGGGATATACAGCAAGTTCTGGATGTATAGGGAGTGGGGACATACGGCAAGTTCTGGATGTACAGGGGGAATGGGGATATACAGCAAGTTCTGGATGTACAGGGAATGGGGGTATACAGCAAGTTCTGGATGTACAGGGGGAATGGGGATATACAGCAAGTTCTGGATGTACAGGGGGAATAGGGATATACAGCAAGTTCTGGATGTACAGGGGGAATGGGGATATACAGCAAGTTCTGGATGTACAGGGGGAATAGGGATATACAGCAAGTTCTGGATGTACAGGGGGAATGGGGATATACAGCAAGTTCTGGATGTACAGGGGGAATGGGGATATACAGCAAGTTCTGGATGTACAGGGGGAATAGGGATATACAGCAAGTTCTGGATGTACAGGGGGAATAGGGATATACAGCAAGTTCTGGATGTACAGGGGGAATGGGGATATACAGCAAGTTCTGGATGTACAGGGGGAATGGGGATATACAGCAAGTTCTGGATGTACAGGGGGAATAGGGATATACAGCAAGTTCTGGATGTACAGGGGGAATGGGGATATACAGCAAGTTCTGGATGTACAGGGGGAATAGGGATATACAGCAAGTTCTGGATGTACAGGGAATGAGGATATACAGCAAGCTCTGGGAATTAAGCGGGGAACTTTCTGCACGCCCAGCGAACCCTCTCCGTCCGCGGCTACAATCATGGGGAGACCTGCCTACCCAGCTCGAGACAAGAACGCTTCCGCTGAAACAACACGATTCTTAAACGGCCCGGTATTCGTGCAACTCTCTCTGCAGGAAGAACAAAAGCAAAGCAATGCTCGATTCTGACATCATTTTCCTGTGACGCTATTTGTCAACGCTGACCTCACTTCGTCTTGAATCTTCGCATTCGTTGATTCTGGCGTCGGGTCTCAAGTTCTGCCTCCTTGCCACACGAAGGTGCAATGGTACTACCGTGACTCTGACGTGAGGTCTGGAGTGCTACTTCCTCACTACACGACTGTGCAATATAGTAGTGTGTGCAAACATAAACGAGACACCCCCCGCTATTACGACGGCGCTATAGTATCGCTTGTATGGCGAGCCCGCTCGGAAATGCAATATGGTATTGCCGCGCGCAGGGCCGAGAAAGCAACGCGCGGTCACGGGCTTCTATACTCCGTTTCACCTTCCGTCCGAGCACAGCGGACGCTAGGAGCCGTCCCAGCCAATGCGGCGGTGAGGGAGTGTCATGCGACCTTGAGCTCCCTGCGTCGCCCCGCCTTACCGGCAGGTCACGCGACTTTCTCCCGGCGCTGGATCGGCTGGGATGGCTCGTGGCGTCCACTGCGCTCGGACTGAAGGTGGAACGGAGTATAGAAGGTTCTCGTTTATTCTTGCTGCGGACGTAACTTCTATCGTTTATTCCTGCTTCCTTGTTCTAGAAAGTGCATGTTCATGCTACTCCCGAGCTCGAGCCTTCTTCGCCGAATCTTCGAGATAGTGACGCACTCTAGATAAGAGGCCGCCGCGACCTTGTCCGGTTAGTCTCGCCCCAGCGTTCGATCCTGCTGTTTCGCCGCCATCGACACTAGCTTTTTTCTATTTTGTTTTGGGCACAAGTTCGCCCCATTAAACGTCTAGTTTCTTCAGTTATCGCCTCATCAATTGCCATTTGTGACAATATGCCTGTATCCAGCCGGTGCTGGCGTTTCCCAATGCACGACTTCGCGAAAGCATTCCTGAACTTCGAGCGAAAACAAACGAGTGCTGGGTCACCGTTCGGCGACGACTCGGATCCAATTACACGCTTCCTGCCCAACAAATGGCGAACCCCAATGTTGCTTGTATGGTTTTCTAAAAGGGTTTCATGTCTTCAAACTTTTCCTCTTTTTTTTTCTTTTGGTACCTATCTTTCAGTAGGCGCCTGTTGCCATTTCGTCTAGTTGCGCGTAGACACGCTCGAAGTTCACGAGGCGCCCAAGTGTTCGAACTTAGGTATATCTATCGCGCTGGAAACGGTACCACCCCAAGACCTCCCTTGCCGTCCTGATCCTTTCCGTTTAACTGACCCTCTGGTGACGTCAGCCGAAATTTGCCCATTAATTGCTCCATCTGTTTCTTTTGTTCGCTTCATTAGTGGGCGCAGACTGCTTCCCTTTGTTGGCCAAGACCGGAACCGTAGCCCATGAGGGATCCCTCAACGAGCGGGCCGTTGGCACAGGCCCTTTTGGGGTGTGGGCGGACAGAAATTACCGAGGCCGCATTGTCCGGACGTGCCGTGTTCACAGACGATCGGTTTGAGCGAACAAGCGCGTGCGCTATTCGCACAACCTGTCTTTCTCACCCGTTCTTCACTTATGATCACCCCCAGCTTATCGATAGGCAACTTTCTATCTAAGCAAATATCTGCCGAGGTGTCAGTTGACCGTGGAAGTTAAATGGGTTCGAGTGGCACTCCGCCCGTACGAGGCCAGCGGTTTGCCCTCTGAATGTTGCTTGTCTCGTCCAGTTTGTCAGTTCGTTCTCAGCACGCTTGCGACTGGTGAGTGCCTCGTTGAGCGGGGTATCATTGTAACCGCCGTATAACGTCACTTTAAAAAGGGATTGCCCGTAATAAACGCCCTAATAACACTAGGTGGTGGACTGCACTAGCTAAATTTCTCATCTCCGGCGGAGGCACCAAACATCCATTGGGAATGACCAACTCCTCGCTCTCTATATCACAATTACTAACATTTAGTCGCAACTGAAAACAAAGACGGCTGTGGTTGTACTTTGCTGGTTCGTACAAAACGAAGGCTCTGTACGCCTTATCAATGCAGGAGCGACTCTTTCTTTCTATAATAACACTTCCGGCTACATGTCCCACGCGATCGTTTACTATAACCGTAGAATGGTGTGCCAAGCGGTGCGTACAGTATGCGGCCGACAGGCGTGCGGCCCTGCTGCGCTGGAAGGAGAAGGGCGTTCTAATGATGCCGGCAGGGCGGGGCCCCATCCCCGTTCTCGACCTCGGGTCAACGGTCGTGGCGTTCTCGAGGGCCTCTCTCGAGAGAGTTTCCGAGAGTCACGTGCTCACTCCGTTCGAGCACGCACCGGGCAACAACGCCCGAGCGGAAACCCTCGACCTTTGGGGTCACGTGACATCGATGGCAGTCACATAACTTGAGAACTTCAAATGACTAAACAAAAACCTTTTTTTTTTATAAGTGGCACTGTTTAGACATTATGCAAAAGACACCCTGTTCTCGGCTGACACAATGACGAAATTAAAGGAGCTGTGCAACGATATTCAATTGGAATGTTTTTCACTCTACACGAGCTTACTGGCACACCTGGGACTCAAGGATAGTCACACGCAACGCCATTGGCCAAGAAACTCCTTTGTTGCGGTGTAATTTCAAGCACAAAAGCGATCATTTTCATTCAATCTCTCCTTTGCAAAATTTGATGACGTAACTCGGGGATCGCAGTACACCCAAGTGACGATATTTGAATGCGGTTCATAGATTGGACCCGAGCATTGCGTGGGCACTCGACTTGGGCTCGTGACAATTGCTAGCTCGAGAAGCATTCGGGTTGTGACCCGTGTCCAATCGCTGCAACGACGGCAACAGCCGAGCGATAACAATGTCTGGAACTCAGCGCGTGTCCTGCGCTTTGCCAACCCCAGCGCGTGGCTATGATCAACACTGGCGGCATATAATCGGCTCCAGATCACGTGGCCGCTTGTTCTGGCTGCGAGTTGAGGGGGTGAACGCTGCTCGTTTTTCTTAATTTTTTTTTCTTGGACTTCTATTGCGTGGGTTGAAAAACGAACGCGTGTTTCATAGGTCATTAACGTTAGGGATCCGTTTTAAGCGGTATTTGCGCAAAGTACAAATATTGTTGCATCGCTCCTTTAACTGAGGCTTCAAGCATGTTTAATCGTGTTTGCTTCACACATACGTGTGCGTCGAACATGTCTGCAAACGGTTTCTTCTTATGATCATGATAGTTAGGGTGAGAAAATTGACTTAGAAGGGCGGGAGGAATCGTATGTTTGTCATTTTAGACTTAGGCTCGGTGGCGCAAGCTACCGCCCCTTACAAAGGGTGCAGCCATTAACATCTATCCATCCATCCATGTCACACGACCGCCATACAGAGAAAAAAGCAAATTGTTGTGTGTGTGTTTATACAGCCGGAAGTTAGTCTGCCTCGGTGGGCGTCTGGTGTCTCAGCTGTAGATGAGCAATTTAGCCAGTGCGGTACAACCGGTAGCCTGGGGTCTTTAATGCAGTAGTGATATACGACCGCACGCCGGTACGACGCTCATCCAGATCGAAACAGGGAGGGGTGGGGATTGAACCCAGGATCCTTGGGTTCTGCAGCGCGAGCTTTCGCTCCATGTGCTCCAAGCTGGTGTGCGCCGGCTACATTAGGGAGTTTTAGTAAATCGTTCCGACTCGTCGATACCTCCGTTAACAATCCCCGTTTACGATGCCACGCATGCTCAAAGGCTGTGGCGGAGTATCGTGTACCGTTATAGGAATGATCCGCTAAAACATCCGGTAAAGCCAGAAAGAACTCAGACACGGGAGAGGAAACGTGAACGCAGATTAAATAGGAAGCGCAGCGACACGCACCGGCAAAAAAAAGGAAATTAACTTTCGCCGCCGTTAATTTCCGCTGGAGATTCCACGTCTGTCCGGATGTGTAAAGGTCAGAGTTGGCCGTTAAAGGTCGCCGCGTTAAAGGCGGCGCTCTCGTTTAAACTCCGTCTCCTTTTCCTAATGTGCGACGCATAAAGAGCCAATTTGAGATGAGTGGACTTCGACTGAGGGGGCCTGTTTTTAGACCAAACGGCGTTTCGCCTCTGACCGAGTATGGAGGTTAATGAACTATAATAAAGTGTACGATTAAGGAAGAGGCTGGAAGGCTCTACACGTGTCTCGTCGTATTCGCAACATTCGCGACCTGTGGAGTGCGCCTGTCAAAGATGGCGAGCTGTCATCCGGATGATCGACGTGGCTAGTTATTTCAGTTAATGTATTTTGTCGCGGAGGCATCTAGCGGTGCATCCATGACGGTGAATGCATCGCTGGTCTGTTGTTGTTTTGCTGTCAACAGCTAAACGCGCAGCATTGTGGCGCCATCTTATATTCCGACGAGCGCCGTGACGATGCACTTTTGGTGCTGCTTGAGTGGCCCAGTCGGGTCGTAGTGTTGGCTGCGGTCGCACTTAAGTAAAACGGAGTGAAGCGTTCGTTATATTTGAGTAGGGAGTAAGCGTCCGACAAGACCAAATTAATGTTTTTGTATTTTTTTGTATTTTTTTGTTGTGAAGGAGAGAGGGGGCGGCACTGTATCTTTAAAGACTGCCTCGTGCAAGTCTCTACGCAAGACGTTCGCCAAGAAATGGATTTGCCACTGTCAAAGAAGCCCGACTAAAAATGTCGACCTTCCACGAACGCTTTTCAGTGAGCCGTACGTCGTCGACGACCGAGCACCCAACTTTAATTAAAATTTGTAAGGTCACGGTTTGCGCCGAACGCACCGGGTGTGTCGGCGAACGTTGTGATTAGTTTGGGAGCTTATTCGGCGGATTTTGGTCGTCGTTCGGCTGCTTCGTTTAAGTTCAGAAAGTTTGTCTTTTTCTCTTCCCAAAAGCTTAGAACGAGCTCATTAGTTAGGGACCCCGTGCTTTGAGGCCGCGCGTTCGATACTACCATGTCACTAGTTGCGTGCAGTACCGGCGAAGGCAACGCCAGGCGAGAAGAGAAAGGGCAAGCTCTAGGAAGACGGGGGAGAAGGACATAAACCTCCTCTCTATCGTTCCTAGTGCTCTCACTTTCTCCCCTCTTCCTTCTCTCCCGTCCCGTCTTCTATAGTGCTCGCTCTCTTCGCCTGGTGTAGCTTTGGCCTGCACTGCACACAACTAGTGCAACGTCACTGCGAACTGCGCAGTGATGTTGCACTTTGGAAGCTGTTTGATTGACTCGTCGGCTTCTAGCGTTGACCGTGCTCCGAGGTTCTCTATCTTGCGGAATGTGGAATGGCTCGCACGTTCCACGACGCCAG
This sequence comes from Ixodes scapularis, assembly GCF_016920785.2. Classification (NCBI taxonomy): domain Eukaryota; kingdom Metazoa; phylum Arthropoda; class Arachnida; order Ixodida; family Ixodidae; genus Ixodes; species Ixodes scapularis. The sequence goes on along the minus strand of NW_024609839.1, from coordinate 88,306,552 downwards.
TTGTTTCGCCACTGTGCAGCAGTTCCGGCCTTCCAATAATCCGCACCTGACTTTCGAAAGGGGTCTGTATTGCGCTTTCCCTCGAATAATTGACGGTATATTTTCTGAAGAAAGGTGCCTCGTCAACAATAAGTACACCCTTAAAACGCTTTCCCTGCAAAGCTTGGCAAGAGGAAGACTTTCTTGTAACGTTTATTCTGCAACGAAGTAATTCTATTTAGTCACAGCAAGGGGAGAAGGGCGGGAAGGAGAAGTCCACTCCAAATCCAACCATAGCCTTCTCTATCCTCACAAAGCCTGGCAGTTCGACGACGGAGCCATAGAGTGCCCGGTCGCAGAGTCGGAGCGCGAGGGTCTAGTAGCACAGAGCATCAAAGAGCCATTTCTCGGGGAACCTGGACGTCAGCGCACAGCTTTTGTAGGAGCGGCAAGGACCCGAAACACACTTGTTCGCTCGGGAGAAGTGTGTTTCGGCGTCTCGCCGCAGCGGGGCGCCGGTTACGTGGTTTTCCTCTCATCCGTTGCCTGCCGCGCTCCACCTTTTCCATTTCGGCGGTCGCTTCTCGTGGCGATGTGCCTGGCTTTGTCAGTGTAGAGGAGGCTATGGTCAGCATGGTCGACAGCGCATATTGCAGCGTCTCACAACAAACGACGCTAGCAGCGCGGCGACGCCAAGACGGTTGCGCTGAAGCTCTCGTCGAGCTCCGGCGCGCTTGCCGCTCTGGGGGGCGGGTCGGGCATGCACTCACGGTGACGTCATGCGCAGACATGACGTCATCGTTTTCCGTACTCACCAACGTTTGTACGTATACGCGTTGTTTTTGCGAAAGGTCAGCCAAAGTCTGCGCCGTACTCGAAGCGGTGAGGTATTCTGAAGTTCTTGAACGCACCGACGGCTGAATGAAACGCGCGGCGTGTGCGTTCACGCTTTCTGATTGGTTCGTGTGCGGTCTTGTCTGCTCATGCCGCAACCTTATTGGCCTGCGGAGCGATAATGAGATGCCCGGCATTCGCCACACTCCGCGTTTCTTTAGTTGTCAGTGACTGCAGTAAACTTAAGATATGCCTTAAGTATTCTTTGGTCAAGTGGGTCAAAAAAGTACAAAAGTTTTTTACTTTTTTTGGTATACTTTTTACGGTGCAATATTCGGAAGTTTGCGAGAGTATTTCGGTGAATATCGAAAACCAAAAGTTCCTTCTGATCCTGACCATCCGGGACGGGTCCGCTCGCGGGATACAAATTCCATCGGCGTTTCATCCTTCAACCAATTATTGTAACGCCGTCTAATTTCCAGTTTAATCACGCACACGGTTTTCGAAAGCGAGGGATTAATCCGCCCTATCCAAGACGCAAATCCCGCCCAACTTTCTAAGCCCGTATCTGTCTGGCAGCTCTGTACAGTAATTGTCGCGTGGGGCAATACATGGCGCGAGGTAACCCCCTAATGAGCACGTCAGGGCTAAGAGGCCGTCGGCGTTAAAACTTAGCGGAGATGTCGCGAACTTGCCGTGGTTCGAATTTGACCAGGTTCGACTATTGCGATCTTCTAACGCGAAAGTCGACGAAGGTTCGACAGGAATTCGACTTCTATGCATATCCGCGAAATTTGGAAAACGAGTTGACGCCGCCTGACGGAGAAAAGGTGCAATTATTAGTTGGGTATATTGTTTGATGGTTTACTAGAGCGTTTTCCGGATTATAGTTGGCACTCGGTGTATAGCATGCAGAGGAAAATATGAGCTGAAAGAAGAAAATGTTTTCATTAAACAGTCCGCATACGGTGTTCGCACCTCATGCGTAGTCAGCAGGTAAAAACCAAGCGCAGCGTACCTTCGCAAGCGCTTGGTTTATCAGCTCACAAAGAAGCTTTTATCGTACACAAAATCATCATTAACATATTTTGCCATACGAAGGATTTTAAAGAAACAAATTCTTGTATAGTCAGCACTCCTATAAATATTCCGCACAGCCTACAATTTCAACTTTTGAGCATTTATTGTCCGTGAAATATGAAAGCTACAGCATTAAAGGTAGATATTTCGCTTTTATATTGCATAGATGTTGGTTATCAATTTATAAAATATAAAACAAACCTTCCAAAGTTCAAAATTTTTGCATTAGAACTCGAGCAACACTCATTAGTCGAACTTCGTCGAATTTTGCTAAAAGTTCGAAGGCGCGCCGAACCTGTCGAACCTAAGTTTCGACATGTCCGCGAAACATTCCTAGTCGTTAGTAATGCAATCGGCGATAACGAAGACGCTGCCGCGGTGTTTACGTATCATCGTGCGGCCCACTGCTGGGCAAGTGGGCTCCTCGAGTGCTGAGCAAACAGCTGCGGGATTATCTCTCCCTCGAGCGTATTTTTAGCGCTGTTTAATCAAATTAGTTTTGTTTGTTTTCAGTTGCAACGAGGGCAGGCTCTTTTGAACTAAATGGACTGCTGCCGTTATGTGGGGAGCGTCCGTTCCATTGGACGCGGATTTGGGAGTTCTAGATTAGCGTGGCCACCTGGTGGCGAGTCTACGAAACTTGAGGGGAGAGGGCGATATTGAAAGGGAGGAGGTGGATTTGCGTATTGCTGTATGATGGATTGTTTGTTCATATACTGAAATACTTTAAATGTCCTTTTGGTAAGGACATTACATAAAGAATAAACAAAAAATATTTCGAGGGGAAAAAAGGTGCTGCATCCTGAATTGTTTTCAGGATTTATCTAGAATTTAAATAATACCAAAGGATTTTAGAGCGCAGCTTTTAGGCGCCCGTTTCCGGCTTGAGCGGCGTCGGCGTCGCCGTCGGCGTAACCGCGAGCCTCCCCCCCCCCCCCCGAGGACCTCAGGTACCCTCGGGGAGGGGGGGATCACGTGACATTTGCCCGCGGCCACGTGCCCCCCCCCTCCCCGAGGTCACGTGACCCCCTCCCGAAGGTCACATGACCCCCCCTCAGTACCCTTCCCTCCTCCTCCTCCTCAAGAGCTGCGCTCTAATTCGGCGTTACAGGGAGTTGTAAACGGCTTTCAATTTTTTTTAGAGCGCAGCTCTTAGGCGCCCGTTTTCGGCTTGAGCGGCGTCGCCGGTGGCGTCGGCGTAACCAAGGTCACCCCAAGGTCACGCGACCCCCCCCCAAGGTCACGTGACCCCCCTGAGGTCACGTGACCCCTCCCAAGATCACCTTAAGGTCACGTGACCCCCCAAAGGTCACGTGACCCCTTCCTAGGTCACCTCAAGGTCACGTGACCCCCCACTTGACCCCCAAGGTCACGTGACCCTCAGGTTACGTGACCCCCCAAGGTCACGTGGCCCCTCCCCGAGGTCACGTGACCCCCCCTCCCCCGAATTCACGTGACCCCCCCCCCCCCCCCGAGGTCACGTGACCCCCTCCTCCCGAGGTCAGATGACCCCCCGGAGCATATTAAAGAATGAGGGGAAGAGGAGGAGAAGGAGGAGGGGTCTACCCTCCCCTCGGTACCCTTCCCTCGTCCTCCTCAAGAGCTGCGCTCCAATTCGGCGTTACAGGGAGTTGTAAACGGATTTTTAATATATGCAAACCTCGTGGAAATATTTACGACGAACATGAAAACGAATAGTTTTGGGTTTACTCAGGAAGGCTGTGGCATTTAATATTGGCGACGAGATGGTATGGTTTCTGTCTCTGATGTCACGTCCAGGATTATCGATATCCAGCTTCATTTTTGATGGTGTGCGTAGAAAGCGCGGCGGAAGCTTGTATCATGGCGTCTTTAAGCCGTCCAAGCTGACATTTTGACATTCCTCTTATTTTCATGATTGAAGGTAGAATTCATAATTCTCAAGATGTCATACTGAGCGTTTAGCCAATCGTGGAACGCCGACCACGGCGATGCTTTCGGTCGCGCACGTCGCCCAGTGACTACCCCCGTGTTTGGCGCCTGCAGCGGCAACGACGCGTTCCTGTCCGACAGGCGATACGAACGTTCTTGTCAAAGTCAATCCCCACTGTCACGGTTGCCGTCTCCTCGGCGAGTGTCACCGACGCATTCCTCTGCGGCTGTCTGTCCTCTGAGCCGAGCGAGCGATATCCACTTTCGGCTTCCATTGATCACTGGAGCGCGAAGAAGAGAGAAGTCAATAAGAGCCCCGGAAAGCTCTAATGGATGAAAGGAAAAGTATCGGGTCGAGACGACAGATGTCGCTGCTTTCCGATGCCTTGATCTCGATATTGATCAGTGCGCCCAGTGCGCTCGAGTTGAAATAGGTCCGTGCGGGACGGGTCTCCTTCGCTTTTTTTTTCTTCACCAATTTAAACGTTTCTTTGCCACATTTTTTTTTTTCTTCTTGATATAGAGTTGGTACGCCGAGTGGACTGCTTTGAAAGACTTCGTTGGAGGAATTCCTTTGGGATTACTTCCTGGTGACATTAGGCTCGCGCTAATGATTTTCAGGTCATTAATAGAATGAATCTCCAGATTCACGCGAAAGAAAAAAAGAATGAGGCGTATGTTTATTGTTTTTTTTTTCGATTTTGTTTCAATTGGCTCGCTGAAAACACGACACGTTAGTCGTTTGCTGCTTATACAGCGGGAGTTTAGTCTGCCAGAGCATTGCGACATCGTTACCCTCTATAGATGAGAAATTTGCCCAATGCAGTGCGACTTCTAGCCTGTGGTCTTTAACGTGCATCACGCAGTAGTGATGCACGACAGCACGCCGCTGCGATGCTCATCCAGATTTAAACGGGCAGGGATTGCGGATTGGAGCGATTGAACCCAGGATTCCCATGTCCTTCAGCGCAAGCTTTTGCTCCACGGGCTTCGAGCTAATGTGCGCTAATCCACTCGGCCACCGATCCCCCTGGCTATCTGAATCACTGTGCATGATTTAACTACCTGTGAGACTGAAAAAGAAAAAAGAAAATGTAATTAATACTGTTTAAATGGAACCGATCTGATGTGAAACGATATGCTGTATTCGTAGTTTTGTGTAAAAGAAAACTGTTCACTTTGTATGTTTTGCGACAGTCAGCGTCTAAAGAAAGTAATGTAGTTTTCTGATATGGCGGGAGTTAAGGATTTGCTCTAAAGGTACTTAGCGAGATTCAGAGGAAATGATTCCTGACACTTTTTTTGTATATTAGATTAATTTCTTGAACGTATTAGATTAATTTCTTGAATGATTAATTTCTTGAATTCTAATATCTAAGCTAGATATTAGAATAGTACTAACCCTCCGACACTGTTATCTTAATGTCAGAGTCTTACGTTTTCTTACGTTATACGTATAAGAAATAACGTACGACGTAAGTAATGCATCCGTATTTCTTCCCTTATATGGTTGAAAAATCTTACAATCACGCAAAAATTGGCGATTTACATATTCTACAAAACAAATTCAGATCATCAGTACGTACATGCCAATTATAACAAGAACATGCGCATTCCGCCAGACCCATTACCACCAACCAAAGAACACGAAGAAACTATGGAACACAAATATTGTCTCATCAAAGCCCAGAGCTACTAAGCACCCAGAAATACTGTCAGTGAATCATAGCTCCAAGACAATATACGAATTTAAAGCCATTTCGAGAGAATTTGTGCAACTTTAGCATAAACTACTCAAATAACCCTGGCATGCAAGAAGTGGTATTGTACGTAGTGTTTTATTTTTGTTATTAGCATTTTCATGTTGGTTAGTATTTATATGGAGTGACGCTTTTAATCTGATTTTTTTATTATGCTGCTGTGCTGTTAAACTGTTTAGGGGAATGGAGACTAGCCCGGCGACATTAGTCGGCTTTTGCCCCATCGTCCTAGGCGTTTGTCTGAATCAAACAATTTCGAATCATTTTGAAAAAGTGACCAAAACATTCGTGTCTAAAATATCGCGTGGAAGGTTATCTCTCTGAACTGGTAGCCATGGTTAATATAAAGCACGGATGTCCCAGTGGCTTATGACTGAGGTTCCGTGCTTTCGGATAAATCCTAGAAACTCCGAAAACCTCCGAATTTTGATTTGCCAATGCAACCCAAAGACGGCATTTTACAATTAAGTTTGATCAGCGCACAGGGACAATGGTCCTCGAAAAGTGCCACCACACTTATCTTTCGGATCTCGGACCATTGTCAAAAGGAGTCTTACCGCTTGGTTTCTCTCGTTAAGGTTCATTCGGGAACACAGGTCATTGTACTTTCGGGTCAGGACAAATGCCACTGTTTAGGTTTCTCATTTGGGCCATACTATTTGTGTTTTAAAGCAAACCTCCAAACCCCGGCCCGCGAATGGCGGCAGTCTTCCCCGTGACGCCCGGCCCGCTGCTTCAAACGCAAAAATAAGCGCGTATAAAAAAAAAAACAAATTGATGAAAAAACCGGCGCCACGTCGCGCTCGTGAATATATAAGAAATAATTAAAGAAAATATCTATCGAAATCCGGGTTCCCTTGCCATAGTACTCGTAGTATACACATTGTCATCGCAAGTCTTGCTATTCGTAGTTACGTGTTTCATGTCTGCTTAACTATATGATATCTGTCATAACCCTCGCGCATTTGAATCATCAGATCTAGCATTCTCGTTAGTCTTTTTCTGCCCTGTGTTAATATGTCGAAGTTCTTATGCGTGTTGATTTATGCCTCGTGAGTTCTCTGGTCGCAATTATTTTCTAATGTCATAATTAGAAACGTGTTGCTTTTAAAAATAAAGATGTATTCATTCTCCTTGCATTTTTTTCTAGTTAAAATGTTTGCATTCAAACGCTTATTTAGGCCTTTTTTTTTTACTCATTTATGTAATCGCATCTAGTTTCTGGCCCTTCAGACTGCGACAGGTCCCTAATCCGGGCCCTTAGCCAAAATTGGAGACCATTGCTTTACAAGAAGGAGAGATTTTGCTTTTGTAACTGTGAAAGCTGGACCGTACAGATTGCATAAAATGGGTAAGAGGGGCAGTTGAAACTTCGTCCCTTATGCCCGTGTCCCACTAGAGCGACAAACAGAAACAAACGACAACGACAAGCTTTGAACACATGCAGCACGCTGGCGATGGTACCTTTGTCAGGCGTTTAGTCGCTCGGTGCTCTTGAAGTAAGCACGAGTGATTGCAAGCCTGCCAAAGATACGCTCGTGTTTGAGCATAGCCTCCTTTATTCCACAAAGCCTGTCAAATCGCGAAAGGCTCTGGTTTGAGGCTTGTCGCTGTCGTTTGTTTCTGTTTGTCGCTCTAATAGGACTCGGGCATTACAACTCCACCTCGCGCGGCCGCGGAGTATAGTTGATGAAATAGGATGGGATGAATGTGAGCTTCCCGGCGACGAACTCCGGGAATTTATTTATTTTAAAGTATCGATGTTTATCGAAGCAACACTTGCGGATAACTTTTGTGGTGGGACAAAGTAGTACTGCCAATGGCAATGTCACCAACGCCAAATGCAACTTCTTCTTCTTTCAAACGTCTTTATTTACAGACCAAATGAATGAGCGCCCTATGCGCTCTTAGTACAAGCGCGTTTTTTGTTTTTGTTTAAATTTAGCATACGTTTACAAGGATACTGTTTATTTATTCATTTATTTTTAATATTAAGCACTCCGAAGTTTAACTCCGAATTTCGGACAATTGGTAATGAAACAAAATAAACTCAGAATTTTCGGCAAAAGATATCCGAAAAAGACCTTCCGACTTTGACGAAAAATAAACTCTGAAAACGCGGAATCCTACCTATGACGTAAGCAGACATAAGCTTTCGTAATTTAGCGTAAGAAAACGGGGTTGTTTGAACCAGCCTTTGGATGTCTACACAGCGTGAGTTCAATATGTCTTCGGGGTGCGGCGACACTCTTACGCGCCGTAGGTTTAGCCAGTGCAGTACGACAGGTATCTTCTTCGTGCTTGAAGCTGAGGGTGTAGCAATAACAAAAAGGAAGAGAGACAAAGAGCGACGACCACGAAAGGAAGAAGCACAGACACACAGCGCTGTGTGTTGTGCTAATATCTTTCGTATTTCTCTCTAATTTGTGCTTTACTGTCCATTTCGAAGCGTGGTAGTGCAACTATAGCTCAAGCTTAGGCCTGAGAAGACAAAGTTCAGCTGGAACAGAGAAAGTAAGGAGAGAAAGAGAGAGAGAAGAAAAACTACAGGTCACTATGGGAAGAGCACAGGCACCGCACTGGTCACAGGGAGGAAGTCATCGTCATCTGTAACAACGGACTATTAAAGAAACGCATCGCGTGGCGAAAGCACGGCATCTTATTGCCACTCTGCAGCCAATGTTATCGCCAAGGAAGAATGAACACAAGAGACACGCCTTGCGTTTATTAAGCTGCCAGTGAGTGTATACAAGCGATAGTTCATGCGTGTTTCTCCAAGAAAACATAGTCGACTCGATGACCTTGAGACTCTTCTTGTGACAAGACGACCAGTACGTTCACAGCGAAAAAAAAAAAAAACAAAAAAAAAAACGATTCTTTTAGCGATGTTTCAGTCGACCGTAAATTGTCTCCGCCCTCGGTCACGAACGCTTCCCCAAAAATGTTTTTTCACACATTTGTTTCACGGCAATGGCATATCGCAGAAACCATCTCATCAATGAAGGCTGCGTGCTTTGAGTACGGAGAAAAAGGGGGGGAAAGTAGTGTGCTTAGAGTACAGAGTGTTTCCGAGTGCTCGATCGGAATCACGTGTGTTACGGGCCCCGTTTGCAGTATACGCGAGCTACGAGGAGGTGAGGAAAGCGTTGGTCGTCTGCCAACGTCTTTGCCTATATCCGCCCGCTTTCCTTCTTGCCGCGTGACAACGCAACACACGCGCACTTGCAACCAATCGTCTCAGGGGGCGTCCGCCATTAAATTGCGAGCGCCCCGGATGGTTTGGGTCGCTTCCCCTCGGAAATCTGGGCTCTCTACGGTAAACTGCTAGGATCCGAGGGAGAGTAATCCTATTTGGCTTCCATATATCTGCGCGCACGTGCGCACACACGTTTCAGTAAACAGCTTCCCACCGGGTTGACATCGAAATTTCTGCTCCGAACTTGGGTAGCAGTAACGCGTTTCTTGTCGTAGCGGTGTTCGAGCTGGTAGCTAGTATATATATATCCCGAGGCTTTCTCGGATGAAGGCCCCCCGAATAAATTATATTCGACAGACCGTGTTTGGTTGGACGCAGGCGCTGGATGAGCGAGTAAACGAGGTTTCGAACGAAATGCGTTTTTCTTGCTGCTAGTCTGCATTACTCGCTGGGCCGTCTCGATGCGTCCATTCTGGTTTCTCGGGGAGCGACCTCGTCTCGGCGTCTCTTAGAGGGGTTTGCCTCGGGGCCCGTTTTTATTGACAATATTCGAAGGCTCCGTACGGATGGATGGGTTTGATACAATGAATGAAGTTCGACCATGCCTGGTACGCCCCGATGACTGTTCGATGCAGATCCGATCCGAGTGAGCAGTGTGCGCGAACTGCCGTCCGAGCCTCATTAATTTCTCCCTAACAGTATCCATCCCTCGGGAAAGAGGCCGGCCCACCGGCCACAGATGTTATGGGACTTGACGGCGATACTTTGAGCCTCGCGATGTGGATGATATCGGTTGATTTAGAGCGGTGGAGGCGTAGCGGATGTATCGGTGTGACTTCGTAGCAGACATGTACGCGTTACCCGAAAAAAGTAACTAGATATCGTTACTGGTTACTCGCTCGAAAAATACCTAAATACGTTACCCGTTACCTATTCTCAAAACGAACGCGTTACGTTACCTCTTGTGGTGGCCGCCGCCACACTGACCGCGCCGGCAGAGGGCAAGGCCCCCGACGGCAGCGCCACGCGCCGGCAGGGCGCAGCTGGGGGGGAGGCACAGGGGCATTCGGTATCGAGACGGGCATTAAAGAAGACGTGAGAAATCCTTCCTTGTTGTTACGTGTTCTTCCGGGGTGGACCGCACGGACGAGAACCCGGGGCTTCCAGGCTGTGGGCAGGGAAACCTACACTCTAAAGTAGCGAGTTACTTTTCTCGTTCCTTTGACGACCAAATACACAACTGCTTTTGTTTCGTGGCTCATTGTTTTCTTTTCAGTAGGCGTTGCACTTGAACAGTAGCTGCCTCTCGAAGTTTTCATCAGATGTGTTTCCCCGCTTCCTTGAGAATGAATCTCCTGCGAGCGCTCAAGAGCCGTTTTACTGGCGCGCTCGAAGAGACGACACTGTTGTGCTGCATGAATAGCTGCTGAATCGGGGATTCCCCCCTTCCCCTCTCTCTTTCTTTCTTTCTTTCCTTCTTTGACAATGCATTCTGTATACGTTCCCTTGTTGGCAACCTCCGGGCTTACATTCGGTCTGCGCACGATTCTACAAGGTTGAACCGACGAACCTTATTGTGTTGTCTGGGTGAAGGACATCCCCAGCTAAAGAGTTCGACTGACGTGGTCAGCGATAAATGTTGCTACATTGTCCTACTGTTTAGGTAACTGTCTTTCGGGTTGCCCATCTGCCTTTGTCGCAATAGATGCATACTCAGGTTAGGTTTAAAACGAGCCCGTTTTAACGGCGTTGTACACGTTACTCCTCAAAAGTAACAAAATACAGTTGCTCGTTACTTGACCTTAAAACTAACTTACTCGTTTCTTTTCTAAAAAAAGTAACTAAATGGATTACTCTTTACCGAAAAAGTAACATCGAGTCTCGTGCATACAAAAACATAATAGGGCGAAAATCCTGTAGTAGCCTGCCGGCTGGTATTGTAGGCATACGTTACGTATAGCACAATAGGGACCCAATTATCCTCGAAATCCTGTCAACTATAGGCTGTGATTAAACCTTTCCACCAATCCATTTGTCTGTGGATGGTGGGCGGTAGTTATATGATGAATTGTGCTTACAAAGAGGCAGACTTGGTGCTCTTCGGTCCGTGATGATGGACTGGGGGACACCTTTTCTGAGCCTTACAGGTTGGTGGAGGGAAGCGGTTTTCTACCCTGCGCCTCCACCAATCTGTAAGGCTCGGGGCGGATGAGTTTAGTACATGGAGTGAGGTGGGACTATGATGGTTCGTCCACGGTGACCGTTCGATGCAGATCCGCTTCTTCTTTCTTCCTATAAGTATCTCTTATTGACGGTATTTATCTATTTACCCTAAAAACCCTTTCGGGCATTACATTGGGGGGGAAGGGGGAGGGGGTATCATAGACAAACGTAGTGCACTTAGTGTCAAAAAGATGATGACGTTGGTGCAAGATATGATAACAGAAGAAAAAAAAAAATGCTTACAGAAAACTAAGTAAGGAAAAACTGCATTCATTGTTATAAATTGGTTAGGGCGTAGGTTAACATCTGGGCTGAGGTGATCGATATAATATCACTGGGTTGAGGTGCAGTGGAACGTAAGCGGAATTTTTATTATTTTTATTCCCGTGATCTGCTTATGCGTGGAATATGATGTCGGATCCTCCGATTCACCTAACGTTATACCGCAGCCCACAGTACGAGTCATTGGAGCCAAAGCGGTGGCAATTAGTTCGTCGAACTGCGTTTCATATACAGGTTGTTTCGTAGACGTGCGACGCTTCATCGACAGTTTGTTTCATAGAAAGGCATTCCGCGTTTGTTTTATTATCGACACACCTTGCGACGTATTGTCAAACACAACCCTGCTGTTTACTTAACAAAACTTTGCGTCTCACCTGGTTTACGGGGGAAGTGAGAAGAGGGAGGTTTAGGTAACCATTTCTCCTCTGTGAATTCCACGCTAGCTTCCAGCGGCTTCCAGATTTGATTGCACTCAGTAATATAATACGCTGTCGACAATACGTCGCAGTATCATGGGTCCACGAAACGTCACCTTGTCGACGAAACGCGTGTTCATGAAACCTGTGTTCATAAAAAGTTGTCTACGAAGCGTATTTTCCACGAAACGAGTTTCCACATAACGATACGGACCCAATTCCAATGCAGTATGAGTTTGACGTGACCTTTGGAAGGGGCGCGAGACGCTGAACACGTAATACTTTCACTGCGCTGGATTGGCTGGATAGCTCGTAGTGCCCGCTGCGTTCCATCGTAATACGGAACGAAGTAGAGCTTCCTTATATCGACTTTCCGTCTATTTTTTTTTTCTTCTACGAAGCCTTTCAGGGTTGGTCAAGAGCATGTTTCTGCGTGCCCGGATGTCCGTCTATCCGCTCTGATAGGAGCGCCTCCGATCAGCTCGGTGACGGCTCCGAGGTATTCACTGGAAGATGGAAGTTGCTTCGCCTTGCTATGTGTTCGGGAATGGGCACATCTTTGCCAGACCGGAAACGCCCGTAAGCGAATATTGCGTTATCGGAATATGCGTCCAGCGACGCAGTCGGCGTTGCTCGCTCGGCGTCGTTCCGGTCTCTCTCCGCGTCGCAGATATATGTCGTACGTTGGATCGCGGGGATGGCATGCTTTCTGCGTTCATAACCGTAAATTCGTCTTCCTGTTTTTTTTTTTTTTTGTATTTTTTTTTTGTTTTTTTTTTGTTATATAATAGTGAGGTTGTTGACGCCATGATGGAGAAAGGCGATAGGGCGTCGGCGCATTTACTGGATACCCCGAGAGAGTAGCGACAAACTTCTATTCCGCGTTGAATGATACTGTTTTGCTATCGACACTCCACCTTCGTACGATTATGTCCACATTGCTTTAGACTCATGACCGTGGGTCAGCTCGGCCGGGATGGGAACACTCAGCCTCTGTGAAGGTTTTACGCATAGTTCACGCTGGTCCCTGAGTAGTTCGTGGAGGATTTAGTAACAAATGAGTGGTGTTTAGCGCGCATAGAAGTAACGCGCCGCGAAAGCCAAACTTGTATCACTATTTTTCTTGGGGCGAAAAGAAGTATAGGGGTACCTAGAACAACTGAATGTTTCTGAACCACCGAAACTCCCCAGCTTCGTTCCAGAATCGCTTGCGGCGCTGCAATCGATGACTTCGAGACGACGTCCTCTTGATTTCGTTTTCCCGGATACAGAACGGCCGACGTCAGCCAATCGGAGAAGTCAAACGGCTCAGCTCTAGTTCTCCGATTCAAACGGACGTGACGAAATGCGGCACTCTGTACACATTCGGTGACTGTATAGAGTCGCCAACGCAGGGATGAACGGACGCAGTCGGCTGAAGCCCTTAAATCGGGCGTCGGCTCGCGCCACCTGGCCAGTGTTCTTGGTATGAACATTTAACCTCTACCTAATACACAAAACACGAAGGTTGAGCCTTTTAACGTAAACTATGAAGTCGTTTCATTTTGAGTCGGGCGCAGCCGGCCCTTCGAGCTGATGGGGCCAATGAGCGCCGAAAGTGTACACCATCATGGCGTCCGTCCTTTTCCTGCGCTCTCATTGGCTACCTTGCACTTTCGTAGCTTAAAAAGCGGAGGGCTCTGCGCCGAATGAGGTCGCATGCAGCGTTTGCTGATCAGAACGCCCAAGTCCGAATCGCGTGAGTCTTAAACGCATGGACGTAATAAGCCCCGCCCCGCGTTTCTTAAACTGTCAGTGACCTTAGGCGGTGTTGGTACGTCGCGCTGCTGCGGTGGCGCTGCTGTCGGTACTGCGCATGCGCGGACGCTTCCTCTTCTGGATTCTGGCTTCTGCACGCGCGCATAAAGTCCCTCTATACGCGCGCATGACCTGGTGCGCCCTAACGCGGAGCTGTTTGTAAACATGCGTGTTGGGCTATTTATCGGTGACGCCTTATTTAAGAAATTCCGAGGCGTCACGTTGTTATGTGAAAAGAGTCAAAGTACAGGCTAGCTGGTGGAAGTCAACCATTTCGTCGTTTACCCTGAGACTGGGGGGGTTTTTTGAAGAGCAGAAGAAACAGAAAAAACAGACAGGTCTCAAACTCAGCTACACGTTTATTTCAAAAACTTCCTCTTATATAGTTCGTTTTCGTCGTCAACAACCAATCACATACGACTTGTCTCGACTTGTCCTTCGCACCGTGACTTTACAGGTTCCACTATATCACAAAAGAAGCGGACACTCCCAACGTTTCCAAGTGAAAAGGTTCTAGCAGAAGATATGCCTCACAAAGCCCCAAGCAACTCTTTTGTGTCCTCACAATAAACAGGACAACAGCCAACAACAACATCCCACTCAAAACTGGTCACCTCCAAAATTGTAGAAAACAGACAATACACACCGGTACACACCACAGACAATACACACCAACAAAGCCTTTCAGAATGACTGACTAAAAAAAAAAAAAAAAGCACTTAAAATTGTAAAAATTGCTTGCAGCGGTTCCCTATTTGCATGGAAGGTTGACTAATGCAATTTCCCAACGATCTAATCCTAATTGTTTCTCTTACCACCCTTTTAACATCGTTCCTTTCCTTAACAACTACATCCGTTCCAGACCAATCCGTTGTGCAGTTTCTACACTCCTCCAGATGCTTAGCCAACTCCGAATTTGCTGCATTATTTTTAACATTCCTTTTGTGTTCTGTTAAACGATCGTTTAAACACCGAGAGGTTTGGCCTACATACTTAAAACCACACGCCAAAGGAACCTCATACACCACGCCTACGCTACACGGCACCGACTTTTCCCTATGCGCCTTCTGACAGCCCCTCTGAGCCGTTTCAAAAGGTGTCAATCTATCTAACCTAAAATCCGTGCTGAATACGACATCCACGCCATATTTTTTTTGCACATGCTCTAAGATTGTGGGACACCTCGTGAAAATACGGAACCACAGCGTACCTATTCCTGATTTCTTGCGTCTTCCCCTTTTTCTCCCTGCACTGACACCTTTTGAAACGGCTCAGAGGGACTGTCAGAAGGCGCATAGGGAAAAGTCGGTGCCGTGTAGCGTAGGCGTGGTGTATGAGGTTCCTTTGGCGTGTGGTTTTAAGTATGTAGGCCAAACCTCTCGGTGTTCAAACGATCGTTTAACAGAACACAAAAGGAATGTTAAAAATAATGCAGCAAATTCGAAGTTGGCTAAGCATCTGGAGGACTGTAGAAACTGCACAACGGATTGGTCTGGAACGGATGTAGTTGTTAAGGAAAGGAACGATGTTAAAAGGGTGGTAAGAGAAACAATTAGGATTAGATCGTTGGGAAATTGCATTAGTCAACCTTCCATGCAAATAGGGAACCGCTGCAAGCAATTTTTACAATTTTAAGTGCTTTTTTTTTTTTTTTTTTTTTTTTTTTTAGTCAGTCATTCTGAAAGGCTTTGTTGGTGTGTATTGTCTGTGGTGTGTACCGGTGTGTATTGTCTGTTTTCTACAATTTTGGAGGTGACCAGTTTTGAGTGGGATGTTGTTGTTGGCTGTTGTCCTGTTTATTGTGAGGACACAAAAGAGTTGCTTGGGGCTTTGTGAGGCATATCTTCTGCTAGAACCTTTTCACTTGGAAACGTTGGGAGTGTCCGCTTCTTTTGTGATATAGTGGAACCTGTAAAGTCACGGTGCGAAGGACAAGTCGAGACAAGTCGTATGTGATTGGTTGTTGACGACGAAAACGAACTATATAAGAGGAAGTTTTTGAAATAAACGTGTAGCTGAGTTTGAGACCTGTCTGTTTTTTCTGTTTCTTCTGCTCTTCAAAAAACCCCCCCAGTCTCAGGGTAAACGACGAAACGTTGTTATGTGCCCACTTCGTGCCCACTGGTTGCTATACGTGATTTGTTCCCATGTGTTCTTATCTGCTAATGCCGCACTCTCTTTGGGCTCCGGAGCGAAAGCTTAATGATCGGTTATCTTTTCGCCCCGCCTTTCTCAAGCTGTCAGTAAGCGTAGTGTTGGACGGAGCTGCGACTCGATACGACGCACATGTATGACGACGTCCCACTGGATCTGCAGCGCGCCCTTTCCACGCAACGACGCACCAGAAAACGAAACCGACCGCCGTGAGTAGGGCGGGGAGAACGCGTTGAGAGCTTCATTATCGCCGCTCCAACGGCAACAGGTTTAATGAGCGATAAGTGTCCGGCACCCTCTCTCACCCACTCACTATACGACTGGCCAATTCGAGTCTCTTTCGGCAACACCAAAGGAAATGCCGACTGCACAAACTGCTCCTCCGGCCCCGCAGCGAGAGCCGCAACTCTTCCAACGGGATCGACGAATGCCACCTGTACAAGACAAGGCCCGAGCGTCTACCCCTCCAAGCGTCATCGCTAGTGAATTAGCGCAGCGCCGCCTATAGTTGCGTCAGCATCGCCACCACCGCGTTTTGCGGCGCCTTACAACGCCCTTGACTCTATGCGGACAGCAAGTTCGTCTGCTTCTTGCAGTTGCGGTGACGTCAGAACGACGCCCAGTTCTGATTGGCTTGGATTGGAAGGATAGTTGGTGCACCTCAATGCTAGATGACTTGAGGTCTAGCCACTATTTATGTTTTCCAATCAGCCAATGAGAGCTCGGCGTCGTTCTGACGTCACCGCAACCGCTGCGCAAGAAGCAGACGAACTTGCGCTTCTCATAGAGCAGGCGGCGACGCCAAGACGGACGCGTCTGCTGCTTTGACGCGTGCACTCTCGTCGAACGTCTTCGCGTTTGCCGCTTTGGGGCGGGTCGGGGACTCACTAACGATGACGTCACGGGCGGGCCTTCTCTTTTAGGCGGTACTGGATCAACGTGCGTCGCCCGAGTGCCCAGTTTCTCCTTTCCGATTATCAATGTCGTTATCGTGAATTATATATTTTGTTCGTTCGTGGCGACGTGACCTCTTTGAAGGCGGTAGGCTCTCGCAGGGGAGGAGGCCTCTACTTAGAGGCGCGCGATAAAATTGGGACATAATAACAGCTTCGAGTTTTGGTGAAAGAAAAAATGATTGTGGTTGCGAAAGCCTCGTGTTAAGAGGGGTGAATGACTCTGGTATGGTGATCGTCTCGTTCGGGTGCGGTGCGCTCGCGTTTTTGCTCGCGTTCCTGGCAAGATTTTTTTTTTTTTTTTGTCGTTGTTGTTCGGTGTACTGGAACGCTACATGTTTATGGGGGTGTGGTGCGTGAAACTTGAAAGCTGTTCTTTTTTATCGATTTGTTGCTGCGTAGTTGAGTAGTGTTGAGTCAGAACGCGATCGCTGGTTAATGGCTCGGTCGACTCACGTTGATGGTTAGACTGCGATTTCGTTTCGCACAGACTCCGAGTGCCGCCCACGAGCTGGCGGAGTAAACCGAAGCAGCGCCATAAGTGTATTGTCAAAGCGCTCGTCATTTTGGTGGCTATACCATCACTAAACTTAAGAGCAAGCACACACAGAAACAAAACAAAAAACACGCGGCGTCACGGCGCATTTAGTATGCGTGAGTGGGTTAGCGGGTGATAGACCACGCCTAAAACCGACGAGTGCCTCGACCGTCCGCTCTTCACGCTGCCTGATTGGCTGCATTCGATCGTAGCGTACCAGCTGTGGTCGAACTTTGAGTGAAGGGGACCACTGCTAAAGGGGCGGTGCAACGATAATCACCTGGAATGTTTTTTCACTTTACACGAGCTTAGTGGCGTAAGTGGGACTCAAGTACACTCGCACGCGACGCCACTGGCCAAAAAACTTCTTTGTTGCGGTGTAATTTCAAGGACAAAAGCGATCATTTTCACTCAATCTCCCCTTTGCAAAATGTGATGACGTAACGTGGGGATCGCAGTACACCCCAATGAGGATATTTGAATGTGGTTCATAGATTGGACCCGAGCATTGCGTGGCCACTCGATTTAGGCTCGTGATAATCGATAGCTCGAGAAGCATTCGGGTTGATCATGTTGATCACAACCCCAGTGCGTGGCTGTGATCAACATTAGCGGCATATAATCGCCTCCAGATCACGTGGCCGTTTGTTCTGGCTGCGAGTTGAGGGGGTGAACGCTGCTCGTTTTTCTTTATTTTTTTTTTTTTCTGGGGCTTCCATTGCGTGGGGTAAAAAAACAAACACGTGCCTTATAGGTCATTAACGTCAGGGATCCGTTCTTAACGGTATTTGCGCAAAGTGCAAAAATTGTTGCGTCGCCCTTTTAAATGTTTATATCTTTTTGTCCTTTTTTTTTTACATCTATTTTACAAAGATTTAGGAAGTCATAGATCCCGGCTTTTTCCAGTAATTCCGGGCGTTGCGGTACAGACCATTTTAATAATCGCTTTCCACGAGCGGCCATCTTTGTTTATACTGCGCTGTGGATTGCGTTATAAGCATGCGCAGTAGTTCTCTTCTTGGAAATATTTCTCGTCACTTTATCCCGTGGCCCGGTGTGCAAATCCGCTTGCAGCGAAACCGTTCCATTATTTCGCTAAAAAATAAAAAAAAAAAACGAGATGGCGTTGGGCCCAATAAACTGCAGTCGTACGAACGGGGAACGCACGACTTAATAACTCGGAATTTTTACGGTAATTATATTGCGTTCTAGCCCTCGTACATAAATTAAGAACGCGCTTTTTTTAATACTTTGTTAATGATACGTCTGGAATATGGGGTTATTTAATAGAAACAAAATCCTAGTTTAAAATTAATTCGCCGTTTTTTTTTTGTTTTTTTATTTCTATTATTTCTGGAGCACATTATCTTTTCTCCATGCACGCCATGCAGTCCTGTCTGGGTTTTGCCCAGTTAACGAATGGTGGTTCTCGTTGGGGTAGAAAATATGAAATAAGAGAGAAGTGCCTGTCTCTGGGTCGGGCATTTTGGTGCCGCTATTAGTCGCAATTGGGTCACCCACTTCTGCGCACCGCGGCGACACTGCGACGTTCGGAGACCGCATTCTTGTCGACCATCTTAATTGAGTCCTTTGCTCGCTGTCTTCTTGTCCGAGAAGTCTTCTGCTTACTTTCAACTGGGCAGAATGCTGCGTTTTTGTTTACACTGCATCGGTAGCATCCCGGGAGTTACCGCAGTTTTCCTGCTCCCCCGAAAATAATTGGGCCGAATTTTTATTTTTGGTTCAGCGAACTGGCATAACTACTTATGTTCCATCTCCTAAATAAAAGAAAAATTTTAAAAATTGGGGTGTGTATATATTTATACAGCATATAATTTAGTCTTCCTCAACGGGCGACGAGTCTCCCAGCTGTAGATGAACAATTTAGCCAGTGCAGTACAACCGCTAGCCTGGGGTCTTTAACCTGCACTACGCAGTAGTGATCCACGACCGCACGCCGGTGCAATGTGCTCATCCAGATCGAAGCGGCCGGGGGTGGGGATTAGGCCTAAGGTCCCCGGGTTCTGCAGCGCAAGCTTTCGCTCCACGTGCTCCGAGCTGGTGTGGGCTAGAACACTCGGCCACCGATCCCCCCTTGCATCTCCTATTAAGCAAAGAGCATACCTCTAGACCCGCACCCGTAAACTCGGTTTTATCGAACTGCCATATTAGGGAGTTTCACAATAGGGAGCCCCAACGCTTCGAGTCACCCGAGTGGCTTGGGACGTTGCACACGGCGCAAGAGCGAGGGTTGTGCGCATGCGCAGTGCGCCGCCCATGCCGCCTCGCGGCTCAAAGCATCGGGGGTCCCCTGTCCTAAAACTCACGTTCCGCCCGCGCTGCCAACGGGTGCTTCATCGTTCTTTGTAATATCTGTTGCGTCTACCATTCATGTTGTTAAGGTCGAGAAGACCCTTTCTAAAGCGCGCGTGTGTATGAAGGCACTCTAACCCTTTCCGAAATTCAGTGCCATCTGGTGACTCAAATGTTAATTTCACTTTTACCGTACTAATGGTGGCGATGAACCTGTGGTCTGCAGTACTGTATAGGGCACCGTCACTTACGGAAGTCAACGGTGAATGATAATGCGCGCGTCACTGACCAGTTCTTTTTAAATCTCTTTCAGTGTTGATGGCGAAAAAGGTCCAACCAGTCAGAACGAAGCGCCAGCCCACATAGACGCCTTGATGAAATTCTGTACATCAAGGGGCTTTGAAGCCGAGTGTGTGCTACTAACAGATTGACTGGGCCCGAGTTAGAAATGAACGCTTACGCAGCTCTTGCATCCGATTCCTGCTTCACGTCACGCTAACATCTAGAAAGTATAGGAATCGAATCATCTGCTTAGGAGCATCGTCAACTTCTTCTTTGATCACTAAACAGATGGCCGCCATTAGTGTAGCACACATGCCATTTTTCAGATGATGATAGTGATTAATGTTGCCAGTCTGAATTCCGGAAAGGGACTATTCTGCTTAATGATCTACCGAAAGTCTCGTTTTTGTGTTCCTTTATTCTTCGTCCCCGTTCCGATGCAACCATCGAATTTGCGGCGACAAACCGACGACCTTGGTCCACGGGCGCTTTCGCTTTGCGCTCTGCGCGTCAGTCACTGTTTTGACGTCACGCGCGGAGCGAACTCCGCTGGGGGCGAAATTCGTCGCTTGTTCGCAGCGTATTCGCTCCGCGAAGCCGCAGTCCCGCTGATCCTACATCACATAAACGACACCGTGTTCGCTGCACACATAATGACAGTTACCGGCGGACTGGCTTCAAGCTTGCTCCAAGCGTGCTTCATGCATCTGTATGCTTCCAACACGTCGGTAGGCAGTTGCACAGTTTGTCTTCGGACATTTCCTCGGGTAATGTCGGCATTGATGTGTTCGCAGTGGGAACGCGGCTTAGTATAGCGTGGATTGCTCCCAGCATATTAATCTTGTTTAGCGAAGCGTTTGGATAAATCTTCTCCGTGAAAATGGGCCCCTGCTAAGTAATCTGGCGGTGCGTAAAGAAGCTCGCGCTCACCCGGAAGGTGAGACTGTAACTTCATTTGATTTGATTTCACTTTATTTGACTCTCGCACGAAGTTGGCCGTTGCGGTGTTTGAGGCGCGTACTGTCTAATTAGTAAGGCCGCGCTACGTACTGCGGTGCCTCGCCTATTATTAAACTGGAAGTGCGGTGGTGTTTTGTTTTTGTTAAAAGGCAAGGCAGTTTCACGTTGGATATCTTCATAGTGCCGCGCGCGTAGCTGGCCAACTAGGCAGCGCGCGCGTGGCCTAACGGTTATCGAGAAGAAAAAAAAATCCTAACGGTTATCGCGCTTGCCTTCCACGCAGAACGCCAGGGTTCGAATCCTGGCCGCGGCTACACATTTTTGTTGACACTGTAATGTGATGTTCTGGTGAATTCGGGAACCGTCTTGCTGATTCGAAGTTAGAATATTCTACGCGCCGAACCTTCTACGCCGAACGATCCAGAAACCCACGAGGCTACATAAGGGATTCCGCCAGGCGAGCGGTGTGAGTTTCGCCTCAGCGTTCGATCGTGCTGCCTCGCCGCCTTCGACGCCCGCGACGCTCTGTTATTATCTTTCTTTCTCCTTTTATTTTTGGGCACAAGTTCGCCCCATTAAACGTTCAGTTTACTCAGTCCTTCGCCGCCTCGTCACTTGTCATACGTGACAATAGTTTGCCTTTTATTATAGGAATTACTATCCCACAGACGCCCGGTTCGGATGGAGGGTTAGAGCACTAGTTTAACTTCGGGACTATCATAAGCCTATTAATGAATACTATAAAGAAACAAAAAAAAAGATGCTTTCTTACTTACACGTGTAATCTGTAAGGTAAAACTTTTGAGCCGTGGTAAAAACATGGCGTCTGGCAGCGTTGAATATTTCGACATTGAAAAACAAGCTGCGCGTGTGTCCGGCTAGACTGACGCAAACATGCTTTCGTAGGCGACTTCCAACTGACGGCTAGAGTGGGAGGTACCGGCGCTTATGGAAATAGATTGGCAGCAGCCATCGGGTAATCCGTCCCTCCGGCCGCCTGGTATCCCGAATGGGGAACGAGGCGACGGAGGCATTCCCCCCGGGACGTGAAAGGATAATACTTGCGTGCATAGACACGCGTGCTTGCTTTGGCACATTGTATTTTGTGTGTCGTTTTTCTTTTTTTTCTGTGTTCCTTTCTTTATGTGTTATAAATAGCGTCTGCTTCGAGCCGGCATTTTGACTCCGTCGCGTGGATGCATCCTACTGCGCGACGCATTTCGTGCGAACACAACGTCGCTTGGTGCTCCACACTATAAAAGAAAAAAAAAAAGAGTTCTCTGAGCTTAACTTTCCTGGAGAGGGCGGAAACAGCAAAACCGTGCGAAAAATAAAAGCATCCCAGCGAACGACGAAGGTCAGAATACGACCTGAAAAAGGCGATATGTTGTCAAGGGTACCGAGCGAGCGAAACCGCACGCTCCCTGCGAGCATCGGATGTTTGTCGTATAATCGTATTCTGAGCCTCGCCTTTGGATGAGGTTCAGGTATTGTTCGCCGTCATTCGTCGTCGTCTCCGTGCTCTGTTGGAAAGCGAACCCACTGACCTTTTGTTCACAATGTGTTTTCCTTAAACAAAAAAAAAAAAAATCCTTTTCCTAAATCCACCCTACTCCGCGACACAATTCGCGCGAACGCGGTTCATGCCGCACAATATATCATTCCACTGCGCCACTGCCTTTGATCCCATTTGCTAGCAGCTGTAAAATGGAAATCGAAAAGAAAAACAACGGCGATCGCTTCTCTGCGCCCATTGTGTAGCGCTCTTTACGTTTTCTCGGTGTTCCAACGATGCTCCGGATATCATACTCTGCGCAAGATGGCCGTGTGTCCAGGAAGGGAGAGGAGGCTCCAGCTGGAGCTCCCGACACGTCGAATATTGACTGTCTGTGGGAACCCGGCTGGAACGAGGCACTCAATCGACGGCTGTTTCGCGTTTTCCGGAAATCAGCGTGCCACTACTCGGACACTGCGATTCCAGTCGAATGAGTGCAGAGTTGACCTAGAGACTCTTTAAAGTTTGAGGCATCCCTAGTGACCTATATGCAAGGCGCGATAATCGATATCATTGCTATGTTGCTTGATAACCCGCGTCCTTGTAAAGCGAGTGTTGTTGGGGAAATATGTTTCTAACGGTATTGGGTTTATTATAGAGTGTGCTAAGACCACTTGATGTGTATGGGTTCGTCTTACACTGGTATCGTCGAATGCGCCAATACACGAGGTCCGTGCCTCGTGCTGCCATTTTAAGAAACTTGAAGCGCGAATCTTATCAAGGGGCTTGAATGTGTGCCTGCCGGTTACGCCACTCGGCAGAAAAGACGCGAAGGAGGAAATAAGGGGACCTTCCGCCTGTCCAAGCTTGCAGCGAAACCTGGCGAAATCTGGCATCCGAAACTGGAAAAAAAGAAAAGGAATTAAACGCACTGCGCTGGAGGTGCGAATAAGCCAGTCTTTCAGAAATCAAACAATGACACTATATGAAATGGACAAAGCGGATTTTACTGCCTTCGTTCCACTACGCAACTTGCTTTTGCGTTTCGCAAACGGCGACGTGAGAATTTCTTACGCAAGGTCCAGTGTGTAACACCAGATACCTGCCCCATCACTTACGCGAAGTACCTTGTTCCATTGAAGCCAATGTTACGCCCGTCGGCGACGTCAAAACCAGAGAGAAAACACAGAACCTGACCTGCAGGTGTGTTCTCGCGGTTCATTAGTGCACGCTAAAAGCGGGACATGTATCCTTTTTCGTCTGCAAGTGGACGCCTGCGCTGCTAAAAATAGAATTCCAGCTTCGCGTTTCGATGCAACATTAGGCTGCTCATTTTTTTTCTTTTTGTGTGTCTGTGCTTATATATGTGTTTGTGTGCGCGTGTGTGTGTGCGTGCGCGTTTTTGGTACGCGTCCGACGCCTCGTTTATTTCTCGCTAAGCCTTTGAACTTTTTTTCCTAGAAAGCATACCATAGCGAGGGCACCGGGATGGCAGTTCATTTTCATTTTGCTGCGCAAACGAGAGTGCCGCGTGCGGTGCCACGCGGTATGTCTCGCCTCGGTTCGTCGGTGCTCCTGTTGCTTGGTGGTGTGTGTTTCCGAAGGTTCGGTGTTTCCGACTGTTCGAACGTGGTAGCGTGGTTTATGGGCCGCAATTGCCGCACAGGCTGCGAGGAGGTGACAAAAGCGTGGATCGTTTGGAAGCGTCTTTGCCCGCTTTTTACCTCGGCACGCGCGACGTCCCAGCGCATGCGTGCTTGCGACAAATATCTGCAAAAGGGTCCGCCGTTAAATTTCAAACGCTCGCTATGGTTTGAGTTGCTCCCTCTATGATATCTCGGCTCTCTACTGTTGCTATGCGTCAGCTGCCGCTGCTCAGGCCCGCTTCAGACGCGGAAATTTCTCCCAGCAACTTGACGTCGCAACACCAGCAACACGGGCCATCCGCGTTCGCACGCAGCAACCGATTTTGCTGCGATTTGCCATTATCATCATCGTTCTATTTTCAATTTCTCGCACTATTTAGACAGGCAGTTACGCGCTATAAACGTGTTGTTGTATCTTCGGATGACGTTAAGAATCCTAGCTCATATTTCTGAAAAGGTTTATTCCAAAACACAATCCATTTCAAACCAGAACCAGGCCTTTAGTTATCATTATCACCGCCACGGGAGTGTCACGCGAAAATATCGCTACCTGACTGACTGAAAATAACGCTTCCCTGACTGACCAGGTGCGATCCAAGCAAATTCTTGTTGCAGCTCTAAGATCTAGGGAAAGCTAGGGAACAACTCGCCAGCAACACACAAATTGCCGGGAAATTTGCCTCCTTTGAAGCGTTCCTTAGCGTGTTCGCGGACATGCGAGGCAGCTCGTATTTGCTCTAAAGTTTGCAGCAATCGTCTTGCGTGTATATATATATATATATATATATCCTGACGTCTTCCTTAGTCTTCCTGACGAAGGCCGGACTCCGGCCGAAACGTCGAAGATTAAATTGTCCGTTGTTGCTGTTTTCACTAGGGGTTTTTTCTTCTCAGTTATATACCCATGCCTTCGGCCTCCCGCCACCATGCCCGTTATATATATATATATATATATATGCATCATTTTTTCGCCATGAGCTCCGAATAATTCTGACAATATCACCTCCCAGCGACTATTTCTCATAAATAGTGCGTAGATTTCATCGGGAAAATACCGCAAAAAGCTTCGACCTAGTTCAGGACTGGAAGTTGGTTACGGATATTTGACAGATGGCACCAGTGCCTCATGTTCTCGTGAGCAGTCGGACGCGGTCATAACGCAGTCGGTCACAACCAGTACAGCTCGCTCTCGAATGCAAAACGTCTTGACCAGCGTCAATACATGTACTCGAAGGCTGCGTAAAACGGCTATGAACTTCGACCATAGTCTCAAATCTTTCGGCACGTTCCTGGCTGACGTTCTGCGATTAAAGTTTAACAATGATATCTTTCAATCTTTTTTTTAATGTTAATTGGCAGTGCGCAACCGGCGGGAAACGTGTGCGCCTCTTTACGCCTCGTAAATCCTTCGAAGTGGCGTTGACGGAATCCCGCCCGCACGCCTTGCCGTATTCCGTCTCATGGTAACTTGCCAAACAGCGAAGGCTACACTCCCAGTTGGCCAATGTGGGCGTCGGAGAGAGACACTACGGGACTAAACTATCTCGCTATAGTCGGTGGCAGGTTAAAGAGTTCGGGGGAAACTGCTCCCACCTCTTTTCACCTCAGCAGAGCGAACGCTGGAGAGGAGGTCGCCTCTCTCAGCGTTCGCTCCTCTAAAATGGAAAGGAGTGGGAGGAGCTTCCCCCGAACTAACGTCACTGGCGGGAGAGACAAGAGGGCCATTTTTGCGGGGAATTTTGAACGACAGGCTTATCTCCGAAGGGGACAAAAGCGACCTATAAGGAGTATTCACTGGGCGCCATATTTGTGGATGTTGTCTAGAGCGCATGCTCAGAACGAGCCCACATTAATAGGCTCCTAAGACCTTGAGGGTGCGGAATGCGCGTTGCAAAAAAACTGTGGAAGCTCGCCATCAGCACGCTCAGCAGTCGCGCACACAGCTATGGCCGCCAGTGAATACTCCCTATTGGACACACAATACACTGTCCGGTTGAGGGGAGGAGTCCCCACTTCCCCAACCGTTTGGGATCCGCTGTCGCGCCCTGTACTTTTGGTAAGGGCCGTCACGTCCTTCGCCTCCGCCGCTCTGATTGGCTCTAAGGGGTTCCGTACCATTCGCTCTTTGCCAAGTTACGGTGAAACGAGGTATAATCCCTCAAACTTCAGATGTAGGAGGAAGAAAAAAAATGCGAACAGTTAAAATCCCCCCCAAAAAATGTAAGCATCTGAGCCTTCGTCTCTATTTTTGTTATGCGTTTATTGGATGTAATCATCGTACGTTGGGCTTCATTTCCTTCGATGTGGGCATTTTTGTGTTCCGCCAGGCGTCGTGACTATTGAAGCGACCCTCGAACTCAAACCCTGCCCTGGGGCTGTTTACCCGGGGATTTCGTTTGATCATTTATTCGGTTTCTTTCTCGGTTTGTACCCTTTCCGATAGTTCACTCGTTAAAATTTTATCGGAATTTGAATGATAGTGCGTAACAACTTAGAGGAGTCGTCGCGTGTCGTCGACGGGGCCGGTTACTGTAGCCTCCAGCCGAGTAATACGATTTTTGCGATAGAAGCGTTGCTCGAGCGTTAATCTGAACGTTGACTTACGGCGTTCGAATTCACAATAAACGAAACTTTACCGGTGCGGCAAAATAGTTCTTTTAAGAAAAAACGAAGGTTAAATTCACGGTACTGCTGCGTGTAGAGTTTTTTTAAGCCCCTGTCAGAAGGACATACTATTAAGGGCCTTCAGAAGGAACTCCTCTGAAGAATCGGCGAATCAGCTCGCAATCTCGCGCCTCTCGGCGTGCACTTGTTCGCCGACCCTTTAAAGGAGTTCGTTCTGAAATCCCTTAAGGTGCCCGTCTGACAGAGGTGTTAGGATGGTTTAGTCGATAGCTTCACGTGCTGCAATACTAAAAAAAAAAAAAAAGAAAATGTTTGTTTGCATTTTTTAAGTTGTTTTCCCCTCCCCATTGGAATGGGGAGGGTGGTAGGGAAATGAAATAACAACTCAAATATCAAGCATAAAAAAAATAAAAACCGAACTCACAAAAAAAAGAATAGTCCGAAGTTTACAACTAAGAGCAAACCAAAAAAAAAAAAAAGGAAAAAAATGAATATGTTCAGCAATACACAATTGTCTTGACAGAGAGTTCGGTGAATATAACCCGCACAGGTGATTGATTGATTCGAGGGCGTCAAGCCAGACATAAAATATGTATAAAAAAAAAAAAACAGCGCCAGTTATTGTCGCAAGTTCGGATATTACAGCGCTGAATATTGTTATCCGTAGAATGGCTCGGTCTCGTATAGCTCCGCGTGTTCTATAGTCCCAGGTTAAGAAGCACGGGGCTCCCTCGTTATCGCCGCGCAGCCAATCAAATTGTGGCGTTAGCAGATAAATGCGCCGTCGAACGAACGACGGACCTTGAGCGTACTAAGCTCCCTCCCAGGTTTCTGAAGTTGACTTTAAGCGGCCAGGGTTCGTGGCATTTGACGTGGGTGGCTGGCGTGCGTCCCGATGCCGGGACGCCGTTCCACGAGACGCGCGTATAGTGTCGGTGATTGTTTGCCTCCGAGTAAATCGGAACGGCGGCTTTGCCCCTCCCCTAAGAAAACACACCGCGGCCACGGGAAGAAACAAAAGGTCGAAGGGCACTCTCGGAAATCGGCGCGGGAGCCGCCGAGATCCACTGACCTTTCTCGAGCGGTGCGGGGAACTGGCGGAGAGCCATCCTCTTCGTCTTACAACGCGCTTGAAAGGGACCCCTAAAAACACAAACACACACACACACACACGCACACACACACACACACACACATACACACACACACAAACACTCACGCACACACACACACACACACACGCACACACAGTCCCAACCTTTGCGTCAAAATAAATTAGGTGGATTATACTCGTTATCTAAAGACAATCTAGAAAACACTCGAAAGACTGCCGAAATGGAACCGGGCACGGCATACAATTCGTTAGACTTGATAGGGAAACAGACCAAAAGAATGTGTAGTTCCCCAAAAAAGATCGCGAACCTCATACACGTACGTGTTGGTGTGATATCATGAACAAACTAATCACCTGATATTGACGTATCATTATTTCTAGCCTCAGATAGAATGCAAGTTAAACGCTCGTTGCCTATCTCCCCTAGGAGGTCTCTCACATAATCAACAGAAGCCGTTTTCGATCTATTGTGAATACAAAGGACGATACCTTCAGGAAACACAGATAGTCTCCTATTCTTTACACCTTCCTATCCTAAATGCGCAATATAAATATACCCGCTTCTTTCTGCGGATGTGTCACCACTATTAGAAACAAAGCTCAGTTGTCGTAAGAAATTGGCCTTTGAACCCTCGTAATGCCTCAGCCGTCTACATAATCCATGTGGCTCACTGCTAACGCTGATTCTTCTGCCTCATCTTTACACACATTCGCTACGCCGACGGTTAAAATAGCCAAATAGCGCTACAAAGTGAACAGCAGAACTTGTGCACATTATGATGTAATGCAGTTAGGTAGTAGACATAAGTATGGGACTACACTTTACGAAGTAAGGCGAGAAAGCGCGCTGAAACGCGACGAAAAACACGAATACAACGCATCCGCCAAGCCGAGGAGGGGAGAGCGGCGCAACAGGTTGAAGCAACCTAATGGCTGCCCGTGATTACAAGATGACAGCGCTAATGCTTCCCCGAAGAAGGCCGAGCCCCTGGAACCTCACGTTTTCTAACACACCGTCGCAGGTTGGAAACGTGGTGAATCAGTATCGGGGCAAAGGCAAATATTTTGGAAGCTAAAAGCTGGTTTGCACATTTCCAACGGTTGCGTTCGTTCGTATGCAACCGAAACGACCGTAAGGATTAAAACACCGCAGCAACCATGACTCATGGATTGCTTCGCGAAGCCGCCCTTCGCATCGCTTGCCATGCTGTGTATGGCGAAGACTTGTCCCCGTGACTTCTTCGTTACGGTCGTTTCGGTTGCATACGAACGCAGATTTGGGAACCAACCGTTAATGCTCGCCTGCTGAAACCCGGGCGTTGTGCATTGAGCGGGCACATGCCACTGCACAACCTTTTTTCGACCTCCATATCTGCCAGAGAGGGGCGACCCGTGTAGATCGCTGAATTCGCGAGTAGCGGGAGGTTCGGGATAATGGTTGTGCCATAAAGAGGCTATATTCGGCGTCAGCTATTTTGGGAAGGTCGCACGAAGTTTGAACGGCATTGCCGTGATGGAATGCATTTTTTATTTATTATCTTTCTGTGATTACAGAACAAGATGCAAACCTAAGACGCAAATAACAAACTAAAAGGGGAAAAAAAAAAACAGACTGACAAAGCCGGAGTAGCTGGGAATGGGATTAATGTAGTTTTCGCGTTGCCCCTGCCGGTTAGACCGTCGGCTTTCCCGCTGGGCAGCCTGACAATGCGGGTCGGCGTACTTGCCGGAACGTGTTTTCCGGGTTTGAATCGGATAAAAATTTTCCGGTTCTGACTTTCGTTTTTATGCGTGAAAAATGATGATTTGTGCGGTTTCACTTACATTAATTTACATTTCCGGGTCTTAAAATTGACAAAATTTGGTAATGCTACTTGCATAAGATAAATTTACGAGACAGGTTTACCGATCAAACACTCCTTCATTTTTCACCCATTCGGTTTTATTTTTTTTTAGTGTGTTTATTCTCCGGTGATAGGTTTGTTTGTTACGAAGGGAGGAACATAAGCAACGAGAATAGAATGAGGAGAGCTTTGTTTCCACTCTGTCGCAGAATGTCTCCAAAATCGGCGGTAGCAGGACAACATTGTATTCGCCCGTTTGGATTCAGCGTTGCCATGGCTATAAGAATTCACCCGAAACAAACGAAATCCTCTGCCAATCTGGCCACGTTCCCCCCTTGCTATCGCAAACAGTATTGCGACTTCCACAACATTCCAGTACTATCGTTCTCCTTTACGCGAGAGAGAACAGGAGAGGGATAAAGTATTAGTGCCAGTAGTAGTACTGCGGTTATAGTGCTGTGGATTGCATTTTACCGCCAAGGGTTCGAACACGATGATTCGATTTTCATTCGTGTACAACTGTAGTTTAATAATGGGAACTAAAGAAAGGGAACGCTGCTTTCAATTTAGAAGGAGGCGATAGATGTGCGACAAAAAAAATTCCAAGTTTTATCTGGTGCCGAGATGAAGCGTAAGTCTTCGAAATTTTTCTGGGCCTGGAATGTTCGTCAGCGCGTTCTTTCCTCGATGTAATCATCATTCTTTATGACGTTGCAACACTCCCATCTTTTCCCAGCTTTCACTCGAACGTTCCATCGTTAATCGACCATCATTCGTTCGAGACATTTTGACGCCATTACTGCTTACGGCAGTTGAGCGTGAGGAATGGCTAAGTAAATACTTCTCCCGGTTAAAGACAAAATAATTGCACCATCGGTCATGTCCGCTATTTTCGTTCATCCATAACGGACCACTACATTATTTATCGTTTTTCTCTCAGTGTTGGAGCCCTCTATCCGCAGTACCACACACACCCGATGGGGTTCTTGCCGATTGCAAATTTACGAAATGAAGGTTACCGCTCGGAACGTGAGGCAATAAAAGTATGCAAACGTGAAACAATCATTATCTCTGCTGCTGCTTTTCTCTCTTCGTCGCTCTACTATTTTTGTCTCTTCTCCATTGGATTTCGATCTAAGAAATCGTGCATCGAATATCTCCGAGTGTACAGAGCGACCGATTGTTTCTCGTGATCAATCGTGTGCCCGCTTGAAGAGTGTATACCTTAACGTGATTGGTTCTTGGGGGTCTGCTGATTGATTGGAACTCCGGACTTAACCGGAGGATACCACACACGTAGACGAACACGAAAATGGACCGACAAAATTTGTTGAAAGAACTGGAAGGACTTTGCTTAGAACGTTGTACGCTCAAGTTGTACACTCCGCGACATTGCGAGCTCGAAGAAGTCATGGCCGGTTTTCTTTGTTTGTTTTTCTTTTCAGTAATGAAAGGCGGTCTTCAAAACTACTATAGTTATTGAGTGTTCGGTTGGCTAACTAATCTTAGTGGTAAAACTCTTTTCTAAGTAAAATGCGAAAAAGCTCCATAATCCAGTTAATAATAATAAGAAGAAGAATTAGCGCTGGGCAATGCTTTAACCGCGATTAACTTTTTTTAACCGGTTAGTCGTTAAAATTTTGACGAACCCTAAAGAAAGTAAGAAAAAAAAACGCTTTCATAACACAGACGTGGACGGGTACACCTGTATGAAGGGCAAGCTTTGGGCGAAATTTTAACCTAAAGTAAACTGTGGGCGAGATTCGTAAGTCCAGACAAGTGCAGAAGGTTACTCTTGTCCCGGCTACCTCAACGCCGTGCGAGTGCCTGTCTAGCGCCGCAGAGTCCATTGCGAACAACGAAAGGGGGTCACTCTTGCCGAAGAATATCAACAAACCCTTTTGTCTCGTGTCGTTTAAGTAAGAATCTATGAGTGTGAGGTTTTTTCAACTGTTTTCCACTACACATTAAGGTTGATTCATGATAGAAATTGTATATTGCGCCGTTAGATATACCCGCCAAAGGCAAAAAAAATAGTAAATTTGATATTCCAAAATATTATGCTTGGAAATGAACGAGACCGATTAATTGATTCATTAATCGATAAAAAGGGCGCCGATTAATCGGGTGAAAATTTTTCATCAACGCTTAGCCTTAATAATAACCTTTATTGGTTCAGAAGAGCCCCGGCACCGTAGTAAGGCAACAGCCCGTACCATGGAGGCCCACAGTGCCGCGTCTAGTGACGGTGATTTTGTGATGATAGAACATACAATGATCAAAACGATGTTGATTATGAGATGATATGTATAAGGGGAGGACGACGAGATCTTTTCAACGTTGCAAGCACCGGGGGCTGTTCAACTATGGTCTCAGATGGTGAATCCCTGGCGGTTTGGTTAGCGCGCAGCACTGGCTTAATTAATAATAATAATAATAATAATGGTTATTTACGCGTGTAGTTCACTTGATAGTGAGGCGGGTCTGTCAAAGCCAGACAAAATTCTTGTTGGACAAGACACCACAGTTTGTGATAAAAAAGCGTCCCCACACACGTAAAGTTCCAAGCTCAACATACATCACAATATAAACGATGATGGTCACACAAACACATGCACATACACATCACTGTCAAAAAGTTGCACTTTTACATCGGAGCACTTGCTTCAGTTTTTTTTAGTAAGTTCACAGTGTAAACATCGTCCGGTAGGCTATTAAGTATATAAGGAACATAGAAATTCCAAATTCTTTTTCCGTATTTTGTAACAACAAAAGGCATTTCATAGCGCTCGGTGTGCCGAAGGGATCTAGACACGACATGGGGTACTTTGAAATTATCACACCGGAAGTGTTTCAATACAACGGTATGAACCAATAAAGAGTGGAACAATGGCAAGCCCAAGACTGCTATGGTATCTTCTTCAGTTTGCGATATGGAACCATAAACAATGTTTTTAAATATTCATTTTAAGACTGAGTCAATTTTTTGACCCCATCGTCCTGGGCTGTGACCAAAAATAGTTATTCCGTAACGCAAAACTCTGTATGCTAAAGCGTGAGCCAGGCACGTAGTTAGGGGGGGGGGGGGAGGGTAGCCCATGGGGCCGGCCCCCCCCCCTCCCCCCCCCCCCCCCCGAAATCTTCCATTTTGCTGGGACCTCCCTCTCCCCCCTCCCCCTCATACAGCATTTTGTCATGGGTGCCCCCCCCCCCCTCCCCCCTCTCCGAAACAAAATCCTGGCTACGTGCCTGGCGTGAGCTATTGTCTTTTTCGTTGAATATGGTATTAAAGACCTTGTATTATACAGTACACAAGATACATTTCTCAGTCGTTTACAAAGTTTTGACTGATGGGAATTCCACGACAAAGCACTTTCACATTGAATTCCTATATATTTAACTTGATCTACATAAGATATGGGACAACAGTTACAAGATGTACAAAGAGAGGTATGCATATATATAGGATGGACAAGCTGAGTTTTAGACGCATTTATCGTAAGACAATTTGTCTTAAGCCAGTCTTGAAGTTGACTATTGTCCTTTTGGAGTAAAGCAATTGCTACAGGATAATCAAGATTTTTTTAAATCAACACTGTGTCATCCGCATATTGGAGCAATTTACATAATAATAATAATAATAGTAGTTCTAATAGTAATAATAATAAGGATAAGGATTAAGGATCTTACATGGGGAAATAATTATAAAGTGGCCTACAAAAGCAAGAACTCGTGGAGTCACAGACTGTTATAGAACGATGTCACTTTCGGCTTCATTTCTTTGAGTCACCGATTATTGCGGGGAAGGTTTCGGGAGACGTCGAATTACGCGCTTCCACTGGGTGATCATTGTCTTCCGTTATATGATACCGCAATATGGCTGCCATACGTTCCCGCCACACGTGCTGTCACCTGGCACTAGCTCGTTTCCTATCTTAACCTCTGTATAGCAAAATAAAAAAAAAAGAGAATGAGAAGCAGAACGAGATGATATTGCCGCGCGAATGGTAGCTATTCCTGTTTTGCAGTGGGTAAACAAGCGCAGCTTGTTCGATATTGCTTCGATCGCCATCTCTCAGCTGCGACGTATTTCGATTTCTTCGCTTCCTACGCACGTCTTTAACGTCATAGCACTCGTCAGGACTAAGTAAGAAGAAGAAGAAAAACGCAAATCGTCGACGTTTAAAAAAAAAAAAAAAAAAGCTACTGCTTTTAGATTTTGGAAGTATAATTTCCCCGACAAAGCGCTTCAAACCGCTTTCGAAGAAACGGCGTGAGGTGTTAAGGTTGAAAGTGCCTGCGGGGCTATTCCACGCTTTCTCTTCCGCGTGCGTAAAGATTGCGGGCATAGGCTTCGCTCAGCCCCCACTCTCGTCGTTGTTATTGCCTCGCACGCGCGGTTTTGTTTCCGTTTTACGGCGAGCGTGGCGGCGTTTCGGGAATGGCATGGCTTTATAGCCCGGACCGTTTTCAGATCGTCCCGCACCCGTCATATGTGGCTCCATCCGGGCTACCGCCATCTAAACGGCCGCTGCATTGTCTTAGAAAGGGGGCCATTCCTAGGAGCTACATCGCTTTTGTACGTTTGTAATCCATCGTGTGCGCGCGTACAGCGAGCGACACGGTTAGCACGAACACGCTTCATCCCCGTTTCAAATGCATGACGTTTCATACGGGGACAGCTCTTAGCGCTTCTGTGTTCGAGTGTGGGACGTAGCCTCAAGAGGACCTGCAATCGCCGATTGCTCTTGGAGTGGGGACTTTCCTCAGGGTGCGCTCAGCGCCAGCAAAGCGGGATAAAACGTACCATGCGGACTCTCGCTTGGAGCGAGAGTGACGACGGCGGGCCCATCAAGGTGTGAAGGGAGGGGCAAGGTGCAAGACGAGAGCGCTGGTCCCATTGGCGTCAGGAAGCCAGCTGCACTTTACACAGCGGCCGACCGGGAGTTCAAGCGCTGGTTGACGGACAATCCGTTCGGTGCGTTGTGTGATGTGCGCGATACTTTGTAGTTTCGGGCGGACATAAGCAAAAATGATGAAATACAGACGAAATGAACGCACGAAGGAGACGCAAAAAGGACTCTGTGTAGCATAAAATGCCGCGAGGTATTAAGCGGAAGCTGAAATGACTTTTGTTTTCTGAATGAGATAAAGCTTTTTGCTCCCGTAGTTTTCACTGGAGAACCCAAATATCACTAATTTCTTCTCTAAACAACGCTAAAAGGGGGAAAAAAGAATCGAAAAACATGCAGCCCCTCGCCTCCGCCGTACGTCATTGGTTGGTCGAGCCGTCACGTCCTAAAACTACCAGGTGCGATTCTAATTGCACCTTTCGCAGAACGATCAGCTGGCAATCCTTACCTCGTTTCGTCTCCGCTTCCCGTGCGCTCCTCGGATTCGCTGAGGTGCCCGCTTCTTCGGTAGGAAGGTGCTCGGAACTAACACACTGCTGAACTAGCAACTATTCTCTGAAGATAAAGCTCTCCTTCTTGGACTCTCATTATTTACGAGATATGATGGGTGTTGAAGAAGATTCTTCGTAAATCGTTGCTAACCCAGCAGTGTATTTGTCTTCTTTTCTTTCTCTCTCTCTCTCTCCGTGTATCTTTTTAGGTTCAGCTGGCATCTTTCAGAAGAATGAATCACTCACTACCTCAGTACCGAGGACGCACAAGGCTGGCTCCGCGAGTTGAGAAGCACGCGCGAGGAACCTTTCGTGACGCCATGTTTTCCCTTCTCCTTTAACTGCCCTCTCCCGCTACGGCGAAGGGGCGTGGTTTCAACGCAGCTGCGATGGCGTGTTTTTAGGTAATACGGGCATGAAATAGCCTACTTTTTGTGATAGTCGTGATGCTTGGAATCGGATTAAAAAGATTCAAGTATTTGTTTTATTAAATTCAAAACCGCTTCAGCTTCCCTTTAAGTTCAGCTGTTGCGGTACATCTTTTTTGTAGGGAGGCAAAAAACGCCAGCGTCTTGTGTGCGCGCTTTGTCCCTGCTGTCCTTCGCCTTTTCCCGCGCTGTTTTGCCTTTTTTTCTTTCTGGTTGAATGTTTTTATCAAATGGCACCGAATTATACGGTAAAGTTTCCTAACTATGCTGAAGTGTAGTATACGGGTAAAGGAATTCGCACGAGCTGTATCACATAGTGTGTATTCACAATTCCGGCAACTGCTCTAGAGCATCGAGGCGCATATTGTGCGGTCTAGACATCGGCACAGCACCTCTGCATTGCTTCCTTTTCAGATTAGCGGGGTTCGGGCTTTCATAATCCACTCACGTACTGCTGCTTACCGCGTTTATATATCGAAATTATTCATCGTACAGTTTTTTAAGCAGCTCGCCAATGGCATTCTACTTCCTCGTCCAGCGTTTATGATGTATATAAGCTTATCGAGTCATATATTAGACGAGCGTGATCGTCTGCAATGCAACGTTTTATACGTCGACTACGGAACGACACAAAATGATCAGACTGCTATGCTTCGTTTCGCCGTAACTCGGCAAAGATCGAACGCTACGGCCCTGCTTCAGCCAATCAGAGCGACGTAGAGAATCACGCGTCAACGCTCTGCAGGAAGAGAGCACTCCATCGACTCGTCACGTGCTTGGCTCTAACCCGCTGATTGGCCCACTGGGACAGTAGCATTCGCTGTTTTTCAAGTCACGATGAAATGGTGCGTAGTTGGTGTAGCGTGTATAATGCAGGTTCCGCTAAACAGATAATGACAGCTCGCCTCAGACCAAGTAATTGAATGATTTATAGATCCTAAACGGGGCACGTTAGGCTATAGCTGATGGCTACACATTAAAAAAGAGCTCGTGAAAGTAATGAATACGACACTACGGCAAACCGAAGGCACGAAAACACGCCCCTGTGGAGCGGCGCACGACCCAAGTTCAAAGATATCCATAAAATAGGCGTGTCACGACTTGGCGCAGCTTGCGCGTGCCTCTGTTCTCTGCCCGAAGCCGTTTCGATAAGAGCACGCGCTTTCTCCGACGACCTGGGCTACCAGCGGAACACACCCCGAGCACTCTCTCTTCGGGCGAGGGTTGAGCGAAAAAGTAAATGACGAGATAACCTAATAAAATACAGCCACATAGCCCACATGACAACGCGTAAGGTGCGCCGGCCTTGTGCATTGAGAGGAGAAATCCGGTCCGCCTGGGCTGGACGAGTGTTTAGGTAATGCCGTCCGCCATCAAAACAAACGCAAACCGAGCAAAGAAACTCGTTTTGCGGGCTGGCCACGTGATGCGCTGGTCACGTGGTCACGACGCAATCACGTGGTTCTCGTCACGCGGTCGGGCCGTTTTTGAAGAAAGAGGTGTTTGCGGTGGGCGAGTGTCTTGTGCGAGTCGTTCCCGACGTTTCGGAGCTGGCGTAGTGCGCTTTTTGCTTTCTCTGTCGACGGTGCGTTTTGTGGTGTGCAAGGAAGAGCGTGCTCTCGCGGGAGCGAGGATATACGTGCGCGTCAAAGCGTGACTTGGTTTCCTCACGTGCACGTGCGCGCGCGTGAGTGCGCGTGCACTATGCGCCGGGATGCTCGGGAGAGGGCGATGCGGCTACGGAGGATCGTGTCTGTGCTCAGAGGTGCGTGTCCTTTTCCTCGCGTTCTCCCGACGGGCTCACGAGCTGCGTTGTCTTCGAGTTGGCGCGGTTATGCCCTGTGCTCACTGGCAGCATGAGAGCGGCAGGGAGGTCGTACGGCGGGAGCTTCACCTTCGAGGCCACTTCGGCATCTCGGGAGCTTCCAGCGTGCGGCCAAATAAGGATAAGAAGGCAACGCACGGGTGTTGGAAGCCCAACACCCGAAAGAGACGCCCCGTTGTCCTCATCCTGGCAGTCCCGGTAGTCCCACTTGAGCGACAAGCAGCAACATCCGTCCGAGCTGAGCACGTGCAGCGTGCGCGGGGTGGTATCTTCGGCAGTCCTGCAGGCTCTCAGTGATCGTGAAGGAAGCGCGAGTGATTGCAGCCCTGCCAGATGCCTTCGCGGGCATGCTGCTAGTGCCTGAGGTTAATCGGCGTCGGATGTTGCTGTTCGTCGCTCAAGTTGGTATGGGATGCTGAACCGAAAATGTCAATGTGTATAATAAGCGGCTCACGATCTTTCCACGAGGCAGCAGCCGCCGGTGTGCGCGAGCACAGGCAACGAAAGTGACCTCATAGTGCCCCATTCACGTTTAAGATGACAGTGAAATGTGTTTGCTCCAGAGAAAAGGAAAATAAAGACGGGCTTTTCTTCTCCACAGTGGTGTCTGGCGTAAAAGGTAAGCGAATAGTTGGTCTAACAAGCACGTCGCTTTCACTTGTGAAGATGAAAGTCCTGTATTTATTCTTTTTTAGCCCAAAGACTATGCATTTCACTCTCATCTTAAGAGCAAATGCGGGACTAGTGCGGGACTATGGCCTCAGTGTGGTTGCGTGTGCTCGCGCACACCGGCGGCTCCTGGCTCGTTGAACTAACGTGCGCCACTTCTTAGGGACACTAAATTGTTTCGTTCAATATCCCTGAAACGAAACGACGTGAGCGTGACCTCTCTACTCCTCGCTTCAAAGTCGGCCAGCAAGAAGCGCAATGCGTATCGCGCTCGTCACGTAGTTCTTGCACGGTCAAGGGTGCCGTAATTGAGAGACTTGCCACTTGTTTGCATCAGCGCTTGACTATCTCGCCTAGTAGTAATATCCCAGGACTGTTACGCCCTATGCCCTATGCATATCTTGTCCGTAACGTCATTTGCGGCCATGGCGGTATTTTATATGCATCGAGCGTTCGGTTCGTCGTCTTAGTTTCCCGCCGCAGAAATAGTGTCTCGAGAGAACCAGTAAGTAGAAGTAACCGTCAGTACAAAGCAATGGCGTATGGTTAACCTGACAGGGGTCTTCGCATCCTCAGATCATGCCAGCTCCTTCCTAAAGTGCGCAAAGAACGGCGATCCTGGTGGTGTGGAATAACGCACTTTGCAGAAGCACTGTGGAGCTGAGACTTTAGCCAGACTAGGGTGCCTACATGTCTGTCTGTCTCAGGGTGAAGACATCCATTGTTGCCCTGCATGTGCCAGCGCGTGACGCTCTCACGCTCCCGGTGCGTGACTAGGGCGGTAAAATGGCGTCTATGCATTAGCCAAAGCTAAGCGCTCGAGCTGAGTGTCACCGGATTGCACGCACTTCAAAATGCATAAACAAACGATTGGGCGGAAAAATGGCTGAGATGTCACCACTCAAGCAAAAGCGCGCGTGTGTATGAAGGCACTCTAAGCCAGAGCCACAGCCACGAGAGCTCGAGGTCGCTACTTTGAAGCGTTATTCCACAGATGGATCGAGCGCTCGCGCCAGAAATGCACGTCTCAAAGCCAGGAGCGCGGGCGCTTGTAGCTTTGGCTGCAGTCCCAGCTTATAGCGTCCTCCGCCAAGTCACATTAAGGACTAGGTAACTCCACGAGAGAGCCATACTGCCGCGAACTGGCGCTGCTTCTGAAGAACTCATGACGTGACGGCATTCCAAAGGAGCTTCACGGACCGCCACCAGACGCAATTTTGAAATCTGTTCATTTGTTTTTAAAATTGGTTTTCTTGACTTCTCTTCCGGCAGCCCAGAAACACTAGTCTAGGCTAGTGTTTCTGGGCTGCCGGCATAGAAGTCAAGAAAACCTCTCAACCATATGCCGCCACCGCATGAGTTCCTAAGAAGCAGCGCCAGCTCGCGGCAGTATCGCTCGCCCGTGGAGTTGCGTAGTCCTGGCTATGGCTTGACGGAGAACACTGGCGCGTTCACTACGTTGTATGTGTTAAAGCGTGCACAGTGCTTACGCAACGTGCATTCCATCGAGATCTTTGCAGACGTTAGGTAGGAGCTGGATCTGAGGATGCGAAGACCTCTGCCAGGCCAATCATACCACTCTCCCCACCCCCCCTTCCCTCCCTCTCATGGATGCGAATATATGGCACCCAGTGAACACCTGATTCATGGCGAGAAGTTTGGATCGCCTGGTGGATTTTTTTTACGGCCCAGAGTGAGGATACATAAACTTCCTTTGCCGGTGCAAGCACGTGCAATGCCGAGATTCTGTGCATTATGAAAATTAAGACATCACAGCGTGCACTAACCATAGTGAGGAAAGCAGAAATGCCCCTAGCGAGCTCCTCACCGCGAATATATACATAGCTTACAGGTGTCGCCATTGCTGGGTACTGACGGTTATTTCTACTTACTGGTTCCCTCCTTTCTGCGTTGTCAAACTAACACGGTGAACCGAACGCTCGTTGCATATGGAATACCGGCATGGCCGCGAATGATGTTACGGGAAAGCCATGTACAGGCCACAGGGCGCAGAGTCCCTGGTTGTTACTACTAGTCGAGATTGTCGCGCGTTGACGCCACCAAGTGGCAAAGTGCCCTTGGCCGTGCATGAACTATTGACGTCCCGAGCGCGATACGCGTAACACTTCTCGCTGGCCGACTTTGAAGCGAGGGGTAGAGAGGTCGTGCTCACGTCATTTCGCTTCCGTAACCCCTTAAAGTGTGTCAGAGCAGGCCAAACGTAGGATGTAAATATGCGCTGTGGTTCTGCAGCGTCTGAAACAATTGATGATAGAAATCATGGATAAATCTTGCTCTGTGCTCCATACAGACCTCCAAAATTTTGATGATCCACTGCTCGCTTGGTTCAAGCTTTTGTGTCCTGTTTGTAAGCGAAGTTTGTGGTATGTTCAGAAAAGGTCTGATTTGGGAGTTCAACGTTGCAAACCAGCGAAGCGCAGTTGGAACGCCTCACCGAAGGATTGAGGATTAACTCGGACCACCGAGGGATCGTTCGACGTGCAACCGAAATCCCGGTTACACGGCGCCTTCCGGGCAATAAGCCTCCGTCAGATTGCGAATACTTTGGGCGGGATTCGCACCCGCCGCCTGGGATCCTTTGGGCCGGCGCGCTCCGCCTCGGCGCACCGACGCGACTTGTGTGCACCACTATTCTTCTATGCTGTAAAAGAGACAGCATACCAAAAACCATTCTGTTAGGCTTAAGTAGAAACGGCGTAGCGGAATAGTTTTTGCTATCGTGTTTTTATTTCGTCATAGCTGAAATAGAAACATCTATCAGCTATGCGCGGAGAAAGTCAAGGAGAAAAGGAGACGAGAGGTCGTCATCTGCAGCTGGTTCGAATGATTAGTGGGTAGACCTAAGGTTCGCTGCCTTTGTCTCCGCTGCTCTCGTCAGACGCATTTGAATGCGGCAGCCAAACGCCAGACGCCGGTGTTCTGCATTATAAAGCGTTCGACGAGTACGCGGTGGAGACCCAGGTTCAAAGACCCAAAGGCAGCTATAGCTTTAGGTCCACTAATCATTCCAACCAGAGCTCGCCGTTTCGACGTTTCGTGCTTTCCTATAGCTTTTCTACGCAAAAGATTAAAGACGCGTGTAGACAAAAGTTTCTTCTATTTCCCGAAGGCATGAGGGTGCGTACATAGGTCGCCGTACTTGGCTTTTCCACTTGGTTGTGGACCTTGGCAGGGGTCCTTGGAATGACTCAGGCGGTTGTGCGTAAAAGGAGACTGGAGGATACAAGGTACGGGGGTGGACGAGGCTACGTCACCGCGTGGGTGACGCCGCCGTTAAACATATCCACGCTCGCTGTACTTCCTGTATAGCTTTAAAACTAAAGGCGCATTTGAATCGGCAGAACTCCGAAATACGCCAGGGGTGATGAACTGGGAAAATACCGCTCTGCTTGAAATTCGTGCGAGTTAAAAAGAAATATTCGTTTTAACGCATACTTTGTATTGTTTGCGTCCTTGAGGAATGTCGCGTGGTAAAAAACGAATTGACTAACTAATCCTTAGACTTTTTTTTTTTTTTTGCGAGTCAACACTATTTGTGTACAGAGCTTCATTTCATATCATATATTATTTCCCTAACGGTCATTTTCCAAGGTGATCACAAGCTTAACGTACAGTCTCCATCAGTACAAAAGACCCATTTGACTAGGCCATTTTCGGCGGCTGTTCTGGATTCGCTTTGGCCTTGCCCACGTGGCTTGGGTAAAGAAATTAAAGATTTGCGCCTTGCTATCTCTTAAAGTAAAGTGCCTTTAACCAAAGCACGCTTATCGCCGTCACCTAAACTGCATCGGCGAAAGGGTCTTCGCATTACGGGGACACATTGCGGGGGACTGTACTTACGTATGTTAGATATGACATGGCTTCGTGAAACCGAAGAACAGCCAGTAGCTGCATGCGTGTTCGCATTCGAGGAAAGTCCGTCGGAATATGGGTACGACGTTCATAAAATATCGAAGGCAATTCACAATCGAATTAGTTCTGCTTAATGAAATTTCTTTGACATCAAAGCGCCATCAGCTTACTTCTCTTTTCCAATGCGAAACACTTTTGTTTTAAGAACATCGTATGTTCCGCGGTCTCGAAGCAGCGTACAGTGATCAATGCAGGTGTTTTATCTTTCCCTCGCACCTCAGCGGGAGTCTTATTTGCTCATTTTCGCTCGACCTTTTGGGCGAAGTGTAATGGACCACCGGGAGTGCGAGATTTAAAGCGGTTCTGGATTTGATTAAAAATAACTGGATTCTTTTTAATCCGACTTCAAGCATCAGGAATGTCGCAAAATGTAAGCTGTTTTATGCCCGTATTGCCTAAAAAGACGCCTTTGAAGTTTCGTTGAAATCACGTGCCTCCGCGGCAGCGGGAGATGGGAGTAGAAGGAGAAGGGAAGCGATGACGTCACGAAAGAATCCTTGCACATGCTCCACGGTTCATAGAGCCAGCGGTGTGCGTCGTCGAAACTTTGCTAGTTGGTGATTCATGCTTCCCAAAGATGCCAGCTGAACCTAGGAAGATTCACGAAGAGAGAGAGAGGGAGAAGAGGACAATCACTGTTGGACGAGCAACCAATTTTTTTTTTTTTCATTTATTATTGATAAATGTAAAGAAGTCAAAGAGATTAGCCGGACGACTTCTCATTACTGGCTATTCTGAATGGGAAAGGGAGACAAGGGATTATACGGATAAAGATAAAGGACCACACACAAAAGAAAAAAAAAAAGAATTTGTACTTGTGCAGTTTTAAAGTGTCCTGCCGAGGCCTGTCTCTTGAAGCGCAGTCTTCCTTTTTTCTGGGGCCTAGTATGATTTGCATGGTGAGGGCTGTTCCAGGCGGTAAGTTGAGCTGTTTATGCAACTCAAGTCGTTCATACAAGTAGTTAGGGCACTCAGTATATGTCTGCAGTCGCTAATTCCTTATATACTGCAGCTCGGAGAGTCGATCTTCCGAATGTAGTAAATGTATCGTTTCGTGTATGCAACTTCCAGGCGTATCCGATGAAGCACAGGCTCACGTCGACACGAAGTCTTCTTCGACACTCATTAGTTTCCTATCTCGGAACTAATGAGCGTCGAAGCAGGAGAGGTTTATCTTCAGTAAATGTTTGTTCCGAGCACCTTTCTACCGATAAAGCGGGCACCTCAGCGAATCCGAGGAGCTTACGCGAAGCGCAGAGGAAATGAGATGAGGACATCCAGTTGATAGTCGAGCGACTGATGCAATTAGAATCGCTCCTGCTCAATTTATGACGTCACGGCTCGACCAACCAATGACATTTGGCGGCGGCAAGCGGCGGCATATTTTTTTGATTTTTTCACTTTTAGTGTTGTTTTGAGGACAAATGATAGTTATATTTAGATTTTCTAGGGAAAACTACGCCGGAAAAAAAAAGCCTTAACTATTTTTTTAAGCCGTTTTAGCTTCCTTTTAGCGCAATCGGTTCATCTTGCACCTCGAAGAAAACGATTTAATTTCACGCTTCGTAAATAGGTAAAAATTAAGTTTTCTCATTTTAGCCCTCTACACAGCCACCAGCTTACTCAAGAGCATATGCACGACCTTCCTGTGCAGGCCAAACTGCTGGAGTTTGTTCTAGGCGAACCCCTTTAACAAAGAGGGTTTCTTCCGATCTAATTATTCGTTAAACGACCCGGAAATTTCGGCATAATTGCTTTGCATTGTCCGTTTTTGTCCTAATCGAAGTGCGTTAGTTCTTGCGGAAGTGTGACAACAATTGTAGCGTTCTTGCGCAGTAAACGAGTCAGGCTCGTTTTGAGCAACAGGTCGTCGTCCCGTGAGAGTTGGTTTGCTCGACGTTGGCCGCTTGCAAAGGGCCGCGCTTAGCCGGAGGCCAAATCGTCGCGTTTTCCGCGGGACTCTGCGAGGGGGACGAGTCGGTTCCGGTCGATCGCCGCTTCGGGCTCTCCTCCGACGAAAGTGGCAGTGGGAACAAAAACGTCGATCGTTAAAACAACTCGCGCCGCCTGGAGCCTGCCTCTTGGAATGTTCCGGTTACGTCAAACTGGGGAGTCCGGGTGGACGTGTTCGCCCCTCACTAGGCGGCTGACGTCACGCCGAGTTGGCCCCGCCCACATTCTTTAGTCACGTGATAAATGGCGAGGAAACGCGCAGAAGGACGTGGGTTTACGGGAAGGGCAGAGACGAGGGAGCCGAGACTGAACGTAACGGGACCATGAAATGATTTTCCAGCTTCTTTGCGAATCAAAACCCCAATTAATCGTCAGTGCTCGTAAAAGCCGGAGCGGGAATCCGTTTTCGTTTTATTGCCTCCGGTTTTGCACTAAGAGAGATAAAAACTCGCGTCTGCTTTTCTCCTCGACTCGACCGGCGGGGACTTGGCCGCCAACATCTGAAATCGCGTGACCGTGATTTCTAGGCCTTTCTACCGGAAACGGAAGTTCTCCCATCCTACCGAGGGAGCCGCGTCGGTCAAGCGTCGCGTTGCGTCGAAACGACGTTTTTGCGTTGACGTTTCGACGCAAGGACGTCGAAGCGACGTCACCTACTGCGGTTTCCATGAACGCCGATTGCCTCGTAGGACTCGTTGGTCCGCGACGCTTATGCGGTCAACGCCAAGACCACGGATAAATTGCGGCTGAGTGAAACTTGAACCGGCCCGACGAAGGCTGTAGTAGTTCGGCGCCGGCCGCAGAGGAGCGGCGATTACTCCGTACGCAATGGTAGGTAGGATCACATTTCGGCTGCGAACGCAAAACGTTAGAGACGAACCTCTCGTCCTCTCGTTGACGCTGCGGCTTATGCTGCCGGATACTAAACTCGGTCATTTCCGTTGAGGGTATTCATGGACAATTTCATC
Organism: Ixodes scapularis; assembly: GCF_016920785.2. Lineage (NCBI taxonomy): Eukaryota > Metazoa > Arthropoda > Arachnida > Ixodida > Ixodidae > Ixodes > Ixodes scapularis. The sequence continues at coordinate 88,261,970 of NW_024609839.1, read as the reverse complement.
GTTTGTGAGCGATACTTGTATCAAAACGGCAGCTCAATTAAACTTTCGTGCTCGGTAAAAAAAAAGGGGGGGGGGGGGGGGGAAAGACTTCGACGTTGTGGACTTTGCGGTTACTTTCCCCAGCAGCACGGATTTTAGCTAAGCAATGGCCAATGTCTGGCGATGGTCTTTTGGCCAGTGGCCAGTGAGTGGCGATTCATTGGCCAGTGCTTGGCCGATAGCTGTTGGTCAGTGGCCATTGGCCATTGGCCAGATAAAGGCCATCACCGGCCAGTCTCTGGTCACTGTCTGGCCACTTGGCCAAGGACCATTGCCAGCCATTGGCCGATGACTGGCCAACTCTGTGCTGCTTGGTTTGCTAGGTGGCGCAAGCTACCGCCCCATACAGAAAGTTTCTCCACAACTCATTTCTTCATCCACCGATTCATACACTCAGCTTCGTTGCGAGCGTTCGGTGGAGAGAGTATAAGATATGCGCCTTTATTTGCCAAAATTTCATGCCCAAAATTAGGATTTAGCCTTCCTAATCTCGCATGTAGTTTTCTTTTGCTCCCATAAACGATATGCAGTCAGTAAAATCTTGCCTAAAATCGTTTCATGGCCCTTTTAAAGGAAACGAAATGACGTGAGCACGAACTCTGTTCCCTTCGCTTCAAAGTCGGCCCGCGAGAAGCACCTTATGTATCGCTCCCGTGACGTCAATAGTTCTTGGTGGCGTCAACGCGTGACAATCTCGCCTTTTAGTAATATCCGAGACTGTGCGCCCTATGGCCTATACATAGCTTGCCCATAACATCATTTGCGGTCATGCCGGTATTTTATATGCATTAAGCGTCCGGTTCATCGTCTTATAGTTTCACACCGCAAAAGTAGTGGCTCGAGGGAATCAGTAAGTGGAAGTAACCGTGAGTACCCAGCAATGGCGTACGGTTGGCCTGACTGAGGTCTTCGCATCCTCAGATCAAGCCCCTTCCTAAAGTGCGCAAAGAACGGCGATCTCGATGGTGTGGAATGCACGTTGCAGAAGCACTGTGGAGCTGAGATTGCAGCCAATGCCACACCCACGAGAGTTCGAGGTCGCTGCCTTGAAGCGTTATTGCGCAGAACGATCGAGCGCTCTTGCTAGAGATGCACGTCTCAAAGCCAGGAGCACGAGTTAGCTCGCGCTTGCAGTCTCAACTTATGAGCGACCTCCGCCAAGTCACATCCAGGGCTAAGTAACCCCACGAGAGAGCCATACTGCCCCGAACTGGCGCTGCTTCTTAGGAACTCATGGCGTGACGGCACTCCAACAAACCTTCACAGACCGCAACCAGACGCAATATTGAAATCTGTTCTTTCGTTTTAAAATTGTTTTTTCGACTTTTCTGCCTGCAGCCCAAAAACACTAGTCCAGGCTAGTGTTTCTGGGCGGCCGGCACAACTTTGACCGCATCTAAACAAAGAAATAAAAGTGCAAACATTTCGTTTCTTTACCCCTTCAAGTAAGCGCGCTTCAGTGGTTTCGCCGCTACGTTTTTCAGTGGGCTTACTCGACGGTGTACTGCACTATTAATTTAAGATTTACCGAATAAAATTCGTTTCACGAATGTTCTCGCATCTCGGAAACAAATGTGTAAGACAAGTGAGGTCACTATGGAGATTTGTAAGCGAAGTTTGGTGTTGGCATCACAATGCTATTCCGTAGATTGTGAGTCCGAAGCGCCATATCTAGAATTAATTCGACACTCTCGTCTCTTCTACGAGACGAGCATGAACTTCCTCCGACTCTTTTTAAGTTATATAACGCGGTAATATGTATGCAAAGTTTCCCGCCCGCAATATGTATGCAAAGCTTTAGACGTGCACAACGGCCGCGGGGCATGCTACACAGAAGCCGAGCGCCGATGATTCAATTAGCCCTCGCCGGGGAAATGCTGATAAACTGCGAACCAAAATTGGAGCCCAGACTGTTGACGCAAGCCCATATTCGGCAGATGCTAACCGCCTTCGCTGATTACCGCTTTCTTAGGAACGCGGACAGGGATGGAGTGCGTGTGTGCGGGTGTGCGTGCGGGCAGGGGCAGAGGAAACGGGCAATTAGGAGGAATGCGTAAATATTCGGTTTCAGAAATTCGGCTGAAACCGAAAAGAAACACCGATCAACATCTGTGAAACGTGTCAGAAATACCAAATCGGTTGTATAAATTAAAAAAAGAAAATGATTTCTCGATAGTTTTTGTTTTAACTAGGACGTTTTGTCGACACCTTTTCACCGATAGTCACCGTTTTCAGGGTCCGTCCGAAACTGGTCCCCAAATGCACCGATATTCTAACAATAAATAGACGCCGAAAAGCATCTGCCGATTTGCCTTATAAATAAACACCAGAAAATCTACGTCCTGGAGCTTAGCCTCTTGTTTACTTCTGAAGAAAAAAGAAGGAAAAACTAGAGTTCCTGTATAGGATCCCTACGGGAGCCAGAGTTGCGCATTCGTTTTCCCCGCGCCGCCACGCCGCTATTCGCCGAGATCCATCACGTGAGGAGCAAAGCATCCAGTGGCGTGCAAGAAAGCCACCTTTACGGTCGCTCCGCCGACGTTTCTCTTGCCCAGGCATATGTTTCCCTGCTTTCCACCTCCTTTTTCTCCTCTCCTGTTTTCCATGCGCGGCGGCGCGCGCGGCGCCGCTATTCGCCAAATTTAGTCACGTGAGGAGCAAAGCATCCAGCTCGTGCGGGAAAGCCGGCGCTACGGCCGCGCGCCGAGGCTTAATGCGCAACTCTGCTACCGTAGGTAGCTATACAGGAACTCTAGGAAAAACTGATTAGAAGCGACATCTATAGGCATCTCTGGAAGGGCATCCGAAAGGTCGAGGAAGCCGAATTGCATGTATCCTTCCGGAACGAATGCGCGCGCCAGACTTTTTCGAGGTCATACGGGAAGTGGTGTTCGGTCGCAATGTCGTGCTGCTCAGCCGTCTGTTCTCATTCGAGTAGATAACCTGTGGAGCGGGCCTTCTTTCGGTAGTGCAATCAATGAATGTTGGCACCAGACTGCCGCCATTCATGACCCAACTGATTTCAAAAATGCTCTTTTTGGCTTTTTTTTTCCCCGTGGAATTGACTTGTATGTGTATGTGTGTATGTGTCATCATTTTCCATGCGTTCTGTTGTCTACTCCTCTGTATAATGTCATAGGACCTTGAGGATACATAGATAAACACACCCAATGCCGGGTGAGTGTTACATGACCTTCGGGTGGGGCGTGTAGTCACGCGATGTGTTCCACGCGCTGGATGGGCCGAGAATGGTTCGCTGCCTCCGCTGCGGTCCAGCGTTAGGCAAAACAGACTCGTCCCTATCTGCTGGGGCTTCCCCCCAGAGGAGAGGCAAACGCGTCACTGACTTATTCATCCCTCCCCGCGGATGCCCATCCACTTGTGCGAGTTCAGAGATCGAGCTTCTCGCGCGGCCCTTTTTTTTTCTTCTATTCTCGGTCCCTCGGCCGAGTGGTGGCGGCGACCTTGATTTGATTCGCAGAAACGCCGAGTCGTTATCCCCGCCTGCCTCCGGGCCACATTGGTCGTTGGGTTTTCTCCCCTTGACGCCATGCCCCGCCCGCGCCTGTTCCCCAGAACGGCTGCTCGTTCCTTCCCAGGACGCTTTTCTTCTCGGTAACAGTGCGCGGACTTGGTGCTCGCTGCGCCCACTTGCCTTGGGTCATTGAGAGACGCGCCCGTTTGCTGCGAGATTTGATTATGCTCTTTGCTCGCCCAACGCCGCAACCCGCTTCCGCATTGCGCCCGTAGCAGCGCGCCTCGGCTCTGGCCGGGTTCGCCCTCCGTTGCGGTGAGATCCGCGGTTCGGTCCACGAGGAATCCAGTTGTTCTAGGGGCCAACTCCCAAAAGACGTCATCGAAAAAAGAAAAAAATTCTGGCACAATTTATTTAAGATGTAGGCGTTTTTATCCCCTAGCATCGTGTGTGCATGTAGCCTGGCTGGTTTGGTTCTTGCCGCGGTTTGCTGCTTCCTATATCACAACGTTGCTTCTTTATATATATGCGAGTTTGTATTCTTGTCGAAATTCGGCTCGATCCTCCGGTAGGATCGGTCGGAGCGCGTTGCTCATCACAACGCCTATCGTGCATTCCTTCGAGTGCCTTATATTCCTGATGCCACTAAGTTATAGACAGTTATTAGATGAATGCCAGTCTCATATGCTGAAGTCAGACTATCGTAACTGGATGGAGCTCTCTACTGCCTTGCTCCTCACCTTCTCTAGCTATCTCTCTTTGTCTCTCTATCCGATATTTCTTTAATATTCGGAAAGCGGGGATCCTAGACTCGTCAAACACAAAGTTGGGGCCGAAGTTTACGGAATGTGCCGTTCGGAGTCTCGTGACGATGATGGTGCGCTTTCATAACGGAGGTCCAGTCGGCCTGCTAAGCGAACTATCGGTTCCAACTTTATTTCTGACGAGACGAGAGACCCTTTCAAAAAACAAGAAGATGCCCCGCGCTGAGGCCACTTGCGTCACGTCACATTGCTCCCAAAGCGAAAGCCGTTATGGCATTTCTCTAGAGGGAATAGACACGTCTGCAAGTCCGGCCTCAGGCCGCCGCCATCTTGCTTGGTTGGTGTGTTCATAGACGCGTCATAACCCGATTACGAAGCCTCGGTAATCGGATTAAGGCGACGCCCAAGTGCACCCCAACTGAGCAAGATGGCGACGCCCCGAGACCGGACTTGCGAGCCCGGCATCCGGGCGGCGCCATCTTCCTCGGTTGGGGTGCGCTTGGGCGCGACATAATCCGATTACGACGCCTTCCTAAGGCGTTGTAAGCGGATTATGTCCGGGCCCCAACTGAGCAAGATGGCGGCGCCCTGAGGCCGGACTTGGCAGACGTGCATACGTGACGCAGGTACACTGGGAATTGCAGCTGGACCCTTTTTAACCGCAACGGCTCGGCGTGGTATGATTGCCCAGCTTTGTTCCGTTTCTATTTTCTGAACGCGTGAATGCTGCGCTTAGTGAAGCTAAGGTAGAGGAACATACGAGAATGCACCGAGCTCGTGTTAGAATGATTCCTTCGGAGACGGCGAGCGAGCTGCTTTCGTCTGGAATCACTGTTCCATCGCGAACGCCGGCGCCATGCGTTCAGCGTCCCACCTTTTCGTCTAACCTTCTCTCCCCTTGTGATTCGATTTCTTTCGACGAATCAGGGATACTTTCTTCTTTTTTGTTTTTCTGATTGGCTGGTATTCTTTCATCGTTCAGAATCGCCCACGGATTTTTGGGTCACTCACTAGCCTGGGACTGCACGCTATTATTTTCCTGGATTTTTTTTTTATTTTTATTTGCGCGTTTGCGTGCGCAGGCGGGTATTGGGTGGCAATTCCATGAAAATTGCCGGTATATTCCCTATGATTACTCGCCCTAATAACCCACTATACCCGGGCGGTTCTGGACAGAGCGCAATTAATTTGAATCCGGGGATACGCATTCACGGTTTCTGTAGGGGCGTGTGTGTTCGGCTGCTCGTGATGATTAATTGCGAGACACTGTTTTCGCAGAGTGCCCACAAACGTGTTCCTTGGAGCCACCGTAATGTTTGTGCCGGAGACGATCTTTTTTTATTGAATGTTGGGGATACAATAATGAAACTAGTGCTGCGTATACTCCGATTGATTTTGTTCATTGGGGTTCGTAATATCTGCTTGGTATTTGTTTTTACTTAGTTCGACGTGAGCGCGTTGGTGAAGTTAAATAAAAACAGAAAGAATAAACATAGGTGCTGTTCTGTCCGTCCCTATGTTTATTCTTTCTGTTTTTATCTGTTTTGTTTTTTTTTTCGCGATGCTGGCTGCGGGCATACAGTTTAACTATGAGTTCGTTTCCACGCTGAATATCTTCAGGAGATCGAAATTCATTCCGAATATTTGGCTAGCTGTACCTCCCCCATGCTGCTGGTTGTATTTGGTCACTAACTCGAGGCATATTTATAGGGCGAAGGCGAAGGCGCATTGATTTCCTCAGCCAAAGCAGGGTGACCAAACCGATTCCGGCGGAGCCGCTTCAAAGTGTTTCGTCGAATGGGTCTTTCATCTTGCCGGAGTCTCTCCATGTGTTTCATGCTGCATGCGTGGTCACCGTTCTGAAAGCGGCACGTTGTTTAAAGCGGAACGGGAAAACGTGGAATACGCAGCCGAGTCTGCCGTCCCGAAACGATATATAGCTTAAAAATGTGGCTGCGTTGTTGGATTGCGTTCTCAAAAACTGAAAGTGAGTTGTCACTGGTAACCTGACAGTCGTTGCCGTTAAGCTTTACCTCTCTCAACGCAGTTTGACCTCTTCGAATTTCTCAGTAAAATATTCTCTCCCTCTCTCTTTCTCTCTCTCTCTTTTTCTAGTGAGGAAATAGAAGCAAAGAGCAGAAAGGAAAACAGGGACTAGCCAAGGTCCCGATTGAGGAAGGAGTCAATAATGCGTAGTTAATAAGCGACTACGTGTTGTTAAACCAATGTGTTGTGTCATTCTCCGAGATATATCGCTCCGAGGGAAATCCAACAGGTTGGCATAGGATATCCAACGAGAGGGACAAAATAAATAAAGTTGACTCGAAGATAACGGACTAACTACACCCTATTAATAAAGTACACTAATACATCGCCTATTCATGATTTATTTAGTCACGTCTGTAGACACGTCGGAGTAAAAACACTACCTGCGCGCCTTTGAAATGCAGTATAGCATGACAATGTTAGAGACCAAAATTTGCGGAGCGCGACGATTGGACTTCGGCGACAAAAGTGCTGCGTCATATTCGCCACAGTCTAATGGGCACGCTCCATAAACTTGGGGTCCAACTTGGTGTTTGATGAGTTCGCACCAATGTGCGCTAAAGCTTCAACTGTTTTAATCGCGGGAAAACGCTTGCGAAAACGCGGTTTCTTTATCTGCAAGTTCAGTGTAGGCTACGCTGACACCTGCTGCGCCTGATCCTTTGATTATGTCAGCTCGGATAATCTCCCTAAAGCCGGGGCCACATTGCTCATACATCATACAAAAGACAGTCTGCATACAGGTTCGAACGCGAGCCACCGCGACATCCGTGCTTCGAATGCCGCATGGCAATGAGTTCGAGGAGGAAACTCGGCACGCGGCCTTCGAACCACGGATATTACGGTGACTCGTGTTTGCAGACTGTCTGTTATATGATGCATGAGCCGGCCTTACGGTCTGCTATCCCTACGTCTGGCTGCAACAGTACACGTGCTGAACCATGTCTTCTAAAACGCAGCACTAACTCGCCCAACAACCATCACGGTCTCAATTGACCCACGCACTTCTTTTTGTTTTATGTATGATGCGTTTTTGCGTCTTGATCGAAGCAGCAAAAGCACGTTGGGCACGCCGCCGCACGTAACTCATCGTCATTGGCGTCGGGAAAGGGCGATGACGATGGCGATGGGAATTGCTCATCCGCCGAAGATCGCTTCGTGCGAAACACCCTTAAAGCCACTCTCGATGGTGATAATTTACGATGATGACTATGGGTCGAACCACGTGTGTTTTCTGCGAAAGATGGCTCCCACTCTCCAACTCGTAGCACAGAATCGCTAGCTGCTCGCTTTGCTAGGGGGCTCCGACAACGCTGGTCTGGCCCGTAGATAGAAGGAAAGGAGAGATTGCTGCGATCAGTGATTGAGATAAAGTACTTGATGAACAGCTGTAAAGCGGACCTGCGCGATCAAAAGAACTTGTAGCTTGGACGAGGGCTGCCGCTATGCGGAGAGCACGTCGTCTGCTTTTTGCGCAGGGGTTGCGGTGACGTCAGAATGACGCAGAGTTCTGATTGGCTTGGATTGTCAGGATAGTGGGTAGACCGGAATGCGAGATGCGTCGAGGTCTACCCGCTATTTTCTTCGATCAGCCAATAAGAGTTTGGAGTCGGAGATGCACACCAACGCGCGCGGCTTTGACGTCAGACCAGTGCGGTGGCGCTGCAGTCGGCACGGCGCATGCTCAGACGCTTCACCTCACCACAACCTGGTCCGTGCCCACACCTTGCGTTGGCAAACGCACACAGCTGGAAGCCACGTTCGTTTCTGGCAACGTGCACTAACGAAAAAGAACAGCGAGATAGTATGAGGATTGTACGTTGCGAGGAAGTGTGTGAGGCTTAGTTTGGATGCAGGCAGCTCGGATGTGTTGGGTACGCGACCCGACCAACGAAATGTCGACCCTGCGGGCCCGAATGTGCGGCCGTGACGCTCGACAGCAGCGCTCTTTGTGCGGCGTCCGAGCGAGAGACCACTTCGTTGTCGGATGGACTCCGTTTATTGTTCGGCTCAACGGTAAACGGCGATCTGTCGCCAACAGAAAAGCGGTGAATTCAAAACAAGCTTTCAAAAAAGAAAAAAAAAGCGCTTTGGGTTGTGCTCTGGATTTTCATTTTCTTTGCAAGAGGTCGGAGTGTACACCTCGCCGAGTGTAACTGACAGCCGCAAAACTGCGCGCGGTGAAGACCACACACACACAGACACGCACACAGACAGTCAGAAAAGAATTCGAAATGTTCTGAACCGCATACCGTGTTTTTGACACGCATTGCCTTCAAAAAAAGAGAGGAACTTGTAGAATCGAGGATTCCAAAAAGCGGTGGTTAGTTTTCCAACGAATGGACCAACCGACGACTGCGTGGGACAACAGCTCGCAGGATTTTCTGTTATATATTTGTTTCTGTTATCTTATTTTCCTTACGTCGAACGCGGACATCATTCTTTCTTTTTTTCAGCCTAACATACATGAAAGAAAGAAAACAAAAAAAAAACTCCAAAACTTTTTTATATTCTGTTTGAACTCACAATGGATCGTGGAGGGCACAACGAGTTACCGATGTCGTGCCAATGCCGTGTGAGTTCTGCGTGACCTCGGGGAAGTACACCGCGATACGCGGGGATGTTTGAGTCACGTGACACGTCCACGGCGCTAAGTTGGCTTGCTCGTAGCATCCGCTATGGTCCATCCTAAGCTAGAACGGAGGATGCAAAGAAAAACGGGCTCAAGAAAAAGAGAAAGCGTCATCCCGTTTATTTCTCACGAAGCACTTTCATCCGATCTCCTTACCTGGAATGTAGCCCGCTACATCCGGTGCGCGGCGTGACGTTGGCACGCGCTTCCGGTTTTTGCAGGAGGGGGACGGCGCCTGGATGTTGTTGCGGGAGAGCTGTACAATTGAGGACGACATACTTTTTGTTGTTGTTGTTGTTTCTCTTCTCTTTTTTCGGAAGAGAGGGGGGGGGGGGGGGGGGGGGCAGTCGGGACGTGTGTCTGGATGTAAGCTCGACGTTGCGACCTTGTCATTCAGTTTCCGGAAATGGAAGACGACTTTGTTTCATCTTCATCGCCTCCGCATCGGAAGCGCGCCGACACTACGCTGCTTGCATTTAATGTGCTTGCCGGAAATCAGAAACGTATATATCTGTTTCGCCGTATGTCTGCGTTTTTGTGTTTCTTTATTTTCGGGCTACCCCACCAAAAAAGGAAGTTACTGTACGATACCGTACGGTAAGAGGCTGTGCGGTGTGTGATCGTACCGTACTACACCGCAGGTTACGCGGTAGTGGTAATAAATCTTGTCGTTGACCCTTCAGTCGGTACCGCAGTAGTTCTTGAATATACTATATAATTTTATTCTCGATTTAACTCGCGCGAATAGAAATAAATTACCTTAGAAATGAAAAAAATTACGACTGTCGGGCGTTTCTTTCGTTTTACTTCGCAGTCAAAAAACAGCGCGACGGGAACAAAGAAGACATATGCACGGGACCTGCGCTGTCTAGCAACATAGTCAAGATAGACTAGCAATATGGACAAGTTCGTAGTTTTTCGTAGTGTCACCAAATAAGCTACGCTTCAGAGTAACGACACTTACCCATCTTGTGGCTTAAAATGATATAGTTGCCAGTTATGTTACCCGTCCGTCCTCCACAAATGTTTAAACAGTTCGCGACAAAGCGAAGCAATATTACATCAGCTTCCTAACACCGAATCTAATGCTGAGGAAGTCTCACTTTTGAATCATGACGATCGGCAGTTGCGTCTGCTCTGCACAAGCACTAAGATGGCGGCGCCCACAAAAATATCGGGCAACAGAGTGCCGATACTTTAAGCAAAACTCATTTAGTGGCTCTAGTCTTTCGCTACGAACGTTTACCAACTCGCTTAATATGTCCATTCTAATTTGTTTGACTCGTCCAGAGTGCCGGAAAAAAAAAAAGAGCCAAAAAGTCGAACTATATTATTAATGTGGAGCGACCACGTGGCTGTCCGATATACCCCGGATCTTGAGTCGCGGCCCAACACATCACACGACAGTCTGCAGATACTCTTGGTTTCTTGCAGGACGGTCTATTGCTACATTGGTCATGCAAAAACTGTATTTTTAGACTTAGGCTAGGTGGCGCAAGCTACCGCCCGTTATCAAGGGTATAGCCATTAACATCCATCCGTCCGTCCGCAGACGTCTTCGAAGCATACACGTGTGTATGCAGCAAACATGCCGCGAATACGTATCTATAGGTGTTCGCAGCGCGATAAACAGTTACATCTTGATGATGTCGAGCGCGGTCTGAACCGCCGCCCCGAAATTTTCTGGACGTTTTCGAAGCAGTACACTCCTAAAAAGGCGCATGAAATTTCACTCCGGGTTTGTTCTAAATTCTAATAGAAACACTAAGTGTTTTTTTTTTATCGTCCCCACCAGAGGTGGGTGATTTTTTTGCACACTATTTTAGTCGATGCTACACGATTGGTCGGCCAATTATTCGGCCTATTGATAGAAGCAAACTGCAGGGATGTTTTGTCGGGCTTTAGAATAGATACGGACGAAATAAAGGAAGGCATCAGACACCTTAAACCGAAGTTATCTACTGGGGTAGATAGTATTCCCAGCTTTATAATTAAAGGTTATCGTGACTTGTTTGCACCGGTTTTTGAAACACTTTTTCAACCCGTCACTTGACTCTGGTGTGTTCCCATCGTTATGAAGAAAGCGGTTGTCGTGTCAATAGCGACTTTTAGTAGACCGTGTTTCCCGCTCCGCTGAGCCCCTTCGCTACCCGGAACTCTACAGCCAAGGCCACCGGCGCGCAGGCGCAGTGGCGATTCCGCGCTTCGCTCTGCAGAGCGGCTGCACGAAAACGATCTACTAAAACTCCCTAATGTTGAAGGGGGGCGATCCATCGGTTGTCAGTAATTATCGGCCTGTTTCCCGTGCGGTCTTTCTAAGGTGTTTGAGAAAGTAATTCATAAACCTGTAACTTATTAATTTCATCAAATATAAACGGCTTCGCGGCACGGGTTTAGTACGGGACAATCATTTGAAACCAACTTGTGCTCATATTTACACTTCGCTGCACCAATTGCTACGAACAGGGGACAGGTAGGTGCTATTTATTTTGGCATGCCTAAAGCATTCGATAAAGTTGATCATGAACTATTGCTCCACACATTATCGTTATACGGTTGTTCTTCTGAACTGCTTCTCTGGTTTCAAAGGTATTTGTCATGTCGTTCGAATCATGTTCGAATTTCTAGTGTCCATTCTAAACTATTTTGCTCAACTTTAGATGTCCCCCAGGGATCTATTCTTGGGCCTCTTTTGTTTCTGGTATTTGTGAAGGATATAGCCTCATGTGTAAAAAAATTAAGCGCTTACTGTTTGCGGATGACATTAAGATTTGTAGGCTTGTTGCTACTCCTCTTGATTGCAGTGCTCTTCAGCACGGCGTGGATAACATACTGCAATGGTCTTTGTTGAATAATTGGCTCCTAAATCTTACCAAAAGTAAGGTTCTCTTTTTGAGCAAACGACACGCTGTTATGTATTTTCCTTACCCTTTGGAAAGAATCTCCAATAGAACGTGTGACTGTAATGAAAGATGTCGGTGTGTGCCTTGATAGCGCGTTGTCACGCAATGCTCATGTTTGTTTTATTGTTGGCCGTGCGATGAGAACTCTCGGTATTATATCTCGTATAACTCAAAAGTTCATACAGCCTGCTTGTAGGGTTCGTTTCTTTTGTGCTTTAGTTCGTTTATGGCTTAAATTTGCTTGAGTGGTTTGGAATTACCTAACACGTACACAGTCGTTAGGCATTGAATCGGTGCAAAAATGGATCATGCGCATTCTGTACGACAGACACTTTCAGCGTCGCTTTTATTATGATTAGGAATTTCTTCTTAATAGTATTTTACTAAGGTCTTTGTCAAATAGAAAATTCAAACGTAATTTGACTGTGCTAACCTACTTCTGAATTCTGTCGATTTTCATGTTTCTTGTCGCGTTACCAGAAATTTTGCTGTATTTTAAGTTCAATCCAGGTCTAAACTCTCACGACTGTCCCGTGTGCAAATTTTATTTAATATAATCGCATCTTGTAGCTTGGACATTTTCACGGATCCCTCAGTTTTTCGCCGGGACTTGGCGACTCTAGCTGAAAGTTGAAACGGTGGTACATTTTGTACGAAATGTATACCACTATATTTGTAGTCATGTTAATTTGTACAGTTGATGCTGTGCGTGTGATGTGTTTCTTCTTTTTATCTTCTTGTGTGTGCCAATGTGAATACACGCGTGGATGTTTTTGGGCACATAAAATTTCATTTCATTTAATTTATTCAACCCTTAAAGGCCCAATGGGCATTGCATAAGGGGGGGGGGGGGGGGGGGGCAAGGAATATAAAATCAAAAATACAGAACACCGCACGAAGCGAAAAAAAAACAAAAAAAAAACACATCAATTATACATTTGTACACGCTATAAAAATAGCAGGGAAAATCCACACAGAAACAAATGAGGTCAAAAATCACCAACATATCGTCTATGTAAGCACTCGACAAACAAAAAAAAAATGATAATATTAAAAGAATAAACAAAATAAGAAATATATAATAAAATATAAAAATAAGGTAGCCAACTATGAAAACAATGTAGAAATCGCCTCACGGAACAGGCCGGTGTCACTAATGTCGACTATGGTGTTGGGAAGGTCGTTCCAATCGCGGATGCCTCGCGGGACAGCGGAGTTAATAAACGCATTAGTTTTACTGGTTAGGTGCTTGAAACTTTTGCTATTAGTGGTTTGATGGGAAGATCTGTTAGGAGGCTCAAGAAAAGGTATATTATTATCGTGATAGTAGAGCTTATGAATGAGGCACAGAAGAGCAATTTTACGGCGGTTTTCGAGTAGAGGGAGAGAACACTGATCTTTTAGAGTAGAAACACTTATGTTATACGAATAACTCGATGTTATAAAACGTGCCGCTCGATTTTGGACGGCTTCAATACGTTTGGTTAAGTAGACTTGATGAGGGTTCCAGATTGGTGAGGCATAATCAAGTTTTGGGCGAACGTAAGTTTCGCAGGCTAGTTTACGGAGTTGAGGATGTGCTGCCTTGAGGTTACGCTTAATGTATCCGAGGGTGCGAGAAGCATTAGCAATTACGTTGTTAACGTGGGTGATCCATGAGAGGTTAGAAGTGAGGTGAACTCCCAGATATTTGTAAGAAGAAGCAACGCTAACAGGCGTGTTACCAAGAGAATAGGGGAATGAGGAAAGGGTCTTTTTGCGAGTAAAATTAAGTAATTTGCATTTTGACGTGTTTAGGGGCATTAACCATTTGTCACACCAATTATGAATATTGTCGAGATCTCGCTGAAGGATTAGATGGTCATTCGGATGATTAATTTTTCGGTATAGCACACAGTCATCTGCAAACAAACGCATGTTAGAAGACAGCGAATTAGGAAGGTCGTTAATATAGATAAGAAACAGAAGAGGCCCTAAGACGGTGCCTTGAGGAACTCCCGAAGTTACGTTAGAAATGTCAGATCGAAAATCTCCATTGACAGTAAACTGAGAACGGAGAGAGAGGAAGTGTCGAATCCACGAGAGAGTTAGAGAATCAAGATTGAGCGAGGAGAGTTTAGATATTAAACGACAATGAGGTACGCGATCAAATGCTTTAGAGAAATCAAGAAATACGGCATCGGTTTGAGAGTTAGTGTTCATATTAACATGAAGGTCATGAGTGAATTCGAGCAGTTGCCTATCACACGAGAAGCCTTTTCGGAAACCATACTGATATTTATAAAAGAAATTGTTAGATTCAAGATGTGATGCAACATGAGAGAATATTATATGTTCCAACAACTTACATACAACACTAGTTAGTGATATGGGACGGTAGTTTTCCGCTGAATGACGATCACCGCTTTTGAAGATCGGAACGACCCTCCTAATTTTTTTTTTTTTTTTTTCATAATTCATAATAAACAATATTATATTATTAACACCTTTGAGGCGTGTTTGAACATACTTCTGTCTTCCTATTTTTTTTTTTTTCATAATGAATGATTCATGCGACTGCGCTAAAAGCGCTAGAAAATCCGAGAATTCAGGTACTGTGATAAAGCAAACGCTTCCATCGCATGATTTTTTTTTTATTGCGTAAGGAAGTTAATGATTAACTCTCAACCCCCCCCCCCCCCCCCCCCCCCCCCGACCCGAGAAATAAAGCTCTTAAGTGCGCGATCTAACGTGAATCTCGTACTGCCAACCGGTATCGTCCTGATGTCAATGACACCGTCGTATCTTTGTCGTGCAGCGACGTTTGTCCTTTTTTTCTTTTTTTTTTTTTACGTTCGTATATTTCTCATTGAAGTCTCCTTACACATGAAGATATAAAAAATATAGCCCACCCGACCAATATTCGCAGTCATATGTGGTGATAAACGAACCGAGTGAAAGAAACGATAACTCGAGAAAATAAATTGTAAAATTGTACGAAAACTTGAGCGGGATTATATACCGCGCATTTCTGTCACTTCGTGCCGCTATTGTTCCTTTGCGAACAGTATTATTTTTGTTTTTTTGGCTAGAAAAGAAGGCGTATTTGGGGAAAAAAAAAAATAAGAAATTTGAAATCGACAAAACGCGAGAAAAAAAATTATGAAAGGAGAAAACACCTGACATAATTTGGGACTGGTTCTTCGAAATCTGGAGAGGATTACCCAAAGGGCTTTGCTCTTTTTGTGCGCCTTCAAATACTGGTATAAAAGCGCTTAAGCTAATATTCTGTTTATTCGTTTGCTCCTTTTCTTATTATTTGTTGGCGTGTTCGCTTTGATTAAGAACGCGTAAATACAGGCGTAGCTTTTTGCATAGAATCTCAACAATAAATTTTTAGCCAGAAAAAAAAAACATTTGGTGCTTTGAAATAACCGTAACGTCTGATTATTGTGCGACGTGGGAAATAAAATAAAATAATTATTTTTGCTATCTTAGCCAACAACTATACGATCGTCAGCAGCCGCGAAAATAGAAATTAAGCTATCGCTTAAAAAAAAAAAAAAAAAGAGAAGTGGTAAGTAATTGTTACAAACATCCATTCTCTTCAACATTTTGTTTATTTTTTTTAATTATTAGGCTAAAATTTGCACGAACGGCTACGAAATATAAGCAGATAAACTTTCACGGTATTTAGGCGCCAAACGACTATCGTTAGGTCCGTTGTAGTCACCGACAAATTAAGAACGTCGGGGTTGTGTTTTTTTTTTTTTTTTTTTTTCTGAACGCCTGGCTTCCAGCACGTGCTCCTTGCTTTCCGCCGTGCTTTGACTGCGCGCCCGAGCTGCACGAGACGCGGAAGCATTCTCGAAAGTAGGAAGCTCGCGTTGGATCATAGTCTCTTATATACTGACAAAGCCTGGCAGATCGCCACGAGAAGCGGCCGCCGAAATGGAAAAGGTGGAGCGGCAGACAACGGATGAGCGGAGAGCCACGTGACTGGCGCCGCGCTGCGGCGAGACGCCGAAACACACTTTTCCCGAGCGAACGAGTGTATTTCGGGTCCTCTCCGCTGCAAAAGCTGTACGCGGACGTCCAAGTTTCCCGAGAAATGGCTCTTTGATGCTCTGCGCTACCAGGTCCTCGCGCTTCAAATCTGCGACCGTGCACTCTTCTGTCGTCGAACTTCCGGGCTTTGTTAGTATAAAGGAGGCTATGGTTGGATTTTGGACTTCTCCTTCCTGCCCTTCTCCCCTTGTAGTGACTAAATAGAATTACTTCGTCGCAGATAAAACGCTGCAAGGAAGTCTTCCTCTTGAAAAGTTTTGCAGGAAAAGCGTTTTAAGGGTGTACTTATTGCGGACGAGGCACCTTTCTTCGGGAAATATGCCGTCAATTATTCGAGGAAAAATGCAACAAAGACCTCTTTCGAAAGTCAGGTGCCGATATTTGGAAGGTCGGAACTGCTGCACGGTGGCGAAACAACTGGCATCGTGGAACGTGTGAGCCATTCTATAAGCTAACCTCAGAGCGCGGTCAACGCTAGAAGCAGACGAGCCAGTCAAAGAGCGTCCAAAGTGCAATGTCACTGCGCTCGTCAACTTTTTCTATGGGTGTGTTTTTGACTTCGTATCCAACCAAAGGCGTAAAGTGTGCCGTGACCTTGAGGTTTTAGTCCGTCATTGCGCGAGGATTTTACGGCTGCCAACATTGGGTTGTCTTTCGAAACGGGTCTATTATACAAGTCGCCTTCTGTGAATAGCAGGTTCGATGAGCGGGTATTCGGTGGACCGTGTACGGGGCCAGCCTTCGAGAACGTTTCTGACAAGGAGGGCGACGGCGCATGCGCTGCACTTCTGACAAGGCCAAGATTCCGAGACATTCGGGCTAGTTTCAAAACTTCTCACCACGCGGCGCTCAAAGACCAACCTGCAGAATATTTTTCAACCAGAAAAAAAAAGTTCCCCTCGCCACACTTCCCATTTCCTCCTCTCCCATAGTTAACTTGACGGCGGGGAGACTCCTTTTGTTGCTTCATCTCGGGGCCAGATAAGCCAAGCTAAGCGCATAATGGGCGATTTGCGGCGGGAGGCACAGCGACCCCTTTCCTCCGGCGATACCAGAGAAGCGCCCGAAACCGAACTCTCCTTTCTGCAGCATTTCAGAGCCTAGCCTCTCGGGTTTGTCTCTGAATTTTTGTTTTGTTTTGCGATAAGCATGCTTGGCTACTCCGAGCATTTGACTGCTTCTGCCGTCCATGTAAAGTGACCCAAGGCCATGTGAGGATGGGCATAGGCCAAGAGCCATCGTCCAAAAACCCTAGAGTTCGAAGGAACTACCGCATTTTCCGGACTATAGCCCGCACCCGGTGCATAGTCCGCAGGGAAATATTTTGCGTCAAAAATAAAAGTGTTTTCTTAGATAGTCCGCACCCGGTACACAATCGGCACCCAGTGCAAAGCCCGCACTTAGCACCTAGTCCGAACGTAAAAAGTATCATACTCAGCAGATCTTGACAAACGCCTACTGTAATAGGTCACGATGAAGCTTTATCGTACGTAAATTAACATTAGTATAGTCCGTTACTCATAAAATAAAATTCATAGTGAAGGATCTAGAAAAATTAAATCATTGTATTGTCCGCACCTGTAGATATTCTGCATCGGGTGAATTTTCAACTTTTAAACTTGTATAGTCCGGAAAATACGGTACTGCAGAGTGTATTGTGACCCTGGGTACTTGAAGAGGAAGCGGCGAGCCTTACAAAAAAGTGTTTACGGGACGGGAACTCATGCCAGCGTGCGTACTCTAACATGTCCGGTGCTTTTACCCCAACCCACCTGGTGTTGCCTAAATGGGACACACGTTGAAATAAACAGTGCTGGGGGCTGTCAAACCGTTGTTTTTTTCTGAAATTTGACCGAAACTCCAAATATTGAGATCTGCAAAAATCCATAATACGAAACAGCCTTTTCTTTTTCCCGGTTCCTTGCATTTTTATATTGCGTTTTGAGACCCTACTAGTGACCAGTGCCGCGTTTAGACGTCATATTGCACGTGGCCACACCGGTGACTAGAACTCACCCTTCCGTAAGCAAAAGTTTAAAGTACAAGTTCACCCGTCAAATTTTGGAAGTGTAATTACAATATTTCGTTAATTTTTCTCAACTCAATATCTCTTCTCGAAATGGTTAATCACTTTAGTACAGTCGCCCTCTTGAGATTTCTAGGCGAGAGATGGCAAAAGCACTTTCCAAAACTAACTGCTTTACATTACCGATTCCTTTCTTAAAAATCACTAAAATTTAATTATATCACATTACAAATTACTGATTACTAAAACTCTGGGCATTCTCTTCGTATTACATTTAATTTTTGCAGGTAGAGTTTGCTTGTCGATAATGAAATATCAGTCTGCTGTTGCAAACAGTGCAATGTAGGCGCAATATAATATATTACTGTCATGCCGCGAGCTTGTTCAGGAAGCCGCCGATGACAACGAGGTTTTACGATGCGCTAACGACACCAAAGTGTCTGAATCAGTGGTGTCGTCATGCTGTACTACAGCGCAACATATGAGATGAGACCATAACCGTGCTCTCGCAAGCTCGTTTTTAATAAAAAAGAAGGTAATATTTTTTTCCTTTAATTCTCTACTTGTGCTTGTAAGTTGCAACACAGCAAGAGCTACTCAAGTCTATTGTAATGTATCACTGATATCCGATAAGCTGAGGTGGCGTAACCTGTCGAGCCTAAAATGCTTTGACGGAATCGTTTGTTCTTAGGATCACGCGTGAGGTGCGAGCTAACCTATATACTTACAGCCAAGAATAAAGGCTCCGAGCATTAATTTGAATGCGACGGAAGCACTTCGACTTTCCGGACTGTTGTGACTATATCTGGAATGACTTCTCTAATCAAGGTGAACACACGCACGCATATACCGGAGGCACTGTTGAAGTTTCAGGGGCTCGGGTTTGCGTAGAGATTATCATTTGCGCCGATACCCGGTTTTCGCTTTGCTAAAATATTTCAACAACTGCCAGTCTTGAACGGGTCAACGAAAGAACTGATCGTTTTCACGTAGTTGGGTTAAAACTATGTGGTGCTACTGTATGGGTGCACTACTAAAACCAATTATAATGACATCTAAAGCGACAATCACTCTCATGTGTACTTTATCTCGTAAATAACACTTTTGCGATTGACAAGTACTTTTGCGCGCGTGCACCGTCGGCAAAAGTCGCACCATTAAATGATCTCCCTTCTTTTTCTTTTATTTTTTTCTGAGCGAGAAGAAAGGGGGAGGGGGAGAGAAGGTTGTTGAGGGTAAAAAATGTTGGAGATATGTGCTCTGATTGTCATGATTGTGCATTTTTGATCACCTAACCTTTACAGCTCCCACATGAACGCGACGTCCCATGATGTCAACCGCAGAAACAGTTTGATCACTACTCGTACATCAGCCTCTGCGTTCGGTTTTCAGGTTATTGTGTACCTTGGTGCGTGTGTGTGTGCGTGTAACTTTGATATTTGTATCTGATGTTTGCGAGTGCATATCTCGTAATATTTTCTAGATAAAGTGTTTAATTTTTTTTTGTATATTCTTTCCGGAACGGTAAATCATCTAAAATATTTTTTTACTCGAGTTTATAACTGAAAATATTTACAACGCTTCAAACGTGCTTCAATGTGAAAAGTTCCCCAACTTCAGCGTGCAATTAAAAGAAAACTTCGTTTTTCTTTTTATCTCGAGGAAAATATTCTACACTATATCGCGTGGTGTTCCATTAACATGTTGCATTATTTTGTCTCCATGCAAAATGCAGCGCTTCGAAATACACGAACTAGGCCACTTTGAAATTTTTACCCAATATTTGTGAGTTGTTATCTGGCAATGTCTTCAAGATATAGCATTGAACTATTTCTAATATGTTCTTCCCAAGAGGGACTATCACCTACATGAAAATCATTGCACTAACTAATAACTGGAGAAATGTACAGTGCGGCAAACAGCTCCCAGGGCCGAACTCGGTCCCAAGCAATAACAAAAGTTGCAAGTACAAAAAGAAAAACGGTACTGACATTTTCAGTGGCTTTTATTTCTACACCACATAGTTTTATTGTGTCCAGAGTTTGCGAGCTCAGGCTGAACTCAAGCAGGATTTACCAATGAACCACTCTAAGCGATCCATTATTCGCAAACACAGAGCAGCGTAGTCTGTTACGATCCGTTCTACCTTAAAATGGACCGCAGCGGACGCTACGAGTCATCGGAGCTAAATCAGTTCTGAGTGTGTGGCACGTGACATGCGCTGAGTTTGGAAACACGCGGAGCACGAGACCAAATGAAGCGCTCGCAGCGCTGCGTTGGCTGGAACGACTTGCAGCGTCCGGTGTGGTCCATCCCTGGGTATACAGAACATAATCTTGTACCAAAGCAGTATGTCTGACTTCCCGGATCACCCCGAAGACATCTCCAAGCAGCTCACAAAAGCGTCATTGTATATTGTGAGAATGTCGAACCGGACAAAACCATTGTCACGGAGTACCTTCCGCACAGGACAAGGCGAGGCGTTAAGTGCTCGTTCAAGCGTTGTGAGAGCCAGTCCTTTGAAGACAGGATATAAAGCTACGACCCTCGTGAGCCAATCGGGGCATCGGAGCAAAGCACTTGACGATGTACCATTGAAACACGATCCTCCCACGGAGAGCTGTCTCGTGCGTCGCTCCTTTGCTCTGATTGGCTAACGGGGATCGTAGCTTTCGCCGTTTATCAAGTTATGGTGAAACGGAGATACACTCAGTCCGTGTAGCTTTTCTATCTGATCGTTTTTTCTGTTCCACGTATTTTTAAAGTCCAATGTAACGGTTTGAGCGGAGAACGTAACGGGGCTTTTCGAAGCTACTGGAGAATCCAGTGCATGTCTGTTATCTGTTTCAGCGGTCGTTTACTTACAAAAGCAAGCCGGGTCTTCCTGACAGAATAAAGTGCTCCTCGCCGACATTTACGATTCTGCCCCATTCCATGATCAGTTTAAGAAATAATCCAAATCCGAAAGCCCCGTTTCCATACCCCTGCCGCAAACCCCCGCGTTATGTCACACATCTTCAAGATCCCCGGCTTTTAAAAACCAACGCCCGCTTAACAATTCTCCAAGCTTCTCCCCTTATATTGCTGTCAGCGCGTTTCTTCCTACGCATTGTATACATGATTAAGCAAGGGATAGAGTTGACAACGCGACCACAATTACTACTTTTGTGTACTTGTTTATCGAATGCGCTCTCGTGGCCCGAAGTCGTTATAGAGCGGAAGGTAAATACACTGCCGAAATAGTCTGTACATCTGTAACAAATAATTACTAATAATAAACAGAAACAAAAAAGCAGGTCACGGGCCACCGCAAAAACGTCACTGATGGCATTTCTAATCAAGATAGGTCATGGATATTATCAACCAACCAGATGAGGTGGTTTTATCCGTGGACTGAGCAAGGTAAGAAAGATGAACTCGTATTTCAAATTAATGATGGTGATTGGGTCCGGACACTTCATCGAAGGCCGTTTCATCGAAGCCATTTCATCGAACGTTATTGAATCAAACGCCATTTCATCAAAGCCGTTTAATTGAATGCTTTAAATTACTATTTGGAGATCGTTTCTCGTTTTCGGAAATAGTTCCTTTTGCATCGAAGGATAACTATATTCTATTCCATATTTTCAATTAAATGTCAGGACGAAGAAAAGAATTGCTTTTCTCTGGCAATATAATGGTAGTCGCATGAGGACAAGCACGCGTACACTATGCAGTGCTGACTACCCCGCGACAACCAGAAAGTTTCTGGCTCAGTGACTTGGTGTGCGCCGCCTATTTGTGTCACACTTGGGCTACTAAGCTTGTCTAAAGTAGGGAACATCCAAGCTCACAATTGTTTTAAAGATGTCGTTTACGCACGAGAAAACCAGAAAGTTTTAGATGAGGCGATGAAAGGGATAAAAAAAGGGTACAAATATTTTCGGACATTTCATTATGCACGTAGTTCGTAGCTCAGGCTTAAATCAATCACGATTTCTACAAGAAGCTGTCTGGTTTTCGAAGCTTTCTCCCAAGCCTCCCCGTTATTTACAGACTTGGGCTTGAAACATTGAACCCAAACACAAGAAAGAACGTAGTGGAGTCTCCTCTCCCCCCCCCCCCCTCCCCCCTCCGCCTCGAGCGCCTCGATACCATGAGACATCGGAGGTGACTCAGTGCTGGGAAAAGTGACACGTGGCATTCGGATTTGGTGCAGCGATGCGCGCCAAAAAGCGAGAAGTCATATGAAACTTAGGGAGCCTTCATGTGCGCTTTGCTAATGAAACCCTCACAGCAGTGCATCGGCTGGAACAGCTTGTAGCGTCCGGATGTCCTACTTCCATCAAGCCCCACCTCAGCGACCCGAAGGAATTCCCCAAGCAGGCTCTAAAGCGACCACCATTGTGCGTTTCGAAAACCTTGAACGGGGCAATAACGTTATCACAGAGTTCCTGGTATACTGAACAAAGAAGAATGATAAGTTCACCCCCCCCCCCCCCCCCCGGTCCTCGCTTTCAGCATGAATCACACACACCCCGTTCCAGTATTGCTTGTTTTTGTTTTGTTTTTTTTAATAAATATTTTCAAGCGCGGGAGGCATGGGGTAGTGCGAGAGCGCCCTGTTTCAACGACCGCTCTTGTGAAAGTTTGCATAAGTTTTGTTTTTATATATTATTATGAAGCCGCGAGTCGCTGCAGTTATGGCTTAAATCTCTGATGAACCCGGATACTTGGCGTTTTACAAATTTAGAAAAATACAAGGAGAGTCAAATGGCTCTGTCTTTATTCGCAAGGTTGTTGGATTCTTCAGGCTGGGGATCCGAACAATTCAGTGTAGGTCGTTTCGGTGCCGACATTTCGGAGCACGGACTTTTCGGTGCAAGGACTTTTTGATGCATGGAGATTTTTGTGTAAATAGACGTTTGGAAGTTCAAATAGCTGAGCTTTCGAGCAGGCATTGCGGACATTTGAATGTTCAAATATTGTGGCGGCAGTGGCGCATAAAATATAATGGATGTAATTATCAAGATGTCTTATTTGACTATGTTTTTCCCCCTAATGAAAATAAACGATACGTGTAATTAAGCAATTATTTGCCTGTGTGATCCAATGAGGACATGTTCATAGAAGACGTAAGGTAAACGGATATTTCGGTGTAAACGGCCCGTCATTTCTGGCAATAGCATGCTTTAATATTCTAAAGGTTAGAATATACGTCTAGGACATCTTTATTAAGATTTGTCATAAATATGTCTGGATGATAGGTATGTAACGTGCATAAGCATACGCATATGAAGTTATTCACAGGTGTGGCTTGATAATAATCTATTCTGGAAAGAATGCCAGTTTCTAGCCCTCCCAAATACTATAACGCCCACGTATCACAGGTGAGTCGTCGTATACGTAATAAAGTAAGAGTCTGAGGCCAGGTGCCTTCAAAAGAAATATAATCATGCACAAAGGGTAATGTGGACCCCTTTTATTTACAAAACGCGTGTGCTCACTGCTCTGTGACCTAATCGGCGTTGCTAGCAACGCTTCTGAGGAATCGTCGAGCATCATTGCAGTCCCTGATCCCGGCTTCCCAAAAGACGCTACACGGGGGTGCAAGTTTATCCATTGTGGTCGGAGGCGAGAAGACACATGCTCTAACGCCCGTGGGGCGGTGGTGTCTGCTAAAAACTCGAGCAGAAAGAGAAGATGACATTTTTTTATGAAGTTCGGGCAAACAATACTCGTAAAATAAGGACAAAAGCGACTCTTTGCGTCGCTTTGTGTTCCACGACCATGCAACAAAAACTTCGCACACCGAATATTTCGAGCACCGAAATGTCCTAGACTCTTCAGACTGCTAGATGAAGCCTAAAACAAATCATTGTACTATACATGGGCTGCACCTACGCCACAAAAGGACGTCGCACGCCGGTGTCGACCATGCTGGTGGTTGAGACGACCGCGATTTGCAACAGAGCTATGGAAGACGGTGGTGCGTTGGGCTGCAGCAAGCGCTCGCGCAACAAAAAAGAAGCGGAAACTACACGGCCAGCTTCTACCGTACTCCGGCGATCGCAACGTGCACTGCGACGGAGATGCTGTCCAGAAAAAGAAGGCACGAATGGCATGCAGAGCCGGCTCAGGACAGACGTCGATGATGCGGCCGCTCATTATTGAGTTTGCGGGGCGCATTTATTTGTTAGCGGTGTGTGACGCACTTTCATAACGTGTTTGTGAATGCTGTCAGGGCCAATGCGACACCGACGCGCTAAAGTTAGTGGCCCCAGTGATGACTTTCCACTACACCATAAGTTTGTGTGGTAGAGAAAAACAGTCTAGTGAGGTGCACCTTGTGTTGTTGAGCAGCGCTTCGCAAACTTGGAACTCAGAAAATGTGGTTATGGTTGAGTATGAAGTCACTTCCTAATGTACACAACTTCACCATTCGACATAACATACAATCTCGGCTCCTGCACCCAGCCGATCGTCAAGTGGTTCTGTGTGCTTTAGAGTGTTTGCGTACAATAAAGCTTCTTTTTCGGACAAGGTAATCAATCTCGTGACATGCGCTCTACTGGTCATGCGCTCTTGTGACGTGAACTCTAATGGCAAGCACGCTCCTATCGCAGCACTCTCGAGTCGCGCGTTCTAACGTCGGCCCTCTAGTTACACTGAACTAGAATATTGGGGCAGTGGAAAAAGTGTCGGCGGCGTCCCATCGGCCGTGTGAAGCCAGAAGTGCAGACTGCCGCGAGTGGCGCTGTTGTCGAAATCCGGAGGACATGGCTACTGTAACATGGGATATGGCGTCGCGTACGTTTGGAGAGCGATAACTAAATAAATTCTGGGCCGCTTCAAAAGCACTCGGGCATACGTGTCATAGACCTAGCGGAGATTCCTTATAATGAATTACAGACTGCTGAGCATCGCCATTGATGGTACAATTGACGGCGCGTATGCCCGAATTTGTGGGAAACGCCCCCTTTTTGGCTGATTTTGGCGTCTGAGGCAACATTTGGAGAGCGATAACTAAATAAATTCTGGGCCGCTTCAAAAGCACTCGGGCATACGTGTCATAGACCTAGAGGAGATTCCTTATAATGAATTACAGACTGCTGAGTGTCGCCATTGATGGTACAATTGACGGCGCGTATGCCCGAATTTGTGGGAAACGCCCCCTTTTTGGCTGATTTTGGCGTCTGAGGCAACATTTGGAGAGCGATAACTAAATAAATTCTGGGCCGCTTCAAAAGCACTCGGCCATACGTGTCATAGACCTAGAGGAGATTCCTTATAATGAATTACAGACTGCTGAGAGTCGCCATTGATGGTACAATTGACGGCGCGTATGCCCGAATTTGTGGGAAACGCCCCCTTTTTGGTTGATTTTGGCGTCTGAGGCAACATTTGGAGAGCGATAACTAAATAAATTCTGGGCCGCTTCAAAAGCACTCGGGCATACGTGTCATAGACCTAGAGGAGATTCCTTATAATGAATTACAGACTGCTGAGAGTCGCCATTGATGGTACAATTGACGGCGCGTATGCCCGAATTTGTGGGAAACGCCCCCTTTTTGGCTGATTTTGGCGTCTGAGGCAACCTTTGGAGAGCGATAACTAAATAAATTCTGGGCCGCTTCAAAAGCACTCGGGCATACGTGTCATAGACCTAGAGGAGATTCCTTATAATGAATTACAGACTGCTGAGTGTCGCCATTGATGGTACAATTGACGGCGCGTATGCCCGAATTTGTGGGAAACGCCCCCTTTTTGGTTGATTTTGGCGTCTGAGGCAACATTTGGAGAGCGATAACTAAATAAATTCTGGGCCGCTTCAGAAGCACTCGGGCATACGTGTCATAGACCTAGAGGAGATTCCTTATAATGAATTACAGACTGCTGAGCATCGCCATTGATGGTACAATTGACGGCGCGTATGCCCGAATTTGTGGGAAACGCCCCCTTTTTGGCTGATTTTGGCGTCTGAGGCAACATTTGGAGAGCGATAACTAAATAAATTCTGGGCCGCTTCAAAAGCACTCGGGCATACGTGTCATAGACCTAGAGGAGATTCCTTATAATGAATTACAGACTGCTGAGAGTCGCCATTGATGGTACAATTGACGGCGCGTATGCCCGAATTTGTGGGAAACGCCCCCTTTTTGGCTGATTTTGGCGTCTGAGGCAACCTTTGGAGAGCGATAACTAAATAAATTCTGGGCCGCTTCAAAAGCACTCGAGCATACGTGTCATAGACCTAGAGGAGATTCCTTATAATGAATTACAGACTGCTGAGCGTCGCCATTGATGGTACAATTGACGGCGCGTATGCCCGAATTTGTGGGAAATGCCCCCTTTTTGGCTGATTTTGGCGTCTGAGGCAACATTTGGAGAGCGATAACTAAATAAATCCTGGGCCGCTTCAAAAGCACTCGGGCATACGTGTCATAGACCTAGAGGAGATTCCTTATAATGAATTACAGACTGCTGAGCGTCGCCATTGATGGTACAAATGACGGCGCGTATGCCCGAATTTGTGGGAAACGCCCCCTTTTTGACTGATTTTGGCGTCTGAGGCAACCTTTGGAGAGCGATAACTAAATAAATTCTGGGCCGCTTCAAAAGCACTCGGGCATACCTGTCATAGACCTAGAGGAGATTCCTTATAATTAATTATAGACTGCTGAGTGTCGCCATTGATGGTACAATTGACGGCGCGTATGCCCGAATTTGTGGGAAACGCCCCCTTTTTGGCTGATTTTGGCGTCTGAGGCAACATTTGGCGAGCGATAACTAAATAAATTCTGGGCCGCTTCAAAAGCACTCGGGCATACGTGTCATAGACCTAGAGGAGATTCCTTATAATGAATTACAGACTGCTGAGTGTCGCCATTGATGGTACAATTGACGGCGCGTATGCCCGAATTTGTGGGAAACGCCCCCTTTTTGGCTGATTTTTGGCGTCTGAGGCAACATTTGGAGAGCGATAACTAAATAAATTCTGGGCCGCTTCAAAAGCACTCGGGCATACGTGTCATAGACCTAGAGGAGATTCCTTATAATGAATTACAGACTGCTGAGCGTCGCCATTGATGGTACAAATGACGGCGCGTATGCCCGAATTTGTGGGAAACGCCCCATTTTTGGCTGATTTTGGCGTCTGAGGCAATATTTGGAGAGCTATAACTAAATAAATTCTAGGCCGCTTCAAAAGCACTCGGGCATACGTGTCATAGACCTAGAGGAGATTCCTTATAATGAATTACAGACTGCTGAGTGTCGCCATTGATGGTACAATTGACGGCGCGTATGCCCGAATTTGTGGGAAACGCCCCCTTTTTGACTGATTTTGGCGTCTGAGGCAACATTTGGAGAGCGATAACTAAATAAATTCTGGGCCGCTTCAAAAGCACTCGGGCATACGTGTCATAGACCTAGAGGAGATTCCTTATAATGAATTACAGACTGCTGAGCGTCGCCATTGATGGTACAATTGACGGCGCGTATGCCCGAATTTGTGGGAAACGCCCCCTTTTGACGGTTGAGGCAAGCTTTGGAGAGTGATAACTAAATAAATTCTGGGCCGCTTCAAAAGCACTCGGGCATATGCGTCGCAGAACTAGAGGAGATGCATTATTATGGCTTATAGAGTGCTGAGTGTCGCCATTGATGGTACAATTGGCGGCGCGTATGCCAAATTTCTGAGACACGCCCCTTTTTTGCCTGATTTTGACGTGTGAGGTTGTGATGACTTAAGAGATACTGGGCCGTTTCAAAAGCTCTTGGGCGCACGCGCAGCAAACCTACATAAGATTGATTAATTAGCAGTAACAGCGTGCTAAATGTCGCTATAAATGGTACTCTTCATGTCGCGTTGGCCAAAATGTCTGGACCACGCCCACTCATTTTGGCATTTTAATTTTTAATACCATTCTTGGGGGGGAGGGGGGGAGGAAGTGGAATAGCTGGTGAAATGAAATTTGGACACTTTGTAAAATATAGTTCGGATCAAAAAACGTTTTGACTCCTTAATTATTCAGCGCTTTAAGTAGAATGTATTTGAGCTAATTACGCGATGAGAACAAAAAAAAGAAAAAAACCTGCATTCAGGTTCCGTGTTTATCAATTAAGAAAATATTCAGTGTAGTTGCCGTTTTGTTATACATTACATATGTTGCTAAAAAATGTATTTAGGAACGCAACAACGTCACTGAATCCTGGAGTCTCCTCACCAACTGCGGATTCTTTTTGGTATTTAAAGTCCTGGGGAACCACTTTAAATTTAAGTAATTTGAAAATAAAAAATGTTTCCATGGAGCTAGAGACATTGGCTATATATATAGCAAAATGCAACTAAATTGATGGTGTGGTTCTCTTAGGGTTTGCATTGAATGTTGAAAAGACGTATGATTTTTCTGCGGTTCGCCATAGGAACCAATGAGTAAAAGTTTGGTTGCATTTTGGCCAGCCTTAATATAAACCCAGGACCACGAAATTTCTCGTGGAGGTTGAGGGCAGCGTATTAAAACGTGACAATAAAGTGCAAAGCGATTGAGTGATTAGTTTTCTTTGTATAAAAAAAGATCGCTTTGGTCCATTGAGTTACGGGCGCCGGCGCAACGGCGGCCGATAGATGGCGTAAGTAGTGGCGGCGCTCGCCTGTCCGAGAATCTTGGGGTTGATGGAGTCGAAAGCGAAACGCCGAAATTCGACTCGCATTGAAGTAATCATTCTCGATTCGTTTTAATTTCCACCTGTCTGCGGTAAAGAGCGAAGGTCGTTCCGCTTTCTTTATAAATTTTCTCTAAAACTGCCGAGCAGACGTGCTGAATGTCATCACCTTCTTTCCTTCTTTGAAACTCGCTGTATCGAGTCGCGATCGATTTTTTTTTCTCTCTCTCATTTTTGAGACCATTCGCTAAACGGAGATGTTTTTTTTAATTCCTTAAATTCTTCTTTTTTTTTTTCTTTTTTTTTGCTTTTTTTATGGTTTGGGAGTGCGTTTTACTAAGCCTGCTCGGTTGATCTTTTTTTCGGGGCATCCTCCGGCTCGCTTTACTTCTGCGAAAACGATCTCCAAAGATTTTTGTTTTCTTTTTTAAGGTGACATCGATTGAGTGAACTGTTTCAATTTTTTTTTTTTTTTGTAATTTTTATTAGTGTATTTTTTGCTTTTCGATTTCTGCGTCGTGCGTACGCTCCGCGTGCTGTATACGAGGGCGACATTTCCGCAACCAACCTAAACTTTTTTTTTTTTTTAAATAAAGTGTGTCATGCGAGAAAAAAAAATACAGAAATGAAAGCAGATGAAGAGTTGTCACCCACGCGCTCTCTTTCTTCTTTTTATATCCTACCAGTCTCTAGTTTTTAACTCTCCTCTTTTCGTTTCGTTTTTTTTTTCCCCTCTTTTTAGCATTTTTAGCTGCAGAAAACAGTTCCGCTCGGAACCATTGTTCTCAGGTTGAACGCTCAATTCAAAGGCTTCATACTACTTTGGGAGGCGCTTTTTCCATTTCGCGCCGGCTCAAACCGAGAAGTCGCCCGTGCTACGACACCCGTTTTTATTAGAGTGGGCCTCATGTTCGCTTTGAAGCGGGACATGAAGGCAGCCCAGGTTTTTTTATTGTCGCTTTGCTCGTCAGCGGTCTTCAAACAAAAGAGGAATACGAATTTCAGTGTCCCACACCGGCAGACAACGGCGATCCGGTCGTGGTCGTGATCCTACGGTTTTTTCAGTTTAGTGATTGGTTGAACCGGTAATAAGCAAGCGCACAAAACGACGGGCACCGTCGCGATGCAGTTTTGGCGCTGCTTGATGCGCTCTTATCGCACATAAAGCCCCCAGACAAGAGGTTCCTACATATTCGTCGAAGCGCCGACTGTGTGGCGATGCAGGATTTAGGAAGCGAATGGGCGGCGCACAGCAGAGGGCTGAACTGAACGCCGCCACTTTGTTCCAGCGGAATCTGCTTTGTCATTTGTATCGGTTGTCGTTACTCGTAAATGAAGTGTAAAGAAACCTTATTCGCACCTAACGTGTGAAACAAACTGTAATAAACCCCTTTCGAAAGTCACGTGCCGATTATTACGAGGTCGGAACCCCTGCACAATGGCGGAACAACTGTAGTGAGGAAAGCGCAAGTCATTCCTTGATGTAGCGAACGTCGGAGCACGGCGAACACTACAAGCCGACAAGCCACTCAAACAGCGTCGAAAGTAAAACGTCACTGCGCTGATTCCGTGGGTGTGTTTTTTTACAGTGTGTCGTGGGCATTGAGGTTTTAGTCCATCATTGTGCAGGGACGTCCCACCTGCCAACAGAGGGCAGTATTTCGGAAGGGGTCTATGACGATTCACCTCATTTTATTGAAGTTCCTGCTGTGAAACCGAGCGCGTTGTGGTCTGCGTCCCATCGCAACCTTTTTCTTGTCGACCATTTGCCGAACCGAGGGCTTTCCGAAGGGCGGTGTTGTACGCGTAACGGCGTTCGAAGGAACGACGTTCGTTTTTAGGAGGCGCGGAGGAACGGCGCCGTCCCGTCTTGCACCGGGGGAACTGAAACGGGGAGCGCGTTGCGTTTTCGAGGGCGGACGGCGTTCCTTTTTCTTTTTCCTATAGGGCTGCAATTACACCCAGTACACGTTTAGGTTTATTTTATTATCGACTATTTATACCTCCGACTTATAATTTCACTCGCTCGCTTGATTTTATCTTCAAATCATGTAGCACAATATCTCCTTAAAGTGCGCAATCGTGAAGTTAATGTAGTGACACGTTCCAGTTTTAAAAATGTTACGGAAACGCGTTCTTTTCGAACCACCGGAACCTGTAACGGAAGCTGTAGCTCTCAAGTTTGGCCAGTGCCCCTGGCGGGCAACGTCGAATATTTCTCGGGCGCGTTTTCTTTTGCGTCTCATCGCAGTTTTGGACGTTGCTCGCAGACGCTAAGCTGGCAGAATTGCATCGATAAATAAACCTTTAAAAAAAATTCTCTATTTTGGGAAGGTGGTTGGCCAGCGAAGCTATAGAGCACCACCACGCATGATTCACCGTGAGACACACAAAAGCACTTCACCAAATGTTTATTTACAGTATATATACATCATTTTGAAACGGTAGTGATGATTGCTTCGTGGTCACTACGATATACGCTAATGGGTTCCATTATAACTTTGATGAGATTCTTTGCTCAAGATAAATCGATACATATAATTCTTAACATATATAAAATCTGCTGCTTTTATATATGTAAAGCGGTGACGGTCACCCGACTCGACCGGGAGAAGGCCCATTTGTTCTCGGATGTGCCTCCATTATCACACGTTTCGACGTCTTTCAGTATCAAAATGCATATCGAGGGCGTATATGTATTTCCATAGAATGGAGCGCTTTTACGTGCAATTTCTGACTTTTGTTTCTGCACACGGATACCGAAAATGCATTAAACCCGAGCCATATGCAGATTCGCTGAAAAAAAAAGAAAGACAAGTACAAAAAGTAAAATAAAACACTCATTGTTTTGATAGGACAGCGTGAGCTGCATTTTTCTTTGGCGTATATAAGCCTCTTTTAGCTCTTCAGGACACACTCTCACCACGCGTGAAAAGATGCTGACGCACGCTTGTAGAAGATCGTGGCTCGTGCGTGATCGAACGTTGCAGTGCCGCTTTATGTTCGACCCAAGCATTGCATGGGCGCGTCTTGCGTTGTGCTACGTAAAGTCCCTCGGTGATTCTTTTTGCAAAGAGCGACAACTAAACGAATGACGAAGCACATTCCGCTGGAACAAGATGGCGCCATTCAGTGCAAACCTGTGCTGTGCGCCGCCATTCGCTTCCTAAAACCTGCACCGTCACGAAGTCGGTGCTTCCAAGAATGTCGCCTCTCATAAGAACCCCTAGAGAACTTTCGTGTTACGTAAAGTCCCTAAATAAGAGCGTCCTACAAATAGCGACATTTCTTCGAAGCGTCGCCGACTGTGTGACGGTGCAGGTTTTAGGAAGCGAATGGCGGCGCACAGCGCAGGTTTGAACTGAACGCCGCCATCTTGTTCCAGCGGAATCTGCTTTGTCATTTGTATTGGTTGTGGTTACTTGTAAATGAAGTGTAAAGGGACTTCAGTGTTACGGGTGTGGCTCGCGCCCCCTGGCCGGGAGAAACGGGCTCATTGGAACGGAACGAGAGATTTCATTCCTGTTTCGGAGAAGCGTGTTGAACACTGCTGCAGGGCAGCGCACGTGAGCGCTTGTTTTCTCAGTGCGTGGCAACCCCTGCGCGGACACTCGCTCGGTTGCCTCGACGGCTGATGTCAGGGACGCTTTTTGCGCGCCCGTGTCCTTGCCGCCCGTGTGTACGTAAGTGGCTTCGAGCCTTTCGTGTAACAACTGCCTCCCCGGCTCGTTTCAAGGGTAGAGGTGTGACGACGGGTTTCGTAATCGGCCGCCGTCTCCCGTTTCGGCAGTGATTGGATTCCCTGCGACGTCAGCTGCCTTCCACCAAATGTCACGAAAGTTAAACGGAACCGGCGGATCGTGGAGCACAGGTGTACTTTCGCCAAACCTGCCTGACAGTTCGAGTCGGGCGTTGCTTGGCGTCGCGCAATTAGAAGTCCCACGTCCGTGGCGTGAATCTGTTCGAAGCTTCTACAGGGCGTTTCTCTGCAGTGCTGCTACTACGTGACTGTCGTTCTAAAGCTGTCGGTTCCTAGAATCGGCTCAGACATTTTGATGCGATGGCATTATTAAGCTACTCGCCACAGATTTATGTCTGTATATCTTGTATATGTCTGTATGTCTTGGATGTTGTTGATTTTCCGCTAAATTTAGCGGAAAAGTGACTACGCGTGTTCTTTGCACCAATTCAGGTTCCCCGATAAATTTCACGGAAAAATTGACTTCACGTGACCTATGCACCAATTCAGGTTCCCCGCTAAATTTAGCGGAATCAGGTTCCGCGCTAAATTTGCGGGAAATTTACTTCACGTGTCTTATGCTTTACACGTGTCTTATGCTTCAAGTTCCCGCTAAATTTAGAACCGAATCCTGTGTGTGCAACATTAAATGCTGTCGCATTCATAGATAATCACCGTTGTGGTTTGTGCAAACTTGCTTCCACCATCATATTTTTTTTTTCTTAACTTTGTTTAAATGATCGTAGACATCGGGGCTGAATATTTTCGAGAGGCCTTTAGAATCCGAGAAAAAAAAAATGGCGTCATTGAATTCACTGTCTCTTCGAGCGTGGGTCTCGGACTGTTGTGAGTACTGCTGCCTGGATTGTTCGGTGTTACTCTTCGTTATGCCACGGCGGTAAAGGCGGAAGAAGTGAGCGAGAACGAAAAGACAAAAAGAGGAAGTAGAACAACGAACGCCTTTGGCACACACGCCTGGCTGTCTCGCGAGATCTCGGGGCTCTGTCGGAAGAGAAGGGCCGCAGTTGTCGTGCCCCAGAGTGTTCGGCGCCCGTCATGCCAGCAGTGGCGTCCGCCATTACCGATCAGCGTTGCTCGCCTGTCAGTTCCACTGCGAAGGGCGCCGCCTTGATTATTGGGTTGGGCTTCCGACGCGTCCCTTCTTCTCTGCCGGCACGACCCGCTGAATCGCCGCTCGAGGAACGCCAAGCAAGAACCAAAAGAACAAAAAAAGTTCATATCAGCGAATATGATCGGAAGTCCGCCAGCGCGTCCTTTCCTCAAACTGTTTGAATTCGGGGCGCGTTGCCATATTTACGTTAGGATCGTGCACCAAACCCGGAAATGAACGGTCTCCTCTTCTTCCCTTTCCTGGTGACCTGAACGTTTTCACGTGCTCACAGTGTTGGCCGTAACGCGTCACTTCTTTTTTCCGGTATACATGTAACGTATTCTTATATTTTCAAAACGGCAACCGGTAACGTACTTACGTTACTTACTTCGAGTAAAGTGCAGCGTAGTTACGTTACTCGTGTTTCCCAATACGTAAAAAAGTTACACTTCAATTTTTGTGTGTTATTAGGCGCCAAGCCAAATACACTTTTTTGCGTTCTTGTGCGTTTTTCTTTGTCCAGCGTCCCTCCCTCCGAGAGCGCTCCCTGGACTGCGAGGGAGCGCTCTCCGAGGGAGGAGGGGCGCCCTCGGAACGAACCACGCGATGACGTCGCCGCACTCTTTTTCCACCATCCGATCTGGCGTGCTCTCGAAAGAGCGCTCCAGAGCGCGCTGAAAGCACCAATGGAATTCACCGTGAGCAATCGGACACGAGCCCGATGGCGAGCGCCCTTCGACGCGCTGATTGGACACGAGCAGCGCTCCTATCCAATCCCCGTCTTCGCTCGAGGTCACTCTAATGACGTCATATCTCTATACTGGTCAAGCCTTTATTATTTTTCTAGCTGCTGTCGGCTCCGCTGTGGAGATTCCACGCGGGGCCGTGAATTTGTGAACTTGGGAACGGCGAATGCCCATGATGTAGTATATCGGATTTGGCGCCCCCGACTCTATCTTTCCAAGTATAGCTCTTGTATATTTTAACGAGGGCGTCGCATTTTAGATGCCACATGTCAGCAGAGTCACGGCACGCGCTTTTTGAAAAACACATATTCTGCATCAGTTTTTCTTTTTCCTTTTTTTTTTTTTTTTTTTTTTTTTGGAAGGTTGGAACGGTGCATGTGAAGCCGCTTATGCAAAATCGATGGGTGCTGCCCCGGGTAGTTTTTTTTCCCGGGACCGCAGGTGGGAAGGGACACGGGTTGTGGGCGGCTGCCGCCGTCCCAAAAATGGACTCAAATGCCGGGCTGTTTGCGATGCCCTCCTTCCGTTCCGCTTCTTCAAATATTGAAAATTTCAAAGCCTGGGAGCGGGTTCGTGTGTAGCCGCCCTGTTTTTATTTGTGGAAACAGCGAAGAACTTGTTTTGCGGTCTATCTCCAACGTGGCTTTCTACGATAACTTTTTTTCTTCTTTTAGTTTGCGGGAATGCAAGTTTCTGCTATTTCCTAATGGACTCGGGCTTTCGTGAAGCTAGGCGGTGTCCTTTCTATTCTTGCAGATATAAAAACTGGGTTTGCGCTGGATCCTATTGAAACTGGCGCCTATAATTTGTACGGGAAAAAAAAAAGTATATGTCTGATACGCTCTTCCGCTTTTGGTGAACGGTTTTCCGGAACTCTATAGCTGTTGTTTCTGAAGCGTTGTGCGCGGAATTAAATTTCGGTAGCATTCACTAAACAGCTATGGAACTGCCTGGCTCTAGCTACAAATAATATATGCCATTGGACCTCATTCTGTTCGAGCCACGTGTTTTATTATTTGCAGGTTAGGATGCGTAACAAATAGAAACATGAGAGGGTGCCATCGATTCCATCGAGTTAAACTTGGGGGGTTTCACGTGCCAAACCAACCACGGACATCTAGCTGGCACGCCCGAACGACGGAGGACTGAGGCTTAATTTGGACCCCCTGGGGATCTTTTGACGTGCAACCGAAATCCCGGTTTACGCGGCGCCTTTTCCGCGATAGGCCTCCGTCAGATTGCGCCGGGCACGTCGACCGGGATTCGAACCCGCCACCTGGGGTTTCATTGCATCTGGCAGTGCTTTTGATAGGGAAGCACGTATACTTTTGCGACGGGGCGTATTGAGGCGCATAAAAGAAAATGGTCGGATCAAGCTCCGATTTATTGACAACGGTTCTTCCTCCGTTGATTTGAG
Source organism: Ixodes scapularis (assembly GCF_016920785.2). Taxonomy (NCBI): domain Eukaryota; kingdom Metazoa; phylum Arthropoda; class Arachnida; order Ixodida; family Ixodidae; genus Ixodes; species Ixodes scapularis. Next base: position 88,226,378 of record NW_024609839.1, on the reverse strand, counting down.
CCATCCGACCTGCCAAGTGCTTTGCAGGAAAGTAGACGAACTCTTAAGCGTGTTCTTGCCTCGTGATGCATGGCGTTCTGATTGGCTTGTGTGATTTGCCGCGGACCCATGACAGGGTTCTTGGGTGTTGCCTCGCCTTGTATTTCTTCATCTGTCGGTGGTCACCCGGTTTCTGAGGACCCGCCTCAAGTGGGTCTCCCTCGGTTTCGTCCAAACTCGTTTCACGGGAGCGCTTTTGGTGGGCAACTTTTGATGGACAGGCGTTTCATGAACACACGTTTCGTGGAGACACATTTCGTCGACACTGCGATGTTTCGTAGACACGTACTCCTGCAACGTTTTGTCGACAACTTTTATTTTTTATGTGGATTAACTTGGATTACTGATTTCATTTTGTTTCGCTGGAAAGCAGTTGAAGCATACCGGAACTTCAAGCGCTGACTCACACATGCGGCTCCGATATGGCAAAAACAATGTCGCGAACCCTAAAGCTTTCGTCGTACTGAGTACAGCATACAAAAGAACAGTCTGCTTAGAGATTCGAACGAGAGTCACCGGAAGATCCGTGCTTCGAATGCCGCATGGCAATGAGTTCGAGGAGAAACTTGACACGCGGCATTCGAAGCAAAGCTATTGCGGCGACTCGTGTCTGCAGGCTCTTCTTTTATGACGTGTGAGCAGCGTGACACCGGCTTTATTCCAGACTGCCAAAGAGTCCGCGCTACGCGCGGTCACACCTCGCTTCGCTCGGGGAAGCCTTATTATAATCTGAGGCCCGAGCTTGCACCAGAACTCATCGGAACCGCCAAGGGTTCGGCAAGCTGCAGGTGTACCATCCGGATGCCGGCCAACCGAGGCGATGTGCGCGGAAAGGTGCTTTCGACGCAACGTCGCAAAGGGCGTCGATCTGAAACGAATGCGGGAGCCTTTCGATGGAACGAACCTTCGATGAAACGTCGCAGTGTTGACGAAGCAATCTGTCGATGAAACGTCGTTCGCCCAACTGATTTCCAGCATTCTGAAGCACGTTCGAATAATAATAATAACAACAATAATAATAATGTTGCTTGTATGTTTAGTCAGCCTCGATGGGCGTCTGGTTTCTCAGCTGTATGCGAGCAATTCAGCCAGTGCGGTGCAATCGCACGCCGGTACGACGATCATTCAGATCAAAACGTGCAGGAGTGGGGTTCAGCCCAGGATCCCTGGGTTCTGCAGAGGGCGAGCTTTCGCTCCACGTACTCCGAGTAGGTGTGCGCTAGACCACTCGGCCGCTGGTCCCCATTGCTTTCGTATAATGTGTTTGCAATTTTTTTTTTTTTTTAACGCTTTGCTTGAAACAGTCTGTTCCCTCGTCCTCAGCGGTTGCGGTGCCGTCGATCACACTCGAAGGCAAATGTGTGAACCGTCCCTCGAGTTTGTCAACAGGGTAACAGCGGCTGTAAATCTTTGAACGCGCGACATTGTTTTCGGTGTAAGTATGCGGCTCTTGCATCGGCAAACGGAAAAGAGGGCTCGTGGAGCATCCCGCGTGTGCCATTAGGAGTTCCGAACCCTTAACCACCAGCGCCGTAAATAAGGAAGTGTCCGTGGCGTTCTTTGTGACGGTGGCCGCCATGTTCGACCCCTTGCTGCAGCTGTCCCGCTGGGCAGTACGGGTTAAAGAGAACGCCTGGTGAATTCCTTTCTACCCCCCGTTGAGTTGGACCGATGTGGAGAGCAAGTTCGTCTGCTTTTTGCGTAGGGGTGTCGATGATGTCAGAACGCCGAGCTCTTATTGGCCGATTGAAATATATATATATATATATATATATATATATATATATATATATATATATATATATATATATATATATATATATATATATATTGGGTAGACCTCAAGGCATCTAGCATCCAGGTCTACCCACTATCCTTCCAATCACAGCCAATCAGAGCTCAGCGTCCTTCTGACGTCACCGCAACTCCTACGGAAGAAGCAGACGAACGTGCTCTCCGCATAGAATCCCTTTTGGCCAATCAGGCAGCGCGAACGGACCGTTTGCATTCTTCGGCTGGTTTTAATCGCCGAATCAATCGATCGCCGGAAATGGGGCTATTGCGCTGGTTTTTTGTCGAGTATCTAATCTAAATGGCGTTGGTGCTTGCGTGCGCCGACTTTTATATGGGAGGTAAAGCGGGGTATTGAAAGGTCTGGTTGTTTCAGTTTGTTGACGAATTGGGCAGTGAGGGTTGCCAGCCGTCCCAGCCAATCACCTGACGTAAAGGTGATTGGCTGGAACTATTTGCGTAGCCTGAAGGTGATTTAGAAAATACGCCCTGTTGTTCCAATCTTCGTGCTCAAATGTTTACGCATAGTCCGTGCGAAGCGCGGCGTGCTTGCGTCGATATGCGATCCTTAGTGTTAGTGTTTTGTTGTCTCGGGTGAAAACTACTACTGTCAGTGACAATTTAAGAAACGCGGGGGTGTGGCGGACTCCGAGCATATTGTCACTTCTCTGCACCTCGCTGATATTGCGAGATTGCGGCATTGGTCGATAAGAGCGAATCACCGAGTTAAGACATAAATAAGAAGAAACAAGAGGTTTCCGGTGTGAAACTGGGCACGACGTTTCAGGGTGCTCGTTGCCACAACCTGGTTACGCCTTTTAGTTACATAGTTTCGTTTACACATACGTGTGTACCTTTCAGGTTTAAGCATTTATCAGCCTCGTCATTGTCCGAGATTGCAGTGATTGGCTTTCCGTAGATTGCAATGATTGGCTTTCCGTAGGTTGCAGTGATCGGCTTTCCCAAGTTCTTTGCGGCAGAAGGAGACACCCCCGATTTCTTGGAGCGTATGCAGTTCGAACCTATGCGCTACTACAATTTACTATGCATGAGCGCGCAATCCGCGCAAAATGCGATATCAGCGCGTGCGCGACGCTAGCAGCGTCGCGCATGCGCAGTGCTTCCGCTTCGTTTCCGTCCATCTCCTGTCGAAAAGGAGCGCGTGCTCGCCCACGACGGGGAAAAACTCTGGCAAACAGATCCGAACAAAAAGGGCAGGAGTCATTGCGGACTTTTGAGAAACCCCTGAAACCCGTTCTTCCGCCTCGTGTACGGGCGGCGCTTAGTGGCTTTCGCTTTCGCCCACGCTTGCCTCGGCGCGCGTACACGGATCTTGCTTTCGCTTTCCTCGTCAAAGCGTTTTTTTCTTTCTCTCTTTTCTTTTTGTTCGATGCGCGTACGAGTGAAGTGTTTGCTCGGCGGCGAATCTCTCGTTAGGGTTGTCCTGGCGTGAAGTGCGGCAGAGCGCGCGTGCAGTGGTCTGCATTCCTGCTTTTCCGGGATGCGCAGTTTTGAACGAGGAGTTTATTTACGAGGATGTCTCGTTATTATGGACATCTCCCCCCTTTCCTGTCTGGAAGCGTTCGTAGTTCTTCGTAATAATGGCGCAAAAAATGCGCGTATTTGCCCAGCTCGTCCCCGAAACAAAAATATACGGAACCCGCAGAGCACCATCTACGAAAAGCCCTTATTAACGGCGTCCGTGTTAACGCGACTGTATCGTTGAAGTGTGACCGATGTTTTAATTCCTCGTTCAGACATCCGCGTCGACTGCACCGCGATTCACGAGCACACTGTAGAGAGACACAGTAGGCGGCCGTCGGCTACCGGCTGCACTTTGCACTCGTGTCTCCGACTCGAGCGAAACAAAACGTGTTTGTGCGGTGCCTCGTGTATTCGACGAGATACGTGCTTCATTGGCAACTGCGTAAACACGGCCAGTATTTTCGTCGTCATCGCAGAAAAAGGACCAACCCGAGTGTTTACGGAGTGCAAGTTCGTCTGCTTCATGCGCAGGGGTTGCCGTGACGTCAGAATGCCGACCCCTGATTGGCTCTGATTGGAAGGATAGTGGGTAGACCTCACGGCGGCTAGCATTGAGGTCTACCCAGTATCCTTCAATCAGAGCCAATGAGATTCCGGCGTCGCTCTGACGTCAGGCAACCCCTGCGCATGAAGCAGACGAACTTGCGCTCCGCATAGGCACTGACAACTTAAGAAACAGAGGGCGTGTTTTGTTGACGCTTCTTACTTCGCGATGTGTTCACCGGCGTTCTGATGCCCCAATATCTTTGGCTACGGCGTCTCGAACGCGTTTCCGACCGGTCTAGGTTTTCCGTGTGCAAAAACGTGGTTCCTCGATCTCCGCCTGATGACGTCATAAACGTGTCGCACTGTCAGCGGCTGTCCTGGTGGCGTCGCAGCGACGATGGTGGATATGTGGCGGACAGCCGTTCTGCAGCAGGTCGCCCTCCAGCTTGGCTGTCCAACTTTCGGCAGCGAGGTGTTGGGACGCCGGGACGACGGCGACACTCGCGTTTGAGACCGCGCTTTTCGGGCCGAGACTTCTACGGCCAACCGCCAGGATCGCGACATCCGACGCCGTGACGTTGCGGCTTTTGTGACGTCATTCGTTGCCACTTGGGGACCGCTTTTGGGCGCATGCGCGGAATAGGACGCTAAACGCACCAGCCGGGAGACACGGGCACCACACCTTCGCTGCGGAGTAACAGGGTCTATTATGTTATCCCTACGACGACTTGAAGGCGAAACCCCAAGCGCCGATGCATTAAAGACACGATTTACTCGTTGAGTCACCCCTCTTAATCTGCTGAGTCATCGTTCTCAATATGCTGAGTCGTCATCTTAATGAGTGGTCACGTAAACGTTTTGGTACCTTTCGTGTCGCCGACGTGTTATCGCTCAAGGACTTTGAAGGGTGACTGAAAGATGAGACGTATAGGGCTTTCGCCTTAATAACATGGACAGACCGTGTCTCGCATTTCTGAAGCTGGTCATATCGACTATAAGCGACAAGCGCTGGAAAGGTGCACGTATGACCAGCAGCATGCCGGCCAAGAACTACCTCTGGTGTTCCAAGGACCAGTCATGCAACCAAGGGCCAACGCGGCCGCGCCCGTTCCGTTCTTTAACTGGTATCGCCTGGCCCGAGCGCGAGAATCCGACGTGGCTACCTCTGCCGTTGCGACAGGAAGCCCGCCCTGCGCCCTCAACGTCGTCGTCGCCCGAGCCAGCGAGCGTCGGCGTTTGGCGAGATTTTTAACGAGCCCACCAGGACGTCTCAGAAGCGCCGACGGGGGAACGTTGCAGGCCGGGTCGGATTCGAGTTTCACGCCTGACCCCCGCCCGCTGCCGTAATCGAGGGGTCAGCACCAGTCGTCGCCTGTGCGTCCCGGTTTTTATGGCAGTCGGCAACTGCGCAAGTTGGTTTAAAGAAAGACAAAGGCGCATTTTAAAGACCCGCAATAAAGTCAAATGACACTCCTGCTTCATCCGAGGAAGATACATAAAAATTCCCCTGGGCCCGTACCGTGTAAAAGCGGTGAGTAGGACAATACTTTAGGGTCGGTGCATTGTATACGCACCAAATGAATTGGGTCATAACGATATAGATTATTAATCGATTGATTCCGCTAATTTGATCAGGTTCAAAGGTCAAATGCAACGCCTCACCGTGTAACTTCTTGTGGGGCCTCCGGCTTCAAAACAAAAACTCGCAGCACCTTAGACATATAATGCTTATGCACAATGCTTTATTAAAAAAAAAATGGGTAAGTGTGAAACCCCAACTGGCACTCCTTTCAACGTTGTCTACATCCGTACAGTAACGTCGGAACAGACGATAGGGGCTGTCGCCCCCCCCCCCCCCCCCCCCTTTAAGCACATATACACACTCACACTCTCTCTCGCTCTCTCCCTCTCCGCCCAGCCATTTTCAATATTTCAACTAAACCACCACAACCTATCGCGCATCTAGCGAATACTTCGGACTATTTGCGTTCCTTTTTTTTGGAGCGGGAGAACGGAAGGACCGTCGCGGTTCCCTTTTTAATCCCCAGAACTCCCGTCAGTTTCTCCGGAGCGGATAAAGCCACTCAAGCCGCGCCAAAAGTGCATAGTCATGGCGCGTTCGTGGTCTATGTACACGTTTATTATCGCCGACTAAATCCATGAAGCACAGTGATGCGCCTCAATCCTGCGCCTTTTCTTCTCCGCGTGGTTAGGTGTAGCCGGTGATAGCGAACCCATAGAGACAGCAGCGCCGTGACGATGCACTTTCGGCGCCGCTTGAGTGGCTCCCTCAGATAGTAATCTGGAACTGTGGGCAGACTTACATATAGACACCAACACAGTGTTTAGAAAGAAGCCCGCTTTGCCTACACCAAGTGTGGGAACTGCGCCTGCGCAGAAACCGAATTCGAGAGGAGTGGAGCGTCTGCGCATGCGCAATAGCGACAGCAGCGCCACCTCAGTGGTGTGACGTCAGTGAGTTGAGTGTAGGGGCGCCGTTCACACTCCCAAGCACGATTGCGCGAAGTTAGTAAGATAACTCCTTGGCATTTTTTTTTAAATTTAGATTTTTTGAGTTGCAGGTTCCAAAATGCAGGGTGCGTCGTCTCGTTTCACTTCGTGCGTCCATTAAAATACTGCGTCTGTTTTCCCGCAAAGACTCGGGAGAGAATCGATCGTTCCGATCTGCGCAGGGAGCTCGACGAACGAAGATGCTGAAAACGTATTTAGGCCTAATAAGAAAGAACCAGTCTGTGCTGTGGCGTTTCATGCGCTTACGCCATGTTCGGTGTTACGGTGTTTTCTTTTTTTCTTTCTTTTTTTAACGTATTTTCAAGATGTCATTCATCGGCCGAGTTTCGTAGCGCCGATTGGCTCCGCCAAGTGCTTTACGCGGAAGTATTGGGGAGGAGGAGCGACCGTGACGCCCCAAGCGGTTAAATTAACAACTACACGGATGGGGACAACAAATACAATGACGCAGCGCTCGGCCGACATAACCGAACGCGGTGTCAGCGTTCGGCTGGAGTTCGTGTTCTCCGGCGAGGGGGAGGAGGACTCTTTTCTTTTCACTACGGCCTGCATGAACAATGCAGCATGCACGATCCCAGCTCAGCACAAAAGCCGAAGTGGGTCAAGCTCGCATTCTCTGAGAATAGATCCGGCACTTAACGTCGCTTCGTCGATTGTTAGTATTTTTTACATTACACTGTGCCCCGCGCTCTATTGTAGAAGATGACACGGCCATGACCATAAGGCCTGTCGGGATGTGCACAGGCCTTGTGTTGAGTAAACACCGAGCGTGGGGAAAACAAACGGGTGCCCAATATAGACGGACCGGATTGTACGAAGAGATGGCTCCGGAACAATTGTGGTTAAAGTACTACGATACGCTATGTTGCCGTGGCAGGAATAGTAAAGGCCTCACTCACGGAGCACCGTTTGCTTACGTCGCCTTGTGTTAGGAGATCTTACGTCTGCTCGCGTCGAGAGTCGCCGAGGAGAAATCCGAGGAGAACACGCGGCATACGAACCACGGATATTCTGGTCACTCATCATAACGTAGCGTAAGAAAACGTGAGCAAACGAACGACGTGGATGTTCCTTGCGAAAGAACGAGCAACGCTCTCCCGTTGCTGACCGTATAAAGGTACAAATAAAATATTTAGGGACTATGCCGAAAAAAAGCTCCGTGTGCCATTTTATCAATTTGTTTTTGAATTTATAAAAGGGAACGGCATTTTCCCCGTTCTTTGGGGTAAAGAGAACCACGGTTGCTACCGCTACCGAGGCGTTCTAAGCCGGCTTAGGACCGCTCCATAGCTGCGGTGCTGAGACCCAACTCGCGGCTACCGTCCCCGCAACCTTTCGCCGGAACAACAAAGGGACGCTTGGTGCGTATGAAAGAGATCTGACTTGTTAGCGCTGTTTACGTTCCAAGTTCACGTAGCGAAAAAGCTTCTGCTCTGCTCGCATTCCGAAAAGGTTTTTTTGTTGTTTGTTTTTTCTTGCCCGAATCTAAAGGTGCATCATTAAAGAAATCGAGCTGGATCAACCAAGCATGTAACTCTGACGACGAAAAAAAAGGAAGAACAAGACTGAAAAGGGGGGAGGCACAAAAAACACTACGAGCCATCCAAGCGAATCGTATCCCGTAAGAGTGTCCCGTGAGCTCCGGGAAGGGTGCAGCGAGAGCGTCATCACGTGATATATTCAGTGCGTAGGATTGGCTGGGACGGCTGCTCGCGTCCGCTGCAGTCCATCGTAGAAGCTAAAAGGGAACACAGATCGGGGTTCAGTGTTCCGTTGTGGACAACTGCGAATCCTTCCCCAGATATCCGACATTGTCCGAAACGGATGGCGTAGCTCTTCTACTCGATATGCCTTGGTACAAAAAGGAATCAAAATGCAAAAAAGAAAGAGAGAAGTGAAAATGGCCGCGGGAGAAACCCGGAAAAAAAGAGAAGACTGCGCGGCTAGTAAGGCATACATACGGAAAAGAAAAAAGGAAAAAGTCTGGGGTGGGGGTGATGAAGTCTGGGGCCTAAGAGAAAATCGAGCGGGTTGTTGTTTGCGGCGGTTTATCCTCTCGTCGTCGTCGGCGGCGGCCAGGAAATAGTGGCCCCCGGTAAAGAAGGACCAGAAGGGAGAAGAGTCTCCACGCTCGGTTTCATCTCCGTTCTGTTTGCGTTCTCGCTTGTTGGCGAGCCGAAGGGAGTCGTCGTCGAATGAGTTGTGGCGTGAGCCGTCAACTCCGGAAGCCGCCATTCTCTGGCCGCGGTGCTGGCGCTGCTGTCGGGACGGAGCACGCGCAAACGCTCTCTATTTGGACATTGGAGACGCATAAGGGACGATACAGATTGCCCTGTCTGCATCGTCCCTTATGGGCCTCCACTTTCTACGTGTTTAAAAAGCACCAACACGCTCAAATAGTACAAGCTGTCTACTTCACGCGCTATTTGGTTTCCCGCACGCGTAGTGCCCGCACTCCTTGTGGGCACCTGCTGACTTCTTCGCGAACAATGGGTCGGCGGATACATTCCGTGTAGGCTGGAAGAAAGCCTCTCTGTGGCTCTTGGAGCCACCACTCAATAAGGTGCTCTTTGGAGTAGCGACACTCCGACCACCTTGGTGCTTAAAAGCAGTTGCCCTCTCTCTGAAACTTGTATCTGAGATTCCAGGAAACGGTCCTCTCAGTGAATAAGCTATAGTAATGGCACCTCGGCCATCTTGGTGGCCAAAGTGTCGTCCGAAGCTTTTAGTCTCAAGTTTGAAGCGCATATCCGAAATCTCAGGAAACTGCGCTCCGTCTTAAGCAGCGGAGCAAAGCGATCTCGCCTGATCTTGTGACACCTTACATCAATAGCCCCAAAAGTCGCATTTTTGAATCGTAACGCTCGTCCAACGGCGCCTATATTCCTCCTTTCACCATAAGTTCGTGATGCTTATGTACTCGTTTTATCGTCTCCCAACCAATCGTGAAGAGAAAGGGCCGAGCGACTTCCGGTTTTGACGCTACTTGATTCCTCCCATTAGGGAGTTTTCGTAGATCGTTTCCGCTGTCCCGCAACGTCCTCCGCGACCCGCTACGAGATCTGGGACTCTGCAAACGAGGCTCGCGTCGCGCATGCGCAGTAGTGGCGTCTTCATTCCAGAGAGCGTAGCAGAGCTGGGAAAACGGTCTACGAAAACTCCCTATTATAGCTCGTAGCGTCGGCTGAGTGTGGACTTCATTTAAGCTGAAACGAAGGTTTAGCTAAGCCCCATAATGGTGGCGTCCGCAATATTGTAGTCTGGGAACGGAGTGTGGATACTCTAAGCCTATTTTTTTGGGCTATAGCGTGTTTGTCTGTCTAAGCTTGTTTCTCCGCCCGCGTGTATGGAATATTCTTTCCGGTGTTTCTTAGTTTCAGAGACGAGGGAGGTTAACCTCGAGTCGGTCGTTTTGCGTGCGTTGGTGGAACCGCTTCCGGCGTCATTTTCGCTTTTCCTCAAGCTTTTTTTTTTTTTTTTTTTTTTTCCGGGGGCCGTTTTTTTAAAGGCGCTCGACATTTGCATGCGGAGGAGGAGGCGGAGGATGGTTAGCGGAGCTGGCCTTCGAGTCACTGCGCGTGTACGCAGTTTCGGGTGGTCGTATATCGATCGCTGGAGCCTAAGTGGTTGATCGAATCGGTAGCCCGGGAACCAGTACGCATTTTCCGCACACGCACGGAAAGGAGGGCCTCGCTGATTGATCGCGCCGCTGGTTGATTGAGTAGAGTGGATGCAGAAAAGAACTGTACTCACGCCGCACACGCGGGAGGCCGTATTGAAATACTTCCTTTTCTGTACGTCTCGGACGTGCCTTCGTTTTAAAGCGGCGGGGAACGAAATTCCAGCGCTCATTTTCTAGCTTGAATGTGTTGCATGTTCCACCCTAACCTCAAAAACACCAGTCTTCCGTTGAAAGGCACGATAAAACTAATTTTAAAGCTAAATAAACCATCTTTCAATGTGCACCTGGTGGATGCATGCGGAGCCAATTTGAGAGGTAATCTATACCATACCTCGGCAAATTCATTCATGACCTCGCTCATTCACCTTCATTCATATTCACGGCTTGAATCTGAATGGCTCTGAATGAATAGACCGATCTCACAGCCAGTTTGAGAACGCCACCGCTCTCGCCATGCATCGTGGGAGATGTAGTCTTTCTGCACGCGCGACAACCCCGCTAAAGGCCTGCGCGAGCAGAGCACGAGGCGGCACGAGCTGCCTCGTGAACTGGCGTCTGCCTCCTGTGAACTACAGTGATGGCGACGTTACGCATGCGTGAAACCCTTAGTGAGATCGGTCTATTCGTGAAGTTGAAAAGAATCATGATGCGATGGTGAATGACTTCGTGAATTTGAATGAATTCGTGATCTGATGGTGAATGACTTCGTGAATTTGAATGAATTCATGATGTGATGGTGAATGAAGTCGTGATGTGATGGTGAATGACCTTGCGAATTTGAATGAACTCATGATGTGTTGCGATTGTAAATGACTTTGTGAATTGAATAGAATTCATTGAGATGTGAATGACTCAATGAATTCGTGACGTGATTGTGAATGGCTCGTGAGCACGATGAATTTGTGATGTGAGTGGCTCGTGAACTTGATAAGTTCGTGGTGGGAAGTAATACCGTGAACTTAATTCTCGACGTGATAGTGAATACGGGTATGAATTCAAAATAGGCGGAAAACATGTTACGCAGGTGCTTGCTTGCTTGCTGGTTGTTTTCATCCTTCACCGCAAACGACAGGGACCCATTCGACTTTTAGCGGTTTGGGCATCAGTCTCGCTGCGCGGCCGTGCGCGCCTCAGCGCGGTGGCTATTTGTCGAGCACTTTCGCAGTAACAGCTGTTTATAAGGGAAGTGCGGTGGCAGTACGGCAACGAAGGAGAGGGGGGGGGGGGGAAGGGGCTAGTTGTTTTCTTTGGCACTTGACATTTAATTTGGCCGTTGTTCTGGGCGGTTCCTCGCGAATCAATTGAGCTCCTTGCCGACCTTGTCCTTCCGTGTCTCGGGGCACATGGTCCGGAATCACTGAAGGCTCTCGCTGTGCCGTGTCGCTCGTGAGTCGTGCGTGGCGCAGCCGCGCTGTCCGCGCGCTACGTCCACCCAGACCTGACGGCGCCGACAAAAGGGGAAGCGCGGCGGGGAAAGGATAGCGCCGCACCGAAGTCCATGGCTCGCGTACGCCTCGGATTTTTCGAGCCTTCGCTCTTGAATTGGTGACTTGAGCTCATTGCCCTCCTCGTGTTTCCAGACTACCCGGCGCCGTTGCAGCCTCCTCTGCTGATTTGTTGTTAGTTTTTTTCACCCTCCTTTTTGTTCTGTATCTGAGAGAAGTGCTGCCGCGGTAGGTAGTGGTGGCGATTTCAAAGGGGGAGGAAAGCAGGGACGGCGGGCGTTTGCTGTGACAGACGATTTGATAGGTAACATTGAATGTCACCGTTGTCCTGAGCGGTTCCTCGCTAATCTGTGGGCTTCTTGCCGACCTTGTGCTTCCATCTTGGTGCAGATGGACATAATGATCTCCGCGGCGTTTGGCTTGTAAGCTGCTCAGCGATTTTAAATTGAAAATGAAAATTTTCAGTTTAAAAATTTTGTCGTACCTCTGAGTCTCTGACACTCGAGTGTACTGTCTGTGAACATTGAACATTAACTCGACGAAAGTTAATGTTCAAAAATAAATTCTCTGCAAATAAATTTTTGAGCGAAGTATTTACCCTTTGAAAGTTTAGCAATGAGGATATCCTCGTCCCCTGCTCTCACCCCGGTTTGGCTCGTTTCATGTTCGATATTCAAGACATTAACTCGCGTTCACGTGACACTGGTTTCAAGACAAACTAACATTCACGTGACACGATCGCAGCGCGGCATTGGCTGGGTTGGCGCTCTTTCAATGTGCTTTGCGTTTCGTGCACTCGAAATACCCCACTTCCCCGACGGATCAGGTCCTGGTTTCAAGTGGCTGATACACAAAGGCGCCACAGTCCTATTCCGCAAGAACTGCGAACTCGTGAAGGGCTACAGCCGTGAAGTCGAATTTAGTCAGAATGAACCTGAATGACTTCGTGAATTATGCGGAATTCATGATGTGATGGTGAATTCCGGCGAATTCGTGTTGACCGTGATGGTGAATAACTTCATGAAGTGATTGTGAATTCGGACGAATTCATGATGTGATGGTGAATTCGGGCGAATTCATGATGTGATGGTGTATTCGGATGAATTCGGGATGTGATGGTGAATTCGGATGAATTCATGATGTGATGGTGAATTCGCATGACTTCGTGAAATGATGGTGAATTCGGATGAATTCGTGAAGTGATGGTGAATTCGGATGAATTCATGATGTGATGGTGAATTCCCATGAATTCACGATGGTGAATTCCTATTAATTCGTGGTGATGGTGAATGACTTCGTGAATTGGTGATGTGATAGTGAATGACTCCGTGAATTCGGAGGCGGCGGTGATGTGATTGGGATAAATTCGTGGTGGGGTTGAACGCCGTGATGTGAAGGGGATGAATTCTCGGCGGAGTTTGAAAGCCGTCATCTGAAGGGGATGAAGTTTTGGCGCGGTTGAACGCCGGGAGGTGAAGGGCCGTGACTTTGGGAGGTCGGAGTACCTTGTGACGTGAATGCGAATGAATTTGGAGACGTGATTTTGTTCGGTGATGTGATCGTGAATGAAGGGGCTCTAAAATGCCGACCTATGAATCTAGCAACGTTGGGGAACTTGCTGCGTAATCGTGACGTAGCAGATTCCTCCGGAGCAGCGCCGCTCTTTGGAATTTCAACATTTTCCTTTAACTTTCCTCCTTAACTCACAAATCGCGCATTTTACCAAACGGTCCAAGAAGACGGAAAGGAAGGACTCCCCTCTAGCTCGGACCTTCGTTCGTGCAGCAGTACACAGCCATTCTCTCCCTAGAAGATTAGCCCGTCGCTCAAATCTCGAACAAAAGTTGCTTTCCCCACCCCGTTCAGCCCTAAGCTGACAGTGTTGTGGAAGCTACGTGCTCCTTGGGCCAGCCACACGCTCGTCACCCCACGGGTACTTCGAACGGCTCGGTTGTAACGCGCTGACGCTATTGACAGTTTTTGACACCACCACAACGCTGACAACGCCACTAAGGGCAAAGCTCATAACCACGGCTGCCCTGCTACTCCACGAAAGCGGGGAATCTTTTCTTTCTGTTTTTGTTTGCGCCGGATATCCCATGACGCATCGCGCTCTTCGTTCGCTTCTCTTCGAGCGCTTGCTCGAGTGCACCGTTTGGAACGAAAAATATAGCCAGTCGTTCAAAATACAAACGAGCGAATATCATTTACGGTTATTATCCGTCATGCTTGACTTATTTCCGAAGGAAATTCGAATATTTCAATTTTTGTTTCCGTGCCCCTTTAAACGTAATATACACATATATATATATATATATATATATATATATATATATTGTGGGTAGTTCGATGAGAACGTAGAACGCAGAAGCGAGACTGGTCACAGCAGAGAGCCACTGATAACGTGAGAAACGTAGGGTGCGGCGAGTCCTGGAGTTCTTATTATCGCGGCGCAGCCAATTAGGTTTCAGCATAGGCTGAGAAGAACGTCCAAGGACGTATCAGGTCGTAAGGGGCGTGAACAGAAGCGGCCACGCCCTACGTTCCTTAACCTGTCGGTGACTGTCGGGGCTCCCTCGGCGCCCCATCTCATTGGCCGCTGTAAGGGATCACGTGACCACAGCGAACAACCAATGGCGTTCGTGTCGGAAGTCGCAGTATGCCGCGTGCGTCTTGGTGCATAGAACGTTTGCACCGAGAGACTGCACCCCACGACAGGTTTACTGACCTAAGACCGCACATAAGGTATTCGACGTAGGATTTTGTCAAATAAAACCAAAACACTGCCGGAATTTTTTTTTTTCTTTTAGACTTGTGAATTGTGTTGTCATGTTTTCTCATTTACGTGTGGGGTGGTTTTTTTACCCGCAGCAACTGACACACATAGACATTACAACCTACATGCTGCCGGGAACGTCGCCTCATGAACGGGGAATCCCGCAGCAAGTGAAGAACAGTTATTCACGTCCTTCCACGTTCCCTGCGTCGCGACCATTCTATTAATTTTACTGTGCAACTGCGGCTTTTTTTTTTACTGTAAACATTTGGTTTTGTTTGTTGGGATACAGCGAGAGAAACGAAGGACCTCTAAATGCAATGCATTTAGAGGTCCTCTGTTACGTGCTGGTGTCACGTGATGTGACAGAGTCGCAGTGTACGTCAGATGACATCACGATGTCACATGGTGGTGTCACAGCTGTTGTCGCGGCGTTTCGTGATACGTCACTGTCCCACGTAACGTCATCACGCGATGTCACGGCGTCCCGTACACACGATGACCCGATCGCTTCTTCTTTGAGGACTCGTCACCGGATCCAGCACCACGGTCAGGCACCAACTGTCCCGAATACCCGTGACGTCATCAGCGTGACGTCACCATCGAGGCTACGTCCCGAATGTGCACACGAAAAATCAAAGAGCTAACTCTATAAATGCTACTCTGTAACACGTGAAATGATCTCATTTCCCAGATTTGATCGGCCCGATTCTCTCGCTGGCGGTTCACATTTCCGGCCGAAGACGCCGGGCCGGACAATTGCAGACATTGTTCCCGCCAATATCTGCGCGTTCTAGGCCGCTCATTGTTCCGGTTGGTTCCGCAATCGTTTCCTCTTGTCCGGTTTTTGTTCACTGCCGACATGGCCGCTTTGTTCTTTGGTCTCGGCTTCTCTCGATGTCGCTCCGACTGCACCAAGACCTCTCAAAAACAGCCCCGAGAACGTCGTCCCATTGTTTGTTTCTCTGGTCAGGCCTTACACCGAGCGATTGGCCCCTTTGTTTACCTATCGGAATATCAAACCCCCCCCCCCTTTTTTTTTTTTTTTTTGTGGAGCAATCGTAATAACAGAACGCCTTCGATAGAAGAGCACGCTGGACTGCATTCTGAACCGAACAGTCTGACGTAAAAACGCCGTAATTCTTTTTTTTTTTTTTTTTTTTTGTCTCGAAGTTGCGGAACCAATCTTTCCCAATCGGTGATCTTGCGGGCGGAAAGTATAAGGGGAAGAAGTAGCGCGTAAACGACAAAGTGCGCGGGAGGGAGCTCGAATGCCGTGGGCATGTCCACTGGATATAATAATTGCTTCCTCTTGTCTCGCGTGCGTTGTAGTGCTGTAGGTGTCTCTGTAACCGAAGTTTTGACGAGTGGGATTTAATAGCACCGCGGAAGTAGATATCGCTCGAGGTGGATTGACGGTACTTCAGCTAATGCGTATTTGAGGGGAGTGAAGTGGTTTCCACTTGTCTGTTTTGATGAAGTAGTGAAAACCAATCATGCACGCGAGAACAAAAAAAAATGAAATTAGGCGTAACTGGAGGGAGGTACGCGCGTGTGCCCGTGCTTTCAATTGCTCTCGCCACAATGGAAGTTGACATGTGTGTTTTTAACTGTTCTAGTTAATGACAAATACTTTGTTAATGGCTTCGATCTGTTTATATGTATGCTGAAATTGTTTGAAGCACCGAAAGATATTTACTATATGGTTCGTCATGGGGGTATTGAGAAAGGCCTGTGGTTTAATTGTACACGATAGACCTCACCGATCTGAAGAAAACAAGCTAAGGGATATTATTGTTCCCCCCTGGCTATGTCATAAGTTAGAAGCTGAAGGGACGGGGCTTATCCACGAGTCTGTGAGACATCGAAGCTTCTCGTAAGCGGTTACCTGGTTTTTCAGTGCCCAACTTTTTTCTCCTATACTTGTTAGTGAGCGCGTTGGTAATGATGTATGTTTTGAAAGAGTTGTATACGTAAAGACAGGGGACGGGACAACACATCCTTCAACGAACAAATGATTTATTGCTGGACGCTTCGCCTTCGGAGCTCCACTATAGGAGAGGGAAAGTTAAAAGGAGGGGGAAGGAGGGGGGCAAGACAAGGCCCCGGGGGAAAAACTTGGGGAAAGTTGGTAAAGCGCAGAGCGGGAAGGAGAGGAAGGAAGGAGGCATCCCGATTTCCCTCTCAGGAGCAAGGACCACTCGCCCGGCCCGCCAAGGCCGTCAACTCCGGTCTCAGGAATGTCACCTCTGACAGCGACAACGAGGCCGAGGAAATGTTCTTCGGCGCCTCTTTTATGACGTACGCCTCCACGATCTCGCGCCCGTAGCGGTTCCTGTTGGCCCCCAGAACACGCGCGGACGGGAACTCTGGGGCACATGGGGCGCAAACCTTGAGGTGAAGGGCCATGGGGTGTTGGGATTTTGTTGAGATTTTGCGGTCGATCAATCTTGATCAATCACGTGCTGAAAAAAAAAATGTTGCATATTTTTTAAAGGTTTTACAGGGATGGGGTATTTTTACGGTGAGAACGTGGTTCTCTTTTGACCGAAAGACCCCGTACACGAGGGCGTGAAGGATTGGCCCGTTTCAGTGCTTACGTGTGTGCTCCTGTGCCGTCACAGTATTGAAAGCTTTAAATATGTGGACCTCTCGATGGTTCTTTAACTGTTTGTTTGGTCCCCTTTGTGTCGTTACAGAGGTGGAAGCTGTCCACGCTTGCGAATGGCTCAGGCAGGCCGGATTCCCGCAGTATGTGCAGATGTACGAAGGTGAGATGCCGTGGTGCACTTTTAATTGCCGCATGTTCATGTACACTCTAAAAAAACAAAAAAGGTGAGTTTTATTTCTTACAGGACACGCTGATGGCCAATAACGGTGTGGTTCTCCTTAGGGCCACTGCCTTTGGGAGTTCCACGTTCGCGGCGAGACGCTCTACCGCGAAGCCGGTTCGTACTCGCGCGGCATGCTGCTCGTTGAGCGCAATCAGACACTAGTCACGTTGGTAACGGTGATAAACTCTGTTTATTTACAATAAAACAAATAACAAGAAAACAGCGGCTATAAGCTGGTGAACGCCGTCGGTGTTTAGATCGCCCACGGCCGAGCGGTCGTTCACAAAGGTACAAAGGACGGGGTAAACGCTCACCGGTGTGCCGGACGGTTCCTCGTTGTCGCCGCCGCCGAATCGAAGAAGGGAGCGAGATACTGCTGTTCGCTGGTTTTAAGATCAGGGTTGCCAGGTGTTTGAACTCCAACCCGCCAAACGTCTACGAGATCTAGCCCAAAAATAGCCAAATGTCGATCCAGAAAAATAGCCCAAAAATAGCCCAAAAGAAACTTATCATTTGAAACGTTTATTTTGAGCAGAAAAGACACATAATACATTTTGATCCATCAAATGTCCCAGAAATGGCGTTCCTTGCACGTTCGGCGAACTTCCTGAAACGCTCGTACAAGCGCATGACAACATACCTTGTTGCAATATTGGTGAAGCCTAGTCATAAAAAGTTTAAACGATTTTGTGCCCAGCGTGACCGCAGATCTGTCTAGTGATTGGTGCGCGTGACATGTCACGTGTGAGATGGATGGTTGATTGTAGAAGGACTTCTAGCAGGCCTGCGCGCGCTCCGTCCGGTAGGTTTTATCAGATCGAAAGCTAGACTGTGGTGTATCCTAGTGCCCCACAGCAAGACGAAGGCTAGCTACGGTCACGTGATGTGGTCACGTTGGCATGGTAAGTGAGGAGAGTAAGGAGGAAAATGAGAAAGAGGCGAGGCGTCAAGGGAGCATGGCTTGCGGAGGCTACGCGGCCGACGTCATGCCCTCTCCTACCCTTCTATCCTCCTTGACTGGGACGGGTGACCAGAATGACGTCAAGGGAGAACTATGCAGAATTCAGACAACCTAAATAATGCGCAGAACAGGTGCTGTTAAGGCCGCAAGGAATCGCGCCGTCAATTGTTGAGATGGAGGAATAACAGCACATGCTTGCATTCGGAGGTAAACAATTGCACAAGGCGCGCAAAAAGAAGACGAATTTGTTTGCTGTCGCAAACTTATCAGGGTTAAGGGACTGAAGCACCAAATGCTCACGTAACTTACTCTAAAAATACATTCGAACCTATAAACCCAAGTGCTTTCAGACATTTTGGTTCCAGCACAGGTCAGAAATTGCCCAATGCACAGGTCAGAAATAGCCCAATGCACAGGTTAGAAATAGCCCAATACTAGCCAAATAGCCAAATACCATTTTTTCCCGCCAACTGCAAATAAAACTAGCCCAATTTGGCTATTTATAGCCCAACCTGGCAACCCTGTTTAAGATAACGACGGGGGCGAGGTGGCCAATCAAGGAGCGACACGTCGATCTCCTTTGTGCGGGGGTTCGTTACGAAAATCGCCCTCAAAGGGGGAGAGGAGGAAGCCACTGACAGTGGTAAGCAGCGCCACCTCTCGCTACGTCAGCGCGGCCGCCACGGCGCGCCAAAACGCTGACGCGACAGAATGTTGAGGGATCACAATCCCCACAACGGGGATATGGTGTACTAGAAGACTGGGCAGTGTAGCGAGCGCCGGCGGAGGGGGGGCTCTTTCAGCGATGACCGGATCGGTGGCCGCGAGAGGGCGCAACGTGTAGTAGGCGTGCTGCCGGAGTGCGGAGCGCAGGCAGCGGTAGCGCTTGGCTGGCTTGGCGTTCCGCACGGGCTCGATTGTTTCGTATTGTTTGGCTAACTCTTTACGGTATTCATTATTTCTGTTGTTTCACATATTATTTATCGCACTAATTCGTTTCCAAATGCTTTGCCCGAGACGTGCATCTTCGGGCAGGACGCCACAGTACAAATCGCGACACTGCTAGCGCGAACAAGACATTGGCGCTTTCTCGCATTTACTTCGAAAGAGTATTAGTGAGGACGAACTTTTATCACCTGCATTATAGACCCGAATGAGCTTTTTCCCCAGCAATTAGAACTTTGCTGGAAGCTTTGGTTTCTCATAGAAAAACCGGCGATCGCTTGTTCGCGCTAACAATGTTGCGTTCTGAATAGCTGCGGGAAATCCATCCCCCAGGGAAACGTTCGGGAAGTCTCTTGAAAGAGACGTCCCAAACGTGTGTAATCCCCTGGATAACGTAGGATAAGCATGCTGATGGCATGATACCTAAACAAATGTGTGCTTTTGTGGCCCTATAATTTCGCTGTCGCTGTAGTTGTGATCAATGAAATCCGTGGTTGAAGCGCGCACTACCCTAATGAATTGTTTCAATATTTGGGAAAACAAAATGGGGCTTACAAAACGGATTATATCGTCTACTTCCGTAGGCTGCATGGAGGTGCCACTGTCGACTCTTGCAGCTGCTTCCACGGGCTTTCGAAGGAATTTCCAGCACTAGCCTTTATCGTATTTTCTGTTACTACGTAGGGTCTTCAAACAGGACTGTGCGCATAGTTAGAAAAATGTATCCACTCACCAGCTCTGGTAGTAACCACAGTGGATAGATTCTTATTTATCCACTGAGCACCAGCTATATTGATATGTGTGGGCACCAGGGCACACAGATAAATTTTTAATTATACACTGGGCGCCAGCGCACAGATGAGATTAATGAGGTGCACCCAAGGATTTCGGAGGCGATGGTCCGCTGGGCCATAAGACCCTTCAATTTTCTTGCGGTAAAAATAAAAAGAGGCCTCTTAGCGCCTCCTCATTGAAGAGACGGAGTGCTGGGCCAACCCTCATCATTTTAAAGTCGTTAGGAAAATTTTTGCTGATGTGAGGCTATAACCTTTAACGTCACATTTTCACAGACACTTCTCCAAGCCTTTCTAATGCAGTCAGCGTGCACAGGACCCTTCGGTGTGTCCAAACCAGTGTCAAACCGATTTAGCAGATACTTAGACTGCAAAAAGTCCGGAAAAAAAATGTAGAAGACGACTGCCATGACTGCCTGCATTACATGAAGCAGAGTCTCCCTGTCACTCCTTTTAATGTTGCGGGACGACGACTGACGCCGATCGAACTCGAAGAGGGGCACGAAAAAGGGAACGGGCTTCTTTGCCACTGTTGCCACTGTTGCAACCCGGCACCTGGCCCAATAATTGAGGTTAGGGAGGGGAGGGGGGGGGGGGGGGGCATTGAGAATATAAGAGTCGTTGCGAATTAAAGGGGTGCTTTGGGAAAAACAAGGGGGGAGTACACCCCCGTAGAGGGGTGTAGGGAAATCACTGCCCCGACACAAAACATGTCCCGTCTCTCTTGTCCCGCCGTTTTTCCGTCATTGCACGCGTTGTCTACATCCCACTGAACAGCAATGATCACAATCCATTTCACTCAACCATTAAAAAAAAAAAAAAAAAAAAAGAAACTGCAGCAAAACAAGGCGACGACGCGAACTACGCGATCACAAGCAGTACGGCCACACGGCAATCCGAGCGGAAAGGAGCACGCCTGTTACCCGCAGCGCCCCCTGGCGTCCTTGCGCTCCGTCATCGCTGCGCCGACCTCCTCCTTCCGTTGCTTCTCGGCGCGGACGACACACTGCCCAGTTCTAGAACACCATAACGGGGACCTCTTTAAAAATTCCAGCGAATCACGACGCTCAGAGTGCGAGTACACACACACGCACAAACCTTTGCCGGTTCCTTGCGTGTGCTGCGAATAAACTGCGGCGACAGCCGAGACGCTGCACGCTGCTGCACACTGTGACAACACGGCAGCGTTTATATTTAGCGAACGATGTTCACGTGACTCGATGACCACGTGACGCCGCAACTTCACGTGGCAGTAAATTACCGCTAAATAGGACGAATAACTTTTCACCCATAAATATAGCGAAAATTTCCCCCTTAATTTAGCAAAACAAAATGCTAAATTTAGCGGAGGAGCTTCTCCGCTAAATTTAGAAAGAAAATCTGGGACGTCATTGACACGACGCCACAAGACACTGTGACGTTAAAATTCCACGAAACTCTGATTCCTGAATAAATTGAAAAAAAAAAAAAAATGTCGGGATAAATTTAGCGGGCCACGACGTGTACGAAACGCACTCGGAATACGTCGCGAAACCTCGTCAATAGCGGCCATGGCTGCAAAGAAGCCATGTGCGCAAGGACATTGCGCATGACGTTTCGCCTGTTCCCCACTCACGTGACATTTGATGGTGGTATTCGGAGCTTGGTCATTCGCTGGGATCTTTTTGCCATTCGCCTTGATATGGCTGCCCTCGTGTTGTGCAGGAAAGGGAACTGGCAGACTTCTTTTTTTTTTTTAGAGTGTGTCAGCTTCATTAACCTTGCGAGTCATCCTAATTGTGAGCCCTTGGCTCGTGGGCTTCTACCGGGACTTGATCCTGGATTAAATTTCCGCGCAAGGTTAATCTCCCTTTTTGTGCTCGCGCTCCGCCCCCCCCCCCCCCTTCTTTTTTCGGTTATTTTTGTGCGTGCACGCTGGTCGGTTTCTAATTAATCTTGTAAAACAATTAATCCCCTCTCCTCCAGTAATAAAAAAAGAGTTCGAGGGTTAGAAGACAGAGATAGAATGTTTTTTTATTGCATTTAGAAGCCTCCTATTTTTTGTTATTAACTCCATGATTTCCGAGTAGCTTAGCTTCATGTTGTCTATTCTTGCTTTGTTTTCATAGTTTTTCTCCCTTGCTTTCTTTTCGTAGTTTTTTTCTCTTGCCCCTTTCCTTTGCCTCATCTCTTCGATTCACTTTTAAAATATTTTGCTAGTTTTTTTTTATATTCTTCTAGTTTCCTATTATTTTTTACCCCGTCGTTTCTTTGTTTTTTCTTTTGAACTGCAACTTCCTCCGGGAACTTCTTTTATATATATATATATGTATATCTGGATGTAAAATAGCCCGAGACTCGCGTAAGCAAAATAAAGGATTCAAAACTTTAAAGAAAAAAAACAAAAAAGAAACATACGTTCTGACCCCCCCCCCCCCCCCCCCCCCCCACACACACACACACACACCTTTTTAGCGCATCATGTGTTTTGTCATCGGAATTTTACGATAAAGCGCCGTTCACACTCTTGTGACCGACTTCGACCGAGAGAGACCGGACCGGTTTTTAAGCCTTTTGCGACTTCTTAGGACCGGATGCGCGGCAGCGGAGCTGGTCGTAAGAGATCGCAAGAGGCTTAAAAACCGGTCTGGTCTCTCTCTCGGTCTTACTCGGTTGCAAGAGTGTGAACGGGCCTTAAACCGTCACGAAGAACCGCCACAAAGTAGGTACTGTGACAGCATGACGTCATGTTACACCCTAACATGACGTCATGTGACGTGACACCGTGACGTTATGTGACCTCTACATCACGTCACATACACATGGCACGTACCCAGCTCATTCGCAACAGGTACGTCCCGCACTGCCCGGTCTTTATCAGCGTTATCGAGTTTGTGTAATTTCTTTTTTTTTTCGTCCATTCTACGAGGACATTGATTCTGCCTTCGAGTCTTTAGTTTTCTTTACTTATAAGCATCAAGTTGTTTTACATCTTAGTAAACTTGTTTTTGACGTCGTAGGGGGCTGCATGAATTGCGTCATGACAGACGTCCTCGTGTAGTGTTCTTGTTGCTGCCGCTTGTGGTAAATGGGAAAAGCCTGCTACGTTCAACCAGATGCTATGCACACCGCGAAAATACAATGGCCTTGGGGCGGTGTGTGCCAAGAGGCTTTGCGCGCCTTGTCGGGGACACTCGAAGAGGCGCTGCGGCTATCTTTGCTGTCTTGGCGAACTTCGGTGCGCCGGCGGCTGCCCTTTCCCTGACCATTTGCTCTGTCCCCCAAGCGCCCCGGCCCGCGCTAAAAGAATCATGGGAACGGTTAGTGATCGGTAATTTCGACCTTAACTTTGGTTGCACAGCTTTTCAGCGTAATTCGCCATCACCCTGAACAAGCGCCTGATATACCCCAATGACCTGTCACATCACTTTTAAAATATCTCTTCAATGTCATCATGTTTGATACTGCGCATGCTGTCCACCCTTCAACCTGGATGTACTGCAGAAATCTCTTACATTATTACCATTCTCGTACAGCTTCAGAGACGCTGATATTGAGTTAGAAACGCTAAAAATGCTATAAACACCCCTACGGACTCCGAGCTAAATCCCGGTTTTTGTTGATGTGAATTCTCGGCTTTTTAAGCAATTCCTGCGAATAAAAGAATCACGAGACTGATAATATTGTAAAAGATTTCTGCAGCTCAGGCCAGAGGTGGATCGCATGCACAGTATCAAAAATGCCGACATTGACAAGAAATTTTAAAAGTGATATGACAGATCCTTGGGGTCTATCAGGCGCTTGTTCAGGGCGACTCCGGATTAGACTCAAAACTGTGTAACCATGGAATTTGTCAAAATTACCGATTACTAGTGAGCTAAAAGAATACCGTTCCCATGATTCCTCGAGTGCGAGCCGGGGCGCTTGGGAATATTGCAAATGGTCTAAAACAGCGTGATCAAAGTACGCGATGCGCATGCGTTCTTTGGGAGGCGAAGACACAGCTAGGGGAGGATTTGGCGCTGTAGTCCAATGCTAATGAGCGGGGTGGCATGTGCGCTCCGTAGTTAGGTGGTTGATTGAACTCTGGAACCGCGCTTGGTTTTATCTCAGCTCGGAGCCGACCAACGGCTATGGGCGCTGTATAAGCGCTGTATAAGGCTTTCTTTAGGGACTAAAGTTATTTCTACCGTAAAATCCCGTAAGAACGCACACCCAAAAGGAACGGATAAATGGTAAAAAGCATAGGGGGGCGGGGGGGAGGGGGGGGGGGGGCTATCTTTGGGGAGGCGCCGGGAAAAGTTTATCAAAAATTAGTGATAAGCATCGCGGGGCACCCGTTACAAACCACGTGACACGGTAACTGATACCGCAGATCGCGGACACGGCGAATTCGCGTTTCATGTTGCTCTAAACACGCGAAAATTCGCTACGAGCTCTTGTGTCATGTGAAATGGCAATACAGGTTGCGGACGCAGCCGATTCAAGTTTCACGGCTCAATGAACCCGCGGGAACCCGCTACAAACTTGCCTGTCACGGGAACCGATATTGGACATACAAATCGTGTACAGAAACACGGGAGTCCGCTTCAAACTTGGTATGTCACGGGAATGGATATAGCAGATCGCGGACGCAGTAGATTCGCATTTCACGATACAGTATACGCGCGGCAACAACTCGCGTCTTACGGGAACCGATATTCCGCGCGCAGATCACGAACAAAAACGCGGGAACCCGCCACGAACTCGCTTGTTAGACGTACCGGTACCGCAGATCGCGCGGGTGATGCGGTTCCCGTCGGACATCGCGTGATTCGAGATATAAACGACGTTCCGATTTTTTTTTTATTTTTTTTTTTAGAGGTGTTTAGTTAGAAGATTGAGATGGACGATCTCTCGGGGCAGGGCGTCCTTGTGGGATTGTACGTAATTATGATAACCTACAAAAATTAAGTTTAGAACTTTGGTTTCCATCCAAGCCTAACGTATTCTTGCTCTTGTTTGCGTGCAGAGAACTGCTTTCCCATGGACATCTCGACGGTTCTACGGGACCACCCTAGCCTGGATCCGGACGAACTGCAGTCTCTGTTCAGGTGAACGGGAGCAAAACGTTTTGTTAATGATCGTGGAGTGACTTGTCTACGAGGAGACCTTGCACTCGCCTCGGTGCAGACACTGGGCGGGGCTATGTTATTACCGAAGAAATGACGCATTAAGACAGCTGCCTTTGATCTGTTTTTTGCTTAATACATTAGGGCTCTCATTCGAGCGTTCCAGAATCTTAAGATGGCCTGAAGCTGGCAAGCATCAGGTCGTGTGTTGGAACATACGCATACCCAATAGCAGAGGAGCCGGCGAATTATAACTGAATTTGTCTGTTTGGAAATTCTTTCCGACGTTGAAGATTTCGTTGAAGAAGCGTCGCCAGTTTGCGGGAGCATGTTATGCTTCGTAGAAACCTTCGTGCCAAGAACCCGACACGCAGTTATCGAGTGTTGTATATGGCACACTATAATAATGCAGCCGCCATTGATACACATTAGGTTGGACGCATGCTAAGGGCTGCGTACTGAATTCGGGAGGTTACTTACAGGTTAGTGCGATTTCAACTCCTGTGGTTTCAGTTTTTAGGACAAAAAATAAATGCGAGCTATTCACATCGTTATTCATAATTTTATTTAATTCTTTATCTTTTCATTATGTGGCGAGGGAAATAAAAAAAATTCAAACAGGATCTAAAAAAAAAGATTTATATTCAGCGCGTGAAAAAAAAAAATGGCGTCATTGGGTTGCGTAATTAGCGCTCAATGACGCCTTTAACGAACGGATCGCATCTTTGTTCCGACAGTGTACAATGCTCGACGCTGCTGGCATTGTGGTGAGTCGCACGTGAAAGGGCGCCTTTCCTGATGGGATATGATACACATGCACTGGACTCGGTATGGCACGGAGTCAGACAGATTGCATTGGGATATATCAATTTATTCGAGGTACGCTGGAAACAAATAGACAGTCCGGAGGGCTCATGGGCGCCTGTCTTTAGGACTTGGCTGAGCTAAGGTTTAGGGCAGATGCATGTATACTTCGTTCGACATGTGTCTTGCAGTTCTCCGATTGCTCTCCTCATCCTGTTTACACGGAAGTCACTTGCCACTCGCAGCAGTGCAACTGACACGAAAAAAAAAAGTTTTTTTTTTAAACAGCTTAATTGGGACAAGCATGTCACAAAACAAATCTTCCGCGAAAAAACAAACTTTTTCTAGCAATATTTACGCCGCAGGACGTAATTTAGTCGGAGTCACAACTTCTCCACATTTGAAACTCCCGCTCTTTCGACGCGCGCGGAGTGGCTGCTATACGTCACAGAGTAACGTATAGCAGCCACTACGTGACGTAGAATACCAACTTTGCGGCGCGCGATTTAAAATGGACGAAATAGCCGCAAAGTAAAATTAGACTCGCGCAATAAATATTGCTGTAAACAATTTCGTTTTTTTGCGGAAAATTTGTTTTGTGACATGCTTGTCCCAATTAGGCTGTTTAAAAATACTTTTTTTTTTCTTTGCAGTTACCCTTTAAAGCAGAACAAGCCTCTCCATTGTTCGCTCTGCTAAAGTGGAAATATTGAAGGGCTTTGCGGGATGGGCTTGTCCCGCTTTTCTTAACCTGCAATAGACTGTAGGTTATGTCTAATTGCTTGAGAGGTAGCGCGGATGCTTGATCAGTGGCATGCCGGGTTGAGTTGGATGATGTTGGGACTGCACAATTGGTTGGCTAGGAGGGCGTGTTTTGTTTCAGCCGACGTTTCTGAACACGCTCGTTTCAGGCGACTGAACACGCTGAACAAGTGTGCCCGGTTGAAGAACGACGGCCTCGTCAAGCAGACGGTAAGTCTCCCTTCTGAGAGCGAATGGAACATTGTGTGGAATCATATTCGGAGAGCGAGTCGTTGGCTTCTTGCGCAGGGGTTGCGGTGACCTCAGAACGACGTCGAGTTCTGATTAGAAAGACACTGAGTAGACCTCAATGCTAGATGGTCTACCCTCTAGTTATTTATTTATTTATTTTCAATCAGCCAATAAGAGCTTAGCGTTCTGACATCATCGCAACCCCTGTGCACAAAGCAGACAAAGTTGCGCTCCGCGTAGCTTAGATTCCTTTTCCTGTAAGGTACTGGTCAAAGGACCAGCGTCACTCTAGCTTGTGTTTTCCCGGATCCGTAAATTAAACGGACACGCAACTCCCCTAAATCCCCATCTGCTGAGTGCCTAGGTAAGACACGTATCTCACAGAGATTAACAAGATTGTTGGACATCCTTCGTCGTCACGTGGCCAGCGTGGGGCACTGATTGAACACGAGCACTGCATTAGCGCTCGGCCGAAACTCGTGTCCAAGAAGAACACGAACGTCAGCCGAACGCAGCACTCGTGTCGATTTCGTGTGTGGCGTTGGCCTCTAGTAGGCCACCGCAGGTGACGTAGAAACTGCAGCACCGCAGCCTCGTGGTCCACGAGCCGTTGTCCGAACGGTCGATCCGTCCGCGCAGATGCAGCAGGACAGCGACGAAGAGGAAGGCCCCGCGCTCAGCTACAACTGGCAGTTCCACCGCAGCAGTCGGCGATGGTCCAGGGTGTCGCCTCCGCTTCCCGTGGTCGTGACGCCGACCAACGGCGCGGGCTGCCGGGCCGCGTCGGCCCAGGGCAGCGCCCAGGAGGCGTACAGTTCTCACGACAGCGTGTTCCTGGACGAGCCCCGGAGCAGCCCGGAGAGCCGACTGTCGACGAGCGACGAGCGAATCATCGGCCTGGGAGCTGACGAAGGGTCGCCGGGACACAAGCTTCGCCGCAGCGGCTCCGAGAGGATCCGCGACGCCATTCTGCGCAGGATGGACAGCTTTCGCGGCAACCGGAGGCGGAAGAAGAGGGGACCGGAAGGTGCGTCATGGCGGCCGCCGGAAGCGCTACGTCACGTGACACGCGCCCCGTGTGGGATTGGCTGGGCGAGGGGGGTGGCCTTAGCGTGAGCGATGATTAGATTACAAATTTACTTATTTAAATACCTTAAGGACCCCCTTGGGGGGTGGGGCAGAAAGGGTGAGAAACACAAAAAAACGCGATCTCATAAAAAAATATTTTGCTTGAAAAAAAAAAAAAAAACAACTCCATCACACCTAAAATTTGATTTCACGTAATCGCATTTTAAATTATGTTGAGTCATGAGTAGCTAGGATGTTTTGGAGGGAAATGTACCAATCGATGGCAGTACGTGAAAAAAAAAAATCCTAACTGAAATTTGACGGTTCGGTCATTTTTCATCGAAGTTACTCCCTGTACGGTGGTAACGGATGAAATTGGGATATGATCAATAGGAGCCGAAGGTATATATATATCGTAATTCGGATGAAATCGGATTTCTTTCCATTTTTCCATTCAAGAATAGCGCCTCATTTTTGTCCACCGCTTTGAGGGAAATGGGAAACCCAGGAGCATACAACTCGGTAATGTACGCAGTGTTACAAAGCTGGTAGAATATTCCGCCCATTTTGTCAGACTATCAACACTGAAGGAAGGAGCAACACTCAGTGGCGTCGGAACGGGGGGGATCGGGATCGGTGAAAACGATACTACCCATATTACAGTCTTGGGTAAGTTACTTTAAAAATGTAAATCGATACAGTTACAGTTATTTTCAGAAAAAAAGTGGCGAAGTTACCGTTACAGTTACCACAACAAACGAGTAACTCGTTACAGTTACAGTTACTTTTAAAAAGTAACGACGTTACTTTTAAGTTACTTTTCTAGAGCACAAAAAACATTTAGGAAACACTATAAAACACCCCTCACCAAGTTTTATTGCATAAAAAAAAATATGCTTTTTACTTTATATTGTAACCTAGCAGCAGTTACTTCTCAAAATTAGTGTGAAAGTTTTTCCTCGTTTGATGGCGACCACAAAACATGCCCAGTGCGGAGTAATGGCGCTAATCAAAATACGAAATATGCGCAATGCACTCTGCGTGTATTTTTGCTTCACAATTGATTCACCCAATTGAAAAGCGTTTGCACAGAAAAAAAAGAAAAACCGCAACATAGATAGTGCTTCAAGTTACTAAGATGTAAGTGTTCAGTCACAAAGTACAAGCGCGTGTGCAAAGATAACTAGATTTTTTTGTTATTAAATCTACACGTGGGCTATATTCAGGTCGTCACTCGCGAGAAAGAACGTCACAAGTTTGTGCAAAGCCAACCTGACATTCGAAATGTCGGAACAGACAATTTGGAAAGTGCAAGGAATAGCGAGATTGTACGCGTTCAATGATACATTATTCAAAAGAAACTTTGAAGCAATGACTAAAGTAACGTCGTTACTTTCATTGTTACCTCAGAAAAACCAATAAATCTACAGTTACATGTTACAGTTTGAAAAAGTAACTTGTTACTGTTACAAGTTACCAAAAAGTACCAAAATTCCAGTAACGCGTTACTACCCAAGGCTGCCCATATATTTAAAAAAAAAATGTAATGCAAACAATGCGAGGGAGGGGCAGAAAATCGCGCACAGTCTCCCCCCTCTTCCGAAGAGTTCTGACGCCCTTGGCAACATTATTCCCGGAGAGCTGAGGGATTCCGAATCTCCCACCAGCTTTGCAACGACAACAGTACAGCCCGCTTTTTTATCGATAGCGGGAAGCAACTACAGTTACCGAGATCAAACTCGGCGTCTTCGTCATTACCTCGGCTACCAGCTGATCACAGATGTCTTTTTAGTGGGAAAGCATTAACTGTCCCAGGAGCAAACCGGCGTTATTAGCTTTTGAAGGGACGCCAAACGCCCCCTAAATTCCCCTTCCCCAATGGACCGAAGCCTGTCGTCTGTAGCAACAAATTGATGGATAAACTCCCATTAGCTGGCGCACGTCACAGTTCCAAGGAACGCCACCCCACGAGGAAGCCCTCTCCATGGCGCAGCGGCCCGGCCGCCGGTAAGAGGGAGAGGGTGGCCGGGCTCCGCTGAGGTCGCCCAGCTGGGCCCAGCACGGTGCGCAGCTTGTAGCAATACGCTACGTATCATTCCGACACGTTAGCAGTTTTAAGTGTCTCTAATTTTTTGATGCGTCACTGTAGGCAAGTTAACATTTCTCCTGAGAGCTCCGCGAACGTTCGTTGAAACGTGGCTCCCAGACGTCTTCGTCTTCCTAACAATAAAAAATAAAAGAGGACGTGCGAAGGAATGAATAATTGAGGAACGAACGATCCGCAGATGCCTTCGGATTCTCGTATGCATGGCTTGCACCTGACGTCATCGCACCGTGCTGGTGGTCATTCGCGCTTGTCTTGCCGAGAAAAACAAATCTGATGGTGCGAAATGTGGGCAGCGCAAGGTGGGCGCTCAGCGGGCATGCCACCAGAATGGCGGCCCGCTGATGTGACGTCGATCCAAACCGTGTATTGTGTGAACCCTGAGGCGGAAGCTGCGGCATTCCTGGACACGTGCTATTAGCCCCAGCTGCTCCGGCGGGCTGGTCCGTACACTCCGGCAAAAGCCCGAAGAGCTGAGTGATGTGCTTTGCCTGGTCATTAACCTCCTGAGGGTCGTTAGGGTCTCCAAATGGCACGCCTTTTCTTCATTTTTTTTTTTACTTAATCCTCCTTCCTCTTTCTTTTTTTTTCGCTGCTTCTTATCGAATCACGCCTTAGGAGTGGTGGCCCGTTTTTCCCCCTCTTTTTTATTTATGCTCATTTACGCGATTGTTTTAGCGAGGCAACTATTCCCTGTTTCGGACCTTGCGGTGGACCGCAGCGGGCGCTACGAGGCTCTCGGAGCCTATCCAATGCCGCGTATCACCCACGTGACCCTCGGGATGGGCACTGCGGGTACGCGAGGGGCACGTGGTCACGTGATACGTTCACAGCGTTTGATTGGCTGAGATGGACTCGTAGCGTCCGCTCCGGTCCGTGTCTTTTTTTGGCAACTTTTTTTTTTCATTTTCGCTCCCTCCCTCGGGGTCTTGGTGCTTTATTTTTAAGTGGGTCACTTCCGGATTTTTCGTACTTTTTCTTTTTCTTCTGTTAGGTCGTTTGTTTAGGAGACGAACGTTTGGATCACGCGCGCCGCAAAGTGGATTGCTTCCTAGGGAAATGTCGGGCCGGAACGACAGGGCGTCGTCTTCGTCCGAAAACTCTCGCGAAATCTACTTTTTTCGTCCCGTTTTCTATCTCTGTTTTTTTGTTTTGTCGTTCCTCACCCACTTTCTCCCGTACGCGTTCAGTGAGGTGCCGAATCTCCCTTAATTGCGCGTTGTTTGCGTTTTCCTTTCATTATTGCGTTTCAGCTTTTATGTGCTCTTTGAGTACGTACGAGGCGCGACATAGCTTAACGCGCTGCGCGAGCGATCGGCGGCGGAATTTTCTTCTGGTTTTCGCAAAATGTAGCAAGGTGGGAAAGTGTGGCACTAAAGGTTCGAACACGCGTTTTTTCGAAACTCGGGGTATCAGTTGCTGCAAGTAAGTTGCGTGTGTGGGTTTGTTAGTCACTACTCGTGTCGTCGAAAATAATCACTCGAAATCTACACGTACAGCCCCCCCCCCCCCCCCCGTTTTTTTGTTGTTTTTTTTTTTGTTTACACAAATGTCGACACGACACTGATTGCCGCCGTCGCTCATAGATGGCAGTAGCTGTCGAGAGCGTTGTGTTTGCTGGTTTTCTGCTTGCCGCCGTCGCTCGTAGATCACGGCAACCTTTCCAGCCTCGGCAACCAGACAACTGGTTGCTGCGAGCGGCGATGTGCGCAGTAGCGCGAATGGTTCCGCAGCCGCCGCGAAGCCGCTATCGCCTAAACTTTCACCCGTTGCACTGCGTCCAGCGCGTCGATTCCCTTGCGAAAGAAGAGCAGAACGCTCGCCTGGAAAGCCACCGCCGAGAGCAGAAGCTACAGCTCCGCTGCTCTTCCTTCTTCACCAAAACAAAAAAAAAAGTGTTTTTTTTTTTTTTTTTTTTTAGCGCGCGTTGCACAATTTACGTGCCGCGTTTTGGCACCCGATGTTTGCACGTCGGCGTCGCCGCGGCATCCAGGCGCGCGTTCTCTTTTTCGTTTAATTTTCAGTTTCTAAATCAACAAAAAAAAAAAACCGCAAAAAAAAAATCGCGCGTACGCGCGACGACGGCGCTGAAGTAGGGTACGGGTTCTCGCCAATGATACACGACCAAAGGTCGTGTATCATTGTCTGTCAGTGCTTCCGTCCAACACTGGCAATGCAACTCGTTCAACGTCTAATTTCAAAATTTAAAAAAAAAAAAGGAGGATCAGCGGAGCTGTACTCGATACACTGCCGCAACGCGCCCGTTTCCCGTTTCTTCTCGTCCGACACGCCGCCAATCGTGGATACGTCTCCGGCGAAATAGAGTCCCATGAAGCGCACTTGACGCCAAACGGGTATTCCACAAACTCCCTCCGGATCCTCGCCGTCGCGTCGGGAACTGTTCAGCCGGCGTGGAGTGCAGTCGTCGCCGGGCCTCGCGCTTGTGCTTGGCCTCCGTGGCACGATCGTCGTCCGTGGCGTTAGCCCGCCGGCGCCCTTTACATCGCTGGTTCTGTTCTCGGCGGACGCTTTTCAGGCGAGCGATGTGCTCTTCTTTGGCTAGGGAATCTGAAGCGTTCGACGCAGTGGAAGTCGAGGCGACAGCGGCTCTACGGCGGTTGCGGCCCCATTCGCGCTGCTGCGTACGTCGCCGCTCCCCAGTCTTCTTTCCCCCGAAAGGGCGCGCGGCCGACCGATCCTAAATACAAACCGAAACTGATAAGAGCGTAGGAAACAGCGCGCAAAACAGACGAGGACGAAGAAACACATGTGACAAGCGCTGCGTTCGTTACGTGTGCTTCTTCTTGGTCGTCGTCTGTTTTTCGCGCTGTTTCCTACGATGAATTACCACCAACGCGCCCAGCTAACCATCCTTCTACGATAGCTGGAAAGGTAGCCGCCACCTACGAGCAACGTCAAGCAGGTTAATATTTTTTAATGAGCCATCCGCAAACTGTCGCCACAAAGCGACGTAAACGAGGGAAAAGAAAGGCCCGGGGAGTCCAGGTGAAACAACAGTCGTCCTCCACTGCGCCTCTAGAAAGGGCGACCCCACGCCGGTAGCATGCAGCTGCATGGGCACCAGTGCGGTCATTTGTCGTGCGTCGCGCTTTCCTCTAAAAAAAATAATTTTTTTTTTTATTTTTGACTCGCTTTGTTGGTTATAAATTTTGTTTGCATTGACAGAAGCAAGACATAGCGTCTTAGAATGGGTGCTTGGGCGAGTTGGATATTCATACTGTGGGAGAAGCGCAAAAGTAAACTCACTCACACTGAGTTTACTTTTGCGCTTCTCCTACGATAAGACATAGCGAGAAAAGGCTCACAATGAACTAATAGTATAATTAGTTGGTACTTTACAAGGGCAGAAAGCTAGATAACGCAGGGTGCTGTGTTATGTCTTGTCTTTTTGTTATGTACCGGCGCCACCGGCAGGTGGACTAAGCAGCCGATGCCGCGAGCCTCGTGACAATCGCGTGCTAGTGAGAGCTCGGGCACTTGTTCCTGGACCGAGAACCGCGATGGACGCACCGTCCACACTCTAAAGCTGACAGTAAAGCTTGTATTTATCACTTTTGCAAGCATGTGTCTAAAAATCCAGTGGTGATCTGCACGCATTCACCTACGCAGGCGCGGAAACCGCGGAAGGATTTGGCGGCGCCAGTGCGGCACCGTGGTCCAATCACCTGGGTCCCGAGAATCACGCCCTGAGCGACTCTGAGTGCTCGCCCCAGCTGGCCCACAGGAGGAAGGCCGGTAGCTTCAAGGGCAAGCACCGCAACCAGCAGCCGCAGTCCAGGTGGCTCTCTGCCAACTCGGAACATGGCAGGAACAGTGTTTACGACAACGTGCCTGCAGCTGACTCAGCAAATCAGGGTGAGCACTGTGTTTCAATTCAGCCAAAATTGCCATTTCTGGTTCTCAAAGGTTTTTGTTTGGACAAAATCTCCGTTCGACCAACGTTTCAGTTCGACCAAAGTTTCAGTTGGGCCAAAGTATTAGTTTGACAGGTTTCAGTTTGGCCAAAATTTTGGGGGGGAAAAATCTCTGTTCAGCTAAAGGTTTTCTTCTAGTTCTTCGACTCCCTGCTTGACCTGCACATTTTGTGACATGTGACGTCACAACACTATACAGTGCAGGTGAATTTGAGTGTTTGTGGTGCGTTCACCTTAATTTTCCTTTTTCTCAATGGGCATTTTGAATTTAGAGAATATGGATAGCACACTAGAAAGAGTAAAGCCTAGGTCTTCCAAAATTACAGTTAGTTTGGGTAGCTAAAGAAAACTGCTGGAGCTCCCCTTTAAACCGAAGCGAAATTCCAGCGCTCATTTTGTAGCTTAAATGTGCGGCATGTTGCACCATAACCTCAAAAACACCAGTTTTTTGTTGAAAGGCACAATAAAATTAATTTAAAGCTAATTAAACAATCTTTATATGTGAACCTCGGTGGATGCCTATGCAGCTTAGTTGGAAGGAAATCCAGCAATGTTAGGAATCTTGCTACGTGTCATGACGCAGCAGGAACCGCTATGTAGCTGCACTAAACATTGGAGCAGCGCCGCTCATTGGAAGTACGCTCAACTGTTTTAAGCTCTCTCGGCCTGAACGCGATTGTGGATCCTTTGCCCCTTTGTGAAGGAACCCAACGAGATGCCATGATGGACTCCCGGGAAAGTCGCCGAGTTGTACCTGTGATTTTGCTGTACGGTTCCAAGCCGTTCTGCACTTTTTAATGTCGAGATGGCGCCACGCTGCTGAGAGCTGAGAACTGTGGTAACAACTTGGTCAACAGCGATATGCCGATCCACTAGTTTCTGAACGATAAGAAACTTCGTGCCCTGCGGATCCGACTCGCACGTCCGTCGTGTCAGACGTGGGTTTCGACGCCTGCTGCTCGCTTGTGTGCCAATCACTTTCGTGATGAGGACTGCGAGCACAGTCCCAAAATAATGAAGTGCTTGGGTCTGCCGGCTAAAAAGATACGACTAAAACGGGGAGTTGTGTCTTTTTTTTTCTCCAAGAAGAGAAAAACTGACCAGCTCACACGTGAAACGTTCGCACGACTGATCTCACACGTAAGACGCCCGTCGCCTCACGGGTACTTCGAACGGCTCGGTTATAACGCGTTGACGCCATCAGAATGCTAACAACGCCACCAATTGCAAAGCTCATAACCATGCCAGCCTTGCTACGTCACGAATGCAGGGAATCTTCTTTCTCTTTTTTTTGCGCCAGATATCCCATGACGCATCGCGCTCTCCATTCGCTTCTCTTCGCTTGCTCAGGTGCACCGTTTGGAATGGAAAATATAGCCATTTGTTAACAAATACAAACATGCAATTATCATTTACGGTTATTATGCGTCATGCTTGACTCATTTCCAAACGAAATTTGTATATTTCAATTTTCGTTTCCTTACCCCTTTAATCTGGGTGTTCTCAACTTTGTCTACAGGAGTCTGTCAGCAGTTGGGCGACAATGGCAGTGTGGGCTCCGGCTCACTTGGACGGGGTCAAGAAGAGAATGAAAAGCCAGTCTACAGCACCGAACGACGAGATTCCGGTGTGGGCTCCTCGCTCACAAGGGCTGGCAAGTGAGTTGGTGCCTTGATCCTGCTCTTCTTTTCGGTTTTCCTGAATCCTGAGTAGGGTTTGCTCTCTTCTTTTGTGGACCTGGATTGTCTTCATCTGGTCCCACTCGTTGAAATTATATGGGCTGCAAACACCTGCTGATTACAGGAGCGACCTCCGTGTCTCGGCGGCTGGCTTGCTCACTCTCAGTCTTAGAATATCTGTTGTATTGTGGAACTCCTCTAGTGTCAATCTGGGCTCTCTAACCTGAGCTTGTGTCTAGGTGTCAGGTTTGAACTTTTGCAGTAAAATAATGCACTTGATTTCTTGGACAAGAGTATATATACAGTAAAACTTCGCCAATTCGGATCTCATGGGACCAGCAAAAATGTCCGAATTATCGGAAATATCGAAAGGACAAAGAAAACTGCGCGAAAATGTTTCCCTGTGACATACCTTTATTTTGAGAAGAAATCTGTTATTGCCGCCTGCTTCCTGGACGACATTTGGGCTTGCGCCACCTGCCAAATTTGCCCGAATTAACCATAGTGAGCCACGTTCCCTCCGAATTAATGAGTGTTTCGTGCCATTGACTATTACACGCGTTTGACGGGACCGGATCGGCAGTTCAAATTATCCGAATTTCCGAATTAGCGGGGGTTGAATTAACGAGATTTTACTGTATTCCTGTTTTTGTGTTGCATTAATCTTTCCCAATCGTTTTTTACGAGGTTTAAACTATGTGCTATGGGCAGTGTTGGGAAGTAAATACATTGTACTTAAAGTACTACTTTAAGTAGGTTTAGAAAATGTGTACTTGAAGTACATTCTCTGAGTATGTACTTGCACTTTACTTAAAGGGATACTTCAACGAAATTTGAAATATTCCCGTCGCGTTCAAAAATAGGTTGAATATGATCCACAATATCCGTAAATGACAATCGCACATTTGTATTTTGAGCCTGGTGGCTGTATTTTTCGTTATAAACGGCCCACTCTGGCAAGTGCTCGGATAACAGCCAGCGGAGAGTTCGTGACATCCTGCACAATCATAACGTAAATTGTCTCGGGACGAGCAAAGCTACGGCGAGGCTGACATCCAGAGGATGGCCCAGTCGTTCCAGCCACCGAAGCGGCTGCTTTTGTACGAATTTGGAGTGACGGGTTAATCTTTTGTAATCTTGTAGGGGGACAATAGCGACTTCTGCGACACACAAAAGGCATTCTCGGGAAGAGGGGAGTTCCTCCTGCCCCTCTTCTCTCGTCGTGGCCGGAGGCGAGACAACCTCCGTCACTAGCTGTCAAGGTTCCTAGACGGGCATTACAAACGAGGCGTTAGCGACATCCACCAGGTGCTCTTTGCTGATCGTTTAATTTGTTATAAAATTCCTTTTCGTGACTTTTTTAACAAGATATTGGTATGTTCGATGTGATGCTGCTCCTTTGAACACATATAGACCAAAAAATGAGCGCCGAAATTTCGTTGTAATATCCCTTTAAAGCATTTTTTTCTGCTACTTTTGGAGGAAAGTACACCTCACGACTTCATATTCACATTCCCAAAATTTGAAAAAAAAAAAAGCCTTATTGTCATGTGAAAACGGGCTATTGTCTTTCGAGACGTCGTCTGATCATTTTTCCGAGTAAAGTAATGGCAGCTATAAGACCGACACAAATAAGTGCCTTATAAGTTGATTTGGTTAAATAGTTTGTCAGTGAGAGTAAAACAAATATTCTGTGGCAACTTCACTTTAACCAATAATTTTCTGGCGTTTCGGAAAATTGCTGATGCACCCCCATTACCCTTAAAACAATGCATACCAATCTGGAAAAAAAAAATGCTGTATAAGGGAATTAAATGGCATCATGAAAGACCATGTTAAACAGTACTTGTACTTTACTTGGAAAGTACATTGTATTTATAGTAGGTACTTTATTTCAAGTACATAGTGCCTGGTGTGCTTACTACTTGAAGTAAAGGAGTAAGTACACCAGGCACTGTGTACCTCTCATCTAATTTGTATTTTACTTTAAAGGAAAACTGAGGCAGTTCTGTATTTGAGTAAAAACACCTAAATCATCTTCATTTGGCCTCCAGGATCACAAATACTATCGAGATTATTTTTCAGTTTGGTGCATACCTGGAGGCTAGAGAAAATCATTTTCAAAGTACTGCTGAAGCCCCTCCTTCCCGGAGTGTTACGTCATAAAAGGAATTTTCAGAATCTCCGCTCTTGCGCAGTTTCAGCGCCTATCAAAGCTATGCATGCACTATTTTAAAAAAGGTCAGAAGACGTCACGACTGGTGTCAGTGAGGGGGAATATACATGGCAAGCTTGCAATTGCACGCGCTGCCCACGTTAGTGACATGCGCTTGGCGGCCGAAAGATCCTTTCATGACGTTATAACTGGTCGGAGGTTTTTCGTGTTTTCTCGCGTAACGTCTATGGGGAAAATGAACGTGATAATCAAATTCATGGGATAAAAATACTCTAAAGTTCACCTCTAACTTGGTATTTTCAAGAACCTCTTCAACTTTCCTTTAAGTACTTTTTAGATGTACTTTACCTATCACTGGCTATGGGGTACTTTAGGGCAAGCAGCTGTGGTGGCATTTGATCACCCAGCCATGAATTTGAATCAATGCTTTTATCTTGTGCTGTGTCAGTGTGCATTCCGAGATCCAAGTTCCTGACCAATGTTCCACATTTTGTGTAAATTAAGTCCAGATATATTATCAAAAACTGTGGGAATTAATTATGTAGCACCCAGCTTATCTAGGAGCTTGATTTCATTTGCCACCTCACAAACTAGTTTAGTTCGACATAGTGTGACTTTTCATCTCCTAGACTTTGGTAAACCATGAATTGATTGCTTGCTTGAAGTCAAGATTGATTGATTGTCTGGCGGACTAATTGATATGTAAGCCAAGAACTCGTTTAATTAATAAATTTCTTTATTAGTCGATCGCTTATGATACATTGATTGAAATGTACACCAACTCATCTTTACATACAAACCGGAGCGTGCCTAGCGGCATTCCACCGGTAATGCACATGCTGATGGGATGTGGGCAAGAAGCGTGCCGTCGCCCATAAACAAACCATTGGAATGCGATGTTGTTGGCGTCAATGTGAGTCCCTGTACTCTTTTTCCCATTGGAATTGTTGTTTTGACGTCTTCCTAACAAAGTCTGACTGCTTGAGCGGCCTCAGCGAAATTCATGAGGCTCGTTACAGTGCAAAACTTTCCGTGAATGATGTGACGTGCGACAATTCATTCCGCTTGAACGTTGCAGAACGAACTCTAAAGCCTGATTCACGTGATGAGATTCTGCTCATTATGTTCAGTTGTGACGTTGCTCGGGCTACAAAAGAAGCGTGGAGGGTAGCTGCGATGCTTGGCATCGATGCTGAAAATCGCAAGCAGGTTTGTACTATGTGGATCAGGCATAACAAGTTGGTGATGGCCACCGGTAGCAAGGATAAACATACCCTTGTACCCACCCTTTACATCGAACCTGCTTACCTCAAACATCCTTCAAATTTAAAAGTCTTTAGAGACCTGCACTTACTTCTTATTGCAATTACTGCGTCAACATGTGTTTGAATGTGCAGGCGACAGTTTGAACATGAAGACTCACTGAACCTGGTCCGCTGGTGGTCCAGACTTTTTTGGTGGCTTTCCGGCGTTCATTTTAGAACAAAACAGATAAATCGGATGACCGCAAGTCTCCATGAGTTTAACCCAAAATTCCTCCCGCACAAGCAATCATGATCCCACGGCGTCTGGTTTTTGCTTTTCACGGCACCTGTCCGCGTTCTCGGACGAACCGGGCAGGCAGAAAACACGTGAAAACTTATCTTGACACCCCTCCCGGCTCTTGGTGCAGCCCCAGTCATGGCATTTTGACGAAAAGTCAAGGTTTTATTCTGGTAAATTTCTTTCAAAACAACACTGCAATGCTGGTGGTGTTGCAAAACTTCTGCCCACATGCCAGACCGGAAGTGCGCCCGAAGCACCACCACCTCGACATGGCGTAACAGGGTTGAATTGGTG
Source organism: Ixodes scapularis (assembly GCF_016920785.2). Taxonomy (NCBI): domain Eukaryota; kingdom Metazoa; phylum Arthropoda; class Arachnida; order Ixodida; family Ixodidae; genus Ixodes; species Ixodes scapularis. The sequence continues at coordinate 88,186,860 of NW_024609839.1, read as the reverse complement.
TATAGGTCTGTGACTTGTTTATTTATTAGTAAATTATTCAGTTGACATCGTGATTGACTGATTAGTAGATCTACTTATATGAAAAATGCAATTGAATTCAACTATTGTCTGATTGACTAGGTAGTTTAAAATTTGAACCATTTATGGATTGGTTAACTGACAAGATTCTTGCATTCGATGCCGTCAACTGAGTGCAGTGCTTTTTTGTTTCCCAATCCCCAGTGGCAGCCCGTGCAACCAGGGTTCCTCCTGGCACTGTTTTTCCTCCTCGCCCGAACAACTGACGTGCCTGTCGGCTTTGCGCTACGAGCACCTGTCAGCCTCTCAGCTGCTGGTGCTGAAGAAGCTGGCACTGCTCCACTTGACAGCACTCATGGAGCGCTTCTCGCCACCTTACCGGTCGGGCTGGGGCTGGGCGGTGCCAAAATTCATCCGCCGCATGCGAGCACCGGACTACAAAGGTGCGTGCTTCCTCGGAACACTCCTCGCAAGGATGCAGTCATTGCCTACCTATCCGTTATGCACAAATCCTGATTTCTGTTCAGAGGCTTGCATACACAGTGAGACACTGTTAGCAGGAACAAGCGTTTCCAGATTTTGCTAGTTTTGTTTTAAAACTGAACAGCTGCCATAAAAGTTACTCGTACGCCGGGAAACATTGCGATTAAAATTTCTGTTCGCAATGACCGAATATGAAACTGGAACGAATAGTAAGACTTACTTAGATCAACCCTATTATGTGTCTAGCCGGAATGATCATAGTCTTAAAATTGAGAGAGTACCGTGCTAGGACAAGCATGTTTGGCAATTCTTTTGTTTGAACGATTGCACAATGGAATCTACTCACGGAAGAACAATTCTGCTGTTTGAATAAAGATGTGTTTTCTCATCTCTGTGAACCCCTCTGCTCTAATGCCCAGGGGCACTGCGGGGTAATTATTCAATGAAGAATAAAGAAAAGCCCTCATTCAGGGCAGTAGCCTATGTGCTAATGCTTGGTGCTTATCAGTACTTTGTCCAAAAAAAATTGCAGAGAAGCACCGATGTCGTGTTTGCGCTAAAAATGTTGTGCAGTACATTCTCTGTGCTGGCTAACACTTTACTGGGGGGAATAGTAGACACTTGCCTTGCCTGCAGGAGACAGAGTTATTATAGAAGCGCTTCAACAAGAGGTGGCGCTAGCTCCTGCCACAGTCCTTAAAAAACTATGCTTACTGGTCTTGAAACTTTGGTAGTTTTCAGCCAAGTAAATGTTTTTCACCACATACTGAAAACTTTTCATAATTTTTTGTAAAGCAGGTGTACCACCTTTTACTTGGCATTTCATCTATTTCGAGCTAACATGTAAGCTATTCCTCTTGAATTACAGTGCACTGTGTTAAGCCAGTTGTTTTATGAAGTGCAGGAAGCAGATGCCAGAACACTCTGATACAAAGCTTCTCCGTCAGATGATGAGCTCTCATCCTCTGAATTCAATTCTGAGAAGCATTAAAAGTCTAAGTTAAAAGAGCCAGCACTCCGACTGCCACTACCGCCAGAGCACACACTTACGCGAAGTGACCATCTCGCACGTCTCAGTTGCATGGAGCATCTACTTTTGAAACTATGAAAGGCTCCAGCAGAATGGAACACAGTGCAAATACAAGGTTTATAGTTCACCAAGGACATAACGAATATTGACACTGCCAGAGAGCGTGAGGTTTTGCGTTTAGGCAGAAACTTTCGAACACATCGTCACGGCTGTACGAAAACGGCAACGACCGTCACATGGCTAAAGATGCGACGTTTGACAATCCTCCCAAACCTCTTTCTGCAGACAAGACCGTGTTCGGAGTGCCGCTGAGCGTGTCGCTCCAGCGGACGGGCCACGCACTGCCACCGTCAATCCAAAGTGCGATGGACTTCCTGCGAAAGAGCGCGCCGGAGGCCACGGGCCTCTTCCGCAAGTCCGGGGTGCGCTCCCGCATCCAGAAGCTGCGCTCACTGCACGAGACGCCTGGCGCAACGATCGCGTACGAGCAGCAGCAGGCGTACGACGTGGCGGACCTCCTCAAGCAGTATTTCAGGGAACTGCCGGACGGCCTGCTCACGGCCAAGCTGTCCGACACCTTCCTCTGCATCTTTCAACGTAAGCAGTCGCCAGAAATCGCAAGATCCGGGCTAATACGCGCGGTGACTTGTTTTACCGCACATTTTTTTTTATTTGGAGGTTGTCACTCGAAGCCGAGATTCGGTTTACTTCATTTCGCTGTGACTTTGCAAAAGAGTGAATGCGACGGCCCCTTTGAAAAGGAAGGAAGTGGGGTGAGGATGATCGTCTCCCCCCCCCCCCCCCCCCCCCCCCATGCCACCTAGACATTTGGAACATTTTGTGCGGAGAGAAATGGAGGGAGCGGAGGAAACGAGAGCGTGTGGCATCATCGGAGGACCGAGCTCATGCAGCATTTTGTCATGGGCGGGCCGCGTCCAAATTAAAATCCTGGCAACGTGCCTGGCCATAGCAGTTGCTGTTTGCCAAGTTGTGCTGGAGTGGAGTATGTAGTAATGCCACGATGGCTACTTTTACAAACTTGAGTTGTCCCAAAATCTTTCTATACTATCGTTCATTCATAATCAGAATAACAACGTGGTCGTAACTGATTAGCTAAAAAGCTTGCAGGCTAAGCAAGGGTGACATTTGGCAGGTTATGAAATTACAGCCTGAAATCATGACCTAAAGTTCTGCAAGTTGTGGGAGTCAATAGATACCTTTTGTTCATGAAACAAAAGCAAGCTTTTGTGTATAAGGCATTAAAAATTAACCCAGTAGTAATGTCTCCAGCTTTCATAAACACAGCTTACACGCTTTGACAACCTTGGACGACATACCACGCGCTATTTCTATCGACGATTCAAGATCAGTTACCCGAAGAAATGCGGCCTGTTTTACGAATAAAGCCCGATCCTATACTCTACCTCAGTGCAATGCCAATGACGCGCGTTCTCCTCTTTCCGCAGACATTCCAGAAGAGCTCCGATTGGACGCGCTGCAGGCAGCGGTCCTCCTCATTCCCGACGAAAACCGAGAGGTCCTGGAGACGCTGCTCGTGTTCCTCAGCGACGTCTGTCGGCACGCCCAAGAGAACCAGGTCGGTGGTTCCTTGCTGTGTACAGTCGAGACGCTGCGCAAGGTTACACTGCCGTGTTTAGATAACGCGAACGCTGTTCGTGTGACACTGTGACCTCGCACGACGCCACGACATCACGTGACCCTGTAGTGTCATGTAACACCAAATTACCGCTAAATTTAGAGAAGAAATTACGACGTCCCGCTTAACGGCATCGCCTGACTCTGCGATGTTGCAATGCCACAACACTGCAATTTCCTGGTAGATTCAGCGGAGAACTTTACCTATTATTATGAGGAAACAAAAAGTCCAACTAGGGTGAAAAAGGGGACAGGCACGGACACACAAGTCTCAAATGCTGCTGAAAATTTATTTGACAAGTAACCTTTTAAATGTATCTGAACACAAAGACAGGAAAGGACATGAAAGGCAGAAAAAGAACATGGAACAAAAAAAAGTATACTCCACCATCCACACGTCAGTTGCAACTAACCTGATCCAACCAAAAAAAAAAAAACCATTCTTTCTGTTCACACAACCTTCCGACGAAACATAAAACGAGCTTAATTTTTTCAGGTAGCCTCCGCATGCTGAATTTAGCTCGCTACGACGTACATGCAGGAAACTCACACGAGATCCACCATGAAACCTTGCCAGTAACGACCATTGCCGTAAAAGAGGAACCGGAGAGAGCGAGGTCTTGAATCGTGGTCCTTCTTTGGGACACTCTGCAGATGACCGTGGCCAACATAGCGGTGTGCATCGCTCCGTCCCTGTTCCAACTGGCAGTACCACGCAGCACGAGCGCGAGCCCACGCAGACGAGCCACAACAGTGGGCATTCCCGACCAGCGCGAGCTGAACGAAAACCGGGCGGCCCACGAGTGCCTGGCACGCATGATCATCGACCACAAGAAGCTCTTTCAGGTAGGACAACCGACCCAAGGATTAGTGTGTCTACAAAGGATCCCAGTGCCGTAACACAATCCGGAGAAATCGGTGCCCGGATGGCTCAAACTTTCACCTGAGTGTATTTAGGTGGTGGATTTTACTCGGTGAAATTTCGAAGTGTAGCTCCTTTCCTGTAGACGAGACCGACAAATTTGCGAGGTGGACAGCGGACGCGTTCGCGGATGGCTGTATCTTAGACTGTTGTAACTTACGACGCCATCTTGCACTATGTGAAGTTCAAGGTATGGCTCGTGGCTTTCAGATTCCCTTGGAAACTCTCCAGCAGTGCCGTCTCGAACAGCTCGAACCGATGACGATGGACGAACTTGGGAGCCTCAAGACTCACCTTGAGAGCTGTCTGCATACCCTGATCATGGTGAGCTAATTGCCGTCTCCTGGCATATCCTGCCAAGACACTCATTCTGTGCATCTTCCGGTCAGCTGGTTGTTGTTTTCATCTGCAAGTTCTCACGAAATCAGAATGGTGAAGAGCTGGAATATTGCGAGGCCATTCTTTTTAATGCAGAATTGCATTCTCTCTGAAGCTAGCTCGGATTTTAGGGGCACGTCGCGAGTATTGCGTGGTTCAGTGAAGAGAGTTGGCCAGCTGCAAAAATCAAACTACACGTCTCCGTTGCACGTCAACGTTTCAAGAGTCACCTTAGTCTGTATGTCGTCCTCGTACCCTCTGTACATGTTTTGCGGCAGACAAAGGGATGTGGTTGACGAGGAGGATGTGGCAGTGCTCTGAAAAGATGCAGTGGTGTGTGCCTGGACCGTCGAGACTGAACGTCGGCGATCGCTGCTTTCTTCATAATACACATTTCCGCATATGACGCTTTGATCAATGGATACAGCTACAATTTTTTTAAACATTTTTTAACCGTACAGTGTGGAGAAACAGAAGGACAGGACAGCACGAATCTCCAACATTGGAGATTTGTGTTGTCCTGCCCTTCTGTTTCCCCACTGTCCAGGAATAAAAACACTATGTCAGTTCTTAACCAGCGCGCCTGCATCCTTACATTAATTTCAATCATGTTTTTTTTTGCTTTTCTGTTCAGATTTTTACTTCCTCCTTTGCAGCACAATTAGTGAAGTAACTATCTCTTGATGCAATTAATTTTAATGCCATATTTTTGCCTCCCGTGCGGAAAATGTCATCAGTCAGTTGTGACGGGTGATCAACCTCAAGGGCTCTCTCGACCTAGCCAAGTCCGCAATACTTAATGTCCAGGGGCGGTGAATCCTAAGGTTTATCGCATTTGTATAGCACCGGGATCTGATCCAAGCAGGTCGGCCTCTCTATCGTATGTCCTAAATTTTTATGGAGGAACAGCATTATAAGGAAACTTTCTTCCTCATGCTCTTTGTCTGTTCTGGTTTGGGCCTCCAAATTCAATGATAGCTGTTCAGTTCCTATTTTGAATTGCGTCATACAGTCCTGGATAGAAAAACTTATAATTTGGATCAAACATCCAATATATATGTCTAGTAAAAATTCCAAAAACACCTAGGCACTTCTTATGAGTTGTGAATGCAAAAGCATTCTTGGCGCCGAAAGCAGCAGAAGCGGCTGCAGTGCCAGGAGTGCGGCGGTGCACCGCACAGACTGCCCTGGCTCGCTGGCGACTATAGACTGTGCCGCTGGGCGAGGCAGTGGCAGGAGTGGGAAGCTCGACGCACCGCCGGGAGTGCGAAGCTTGGCGTGGCGCATGCTGAAATCACGTGTCGTCTCATCATCATCATTGCCCTAGCTGCGGGTACCGGTTGACGGCGCTAGACCTCGGAGCGTAACGTTAGGCCTAACGTCAGGCCAGCACATACCCGCGTACTCCCTACCCGCTGCGCCGCCAACAGTTTGGCTGGCTCCTTAGGAGCGATGACGCCCCTATGGAGCCACATGAAACTTTGCAGCCAATGAGAATTTATGGGCCATTTCGCTGCTACATGCTCCATGAGACAGTTAATGCTTAATTTCGCTTTAAAAATCCAAGTAAAATGGTGCCCACGTAAGCAAATTCTTCGTATCTTGATTTTGGTATAGTATCGGAACATGTGATACATCAAACCACTACTATGCACGTCCAGCAAAGTTTGTTGTCAATGGGTTTGATTGTATGTGTGTAAGTGGAGTGCACGAGCGGACATTTCTGCATTGCATATGTTGTGGCTTATAAATAGGGTTCATTGTTTTTAGGGTTTATCTTTCCACCCCAGATTCGATACCTTTCAACTGCCTATTTTCTGTGTCGGGCAAAACAATCTGCATTTATCGGACCTTGTATCGAAGAAGCACAGGGATGAGGTTCCCCTACATCCTGGCAACATGCCCGTGATCCATATATAGACCTTTTCCGCTTACTCTCGCCCCCGGCCGCAAAAGTAGGCATATCCGGTATGGGCGACGAAAAAATATGAAAATGTTTTAACCTGCAAATAGTAAAAAAATAGAGGGGAGGCAAAACGAGAATGTGCGACGGTTACAGTTATGTCCTAAATGCCTTCTATCGGCGTGGTGACGGCAAAACAATGTTTTCACTCATACTGGAAGTGACGAGAATTCAAGATGGCGGCGCCATTGCGAAAAGGGTCTATATTAGTTGAAAAATGCCCTGCTGCCAATAAGAGTGGTTTGCGAAGAAAGCGGCCTCGGTGACGGCTTAATGCACACTGTGTTTGGAACCAACACAAAATAAAGCTATAGATAAAACTTCCTTCCCTTGAAACACGAGTGGTTTTTTTTTTTCTTTTTTTTTTTTTTGTTCAAGGACAGCTTTAATTCAGATTTTTCCAGCTTCCCCTGTTTTCGAAAAAAATCTAGCTCGAGCATTAATTTTGGAGGGCTGTCGACGCATACCAAAAGCACTGGACCCTACTTAAAACCAGATTCTACCGCTTGTGTTGGAGTGTACGGTCAGACATTTTGGAGTTGCACGTTGCAGTTTCCGTAGGCCATACTCTCGTTTACACCTTGTTAGGACGAGGCCACGCCCTCCTTCGGAGTGTGACCCGAGGTGCTGACTGCGCTTTGCAGGAGGCGCGTGAGAAGAGCAAAGGGTGGGCGACCGTGCAGCACGCCGAGGTGGAGCTGGCCTTCAAGAAGCTCGGAGACGGGCTTCCTTTGAGGCTCTGGCGCTGTGCTGTGGAGGTGGAAGCACCGCCCGTGGAACTGCTCACCAGGATACTGCGAGAACGGTACTGTCTATGCTCAACTTCCCAGTGTCTTGACGTGGCTCCCTTTAGTGACAGTGAGTGGGCGGTATGTGTGGGAAGCGGGCGAGGCCAAACCGAACTAGACTCCAGATGAAAGCCTAAGTCTTGTGCCACCTCGCGTTTCGCCAGCCAGAAAACCCAGCGGCTAAGATGGTAGTGTCGGCAAAGTTCACGTTCACTGTTCAATGCACGCGCCGAGGCTCGTGCATTGAACAGTGAACCGGTATCCACGTTGCATGAGAGAGGGCGCGGCTTGACGAATAAAATATTTTAATGTTTGTCTCACGAACAATTCGGTACTGTTTTCGACTCCTTTGCAACGAATATCGGCGCACGGAATAACTTGTACGCGACACTTTTTGAAGGCAAATTATTCGAGCGAGTGGAGCTCGTTTTCCTAGTTGAAAGCAACTCCCACAGCTGACACGACCCTCATACTAAAGTAGGGTTTTCGAGGTGTCACCACCTTGGAATTCTCCGAGAGCTGTTCTCATTGTGGCCGATGATCATTTTGCTAAAATAATACTCCAGGGTTTCCACTGTGTGCACTGTCGATTGTGGTACAGTAATCTTTCGTTATAACGAAATGGCTTTTTTCGAATTATCGCTTTTATCGAAGTTCAACCTGGTCCTGACCAAAATGTACGCATTTTTGACCGGATTATCTGAAGTGTATCGGCGGCCGACCATGCTTATTATGATGGCCGAGGTGCCGAAAGCATGCAAGCCTACACGGAGATGCACAGAGACCCTTGCATTCCCCCCCCTTCTCCACCAAGGCAAACGGAAAACTGGGAAAACGGGTGACGGAGGGAAGAGCACGCAGAGCTGGCAGAGCGCCGCTTTCGATGCCAATGTGCCGACGAGCAGCGAGTGCAGCATCAACGTTCCGATGCTACACACGGTGCCCGCGGCTGACGCTGCAAACCTCCTGTCAGAATCGGGTCAAGAGATCGATGGAGCTTGGAGGAAATCATCCCTACGAGAGCCCCCAACATGCGCGCCTGCGCGGGCGCGCTTGTGGCATACTATACGCACATGTGCATCGAATGGGAGATTGGGAGCGTTTACCGAAAGTCGCTTAAATCTGCAAGGTTGAAAAAAGTGGCCGGCCCAAGTCCAAAATCCACAAAGAATTCGACATTCCGGCATTGGCTGTTCGACACTGTCCACCATTTTGCAGAACATGCAAGGCATGTTGGACGGGTTTGAGAAGTCTCTCATGCAGGAGAAAGCGTGCCCGTGACTCGAAGATGAAAAAACGCCAACTGCTTCGCACATGTTGGATTTTCTCACGTCATTGCCGAGCCGGCACAATGATTTCCAGAGCTGCAACGATCTCTACAGGAGTGTGTGAAAACATGTTCGCAAAGCCACCGAGGATAACTTTGATTCGTTCGCACTTGTTGATGCGAACGTTCCCATTGTTGCTCCTGCCACGGATGCTGTGATCGTAGACCTTGTGTGCGGCAAGGGTAAACACCGAGCGACGTCGAAGAGGCACCTCAGGAAACGCCAATGGCTGGGTTGACGCAAAACATCCTACGGCTGCTTCGAAACAAAGTGGAGTGCAGCAGCGGTGACAGTGTTCTTGCGATGCCTGGAGCAGTTCGAGGAGAACTGATGGCCGGATGAAATTATTGGCAAACTCCACTTAATTATTTTCCTCGGTAAAACTGCCGTGAGATGTTCATAATCACGGTTTATTTGGTTGAATATACGGTCCGAGCGTTCTGCAGTGTTCCCGTCCACCTTCAAGGCTGCTGACACTGTTTTGTTTTTGGCTCCATCGCTTTTATCGAATTACCACTTATATTTAATTTTTTTGCCATCCTGTTGACTTTATAACGAGGGATTACTGTACCTTAAAACACGGCACTGCGCAGTTTCTGCCGAGAGAGACGATAAAGTTCAGCGATTGGTTGCTTTGCGGCTGCGGTAGTGCCAATCCATCGCTGGTAGAGCTGCGAGATTTCGTGCACAAACAGACGAATGTGCGCAGGCGTTGTGAAACTGAGGTATTCCGAGTCGGCTTGATTACTCTCGACAGCATTTCTTGTCAGCTACAAGCATTTTGCTTTCACTGTAAGCTTGAGCTTTGCTCACTTATTGGCATTTTCATAGCCAACATTAGTACAGATTCACGTTGCAATGCTGGATAGGTGCACGCAACCCCGTGCTTTGCAGTTTCGTGCAGAGATCATCTTGGTGCTGGTTGCATGTTTTGCTTCCTCTATGTGAATAATTAGCAGGCAGAAAAAGTTTTTAGTAGTGACTATTTCGACGTCCACTTTGAAAAAAATTTTTGAATATTATTTGGATGTCCGTGACGCCTCCTCCTGAAGACGTAAAAATGCTTTCAAAAACATTTTGACATCCCCCATCAAAATACTTCTGTCCTTATTTTGACGTCTCAAACTTCGAACTTTAGAGATTCCGAGCCCAGACTGGGGAACGATCAGAGCTGGCGGTCAAAAAAAGATCATCTTGCTTGCAGGCAGTGTCGCAGTTGAACACACATTTTTCGAAAATGAATGTCATGCAGTCGACTGCTGTTTTAATGACCTTTTAAATAATGTGGAATGCAGAAAAAAACAAAAAAAAAAACACTCTTTTAAGTATATACATTAGCTATCAGGCCGCATGTAACGTTTACTTGGTTGTGCCAAACATTACAGAAAGCAGCACCGCTGCTTTTCATGATTTATTTCACGTGATTTCCGTAGACAAGGAAGCTGAATGCCGTGCCATAAAAGTTGCAGTTGATTGGAAAATGCATGTATCTCGTACAACCGCGCCAGAAGCTTTGTTCGTTCGCATCGGTCAAGAAACACACCAAAGTGGCAACGTTTGCATTCACAACGTTTTATTTAACATCCCGATTTTTTCGTAGTTAACCCGCTGGTGAACCAAATGAATCTTGAACCGTGAACCAAACAAAAAAATGAAAGTCGCTTACAACTCCCTGTAACGCCGAATTAGAGCGCAGCTCTTGAGGAGGAGGAGGGAAGGGCACTGGGGGGGGGGGTTAAACTAACCCAGGGGGGGTCACGTTACCTTGGGGGTCACGTGACCCCCAATGCCGATGATGTCATCACTGACGTCACTGATGACGTCATCAGTGACGATGACGATGCGGGTACCGATGACGTCATTAGTGACGTCACTGATGACTTCACCAGTGATGATGACGATGACGATGCGAATGTCGGTGGCGTCATCAGTGACGTCGCTGATGACGTCATCAGTGATGATGACGATGACGATGCGGATGCCGATGACGACATCAGTGTCGTCACTGATGACGTCATCAGTGATGATGACGATGACAATGCGGATGTCGGTGACGTCATCAGTGATGATGACGATGACGATGTGGATGCCGGTGACGTCATCAGTGATGAGGACGATGACGATGTGGATGCCGGTGACGTCATCAGTGATGATGACGATGACGATGTGGATGCCGGTGACGTCATCAGTGACGATGACGATGCGGATGCCGGTGACGTCATCAGTGATGATGACGATGACGATGTGGATGCCGGTGACGTCATCAGTGATGATGACGATGACGATGTGGATGCCGGTGACGTCATCAGTGATGATGACGATGACGATGCGGATGCCGGTGACGTCATCAGTGATGACGATGACGATGTGGATGCCGGTGACGTCATCAGTGATGATGACGATGACGATGTGGATGCCGGTGACGTCATCAGTGATGATGACGATGACGATGTGGATGCCGGTGACGTCATCAGTGACGATGACGTCATCGGGGGGTCACGCGACATCGGCGGGGGTCACGTGACCTCGAGGAGGGGGCCACGTGACCTCAGGGGAGTCACGTGACTTCGGGGGGTCACGTGACCCCCCGCGAGGTCACGTGACCTTGGTGGGGGGCTCGCGCGGTGCATTATGGGACATTTCCCATGATGCACCGCGCGGTTACGCCGACGCCGACGGCGACGCCGACGGCGACGCCGCTCAAGCCGGAAACGGGCCCCTAAGAGCTGCGCTCTAAAAATCTAAACTAAACAATGAACTCACGAAACCCGGTTAACAGGGCGGGAGCCCGATGGAAAGCCAGACTGCAACCATACAAAGATGCGCTCGCACGATATAAAGGGACAAAAAGAGAGCCAAATTTCTCAGTGCTACGTAGTGTACGCAGTTACTATTGTTGCGTGCAGGCAAGACAGGCATATCCAGCTCGTCTTTGTTGTGGATTCAAAATTTTAAGTGAGACGCGTGCCGAAATTACATGAAAGCTCAGAACCTCGCTTGTCAGGTCTGAAAGGATCAACTGTCGAGCTAGTACCACACACACGCTGAATAAGATATTTTCACTGCCAACTATGACCGAAACTTTTTAGGCACGCAACACTTGAACCGGTCAAAACGTCAACACACCATCATCAGAAACTAAAGAGAACGAAACCACAAAACGTCTACCACTGTGCCGGCTGTATTTACGAGGACGTCACAATAGTAAAGCCACTATTTTGACGTATACGGAATTGATGTCACGGACTTTGAAATAACTGTAGAGATATTTTGACGGGAGACGTCGCAATAGTCACTACCAAAGTTTTTCATATCCTGCAAACACCCAGCAACTCCGTAGTCACGGACAGTTTAAATAACGCAGTGCGTGGCTTATAATATTCACACTCCTTGCTTCGTAGGTCATCCTTTAGTGTTCTCGTCGTCTAATGCTCTAATCTCAATGGTTGCGGAGCGATAATAAGATGCCTGGGAATCGGCTTGCCCTGCATTTCTTAAACTGTCAACTGCCGTAGAAGTTTCAGAGTAATCGTAGCAAAAGTTACATATATATATATCATTTCTATTTTAGGCATGTGTGGGACAACACACTCCTGAAGTGGCGTCACATAGCCAAGCTGGACAAGCAGAGCGAAGTCATCCAGTACATCTGCAGCTCCATGAAACCCCAGGCTCCACGAGACTTCTGTGTTCTCAGGTAAGTCAACTCAAGGGTTTCATTTTGTGTGTCTGTTTTGTGCATCAAAAGCATCAGTTTTAGTATTACCTTGAATTTAAAACAAGTCATTTTGTTTTTTGTTCAAAGCATTATTTTTTGATAATGGTCAAGAGGCTTTTCATTTCTGAAGGCATTTCTTCGATAGATGAACAGTGAGAGCTGATATCCGCATTTTCTGTCTAGGTTTTTGCAAGACTGCGTACCATTCAGGCTCACTATCGCTCATTCGTAGCACCTCCCGTGTGGTTTGACTGGTTCAAAAGGAAGGCCAGCTCTTGTAGCCCCGAGAAACGATCCCAAGCTCGGTTAAAGATATGAATTGGCTGAAGTTTGCGTATAAGTTGAGCAAATGCATTAAAAAGATAGCCAGCCAACCCACTACTTAAGATTTCTTGGGTACCGTAAAGGTCAAACGCCGGCAGTCCCCGCTTACGGCCCGTCCCGCCGACTCGTGCAGAGCTTGGCGAACTGAACTCGCCAAGGGTTCTTGCGCTCTGGTGGAGCTGTCCGTCAACCACACGGATGCCACGGTGCTCCTGCGTGGCGTCAGGGCGGTGGTTCTGGCTTCCCGGTACCTCATTGAACCCTGCGGTGCCGGTAAATCGCGCGTCACCCACATCAGCCGGGTGGACCTGAGGTGAGCGGCACCCTTCGTGCGTCACGTTCTCGTTGCTACGCCACCTATAACGCGTCTCCCAGTGGCTCGTTTGGCGTTCCTTTCCGCCCGTGCGTCGAAAGGCGTCCCGAAGCAGCGACAGATGGCGTCCCCAGAGCTGGACTGTCGTGCTGTCAGATGTTACCGTCCTGGCGCTTAAGCGTTTAAAGTTCTGGAAAAAAGCGCGAGTGTCGCCGTCATCGCGGCATCTTGACTCCTGGCTGCCAAAGCTTCCGCATCAGTGCTTATTGCACCAGTGCTTACCGCAGCAGTGCTTACTGCACCAGTGTTTACTGCACTAGTGCTTATTGTGTTGTACTCGCTATGTGTACGTACCAGAATCCACAAAGTTGCACGAATAAGGGTTGTTTCTGCAGCATCTCGCGTGGTTACCAAGTTCCTTCGATTGCATCTTCTATGGAAGCAACGAGCTTTGTGGTTCAGGCGGGAATTCCTGATTGTGGAGGCTCTCATTAGCCGCTCGAGTTACCGTCGCAAAATTTTGTTTTAAAGTGTCTCTACAGTCTCACAAGTTAATTAATTTAAATTATTTCGAAAAACAAGCTCTATCCTAAGGTTGTTTTACTAACAAAAAGACTAGTATTTTCTGTAGTTGTTACAAAATAGCATTCATTTGATGTGAAGCTTAATATTACGGCACATAACACTCCTCTCCTCGAGTTATACTCATTATTTGCACGATATCTTTCTGTACGTGTTGTCTGTGCAGAAAAAGTCTGTCATAAGTGTACGGATAACCCTGTTGATGTGTTATCCGGGGCACTGTGGCAAACATCCGTGCGATCCGGGGAAACGCAGAAAACAGTAACGCCATTTTTCTTCTTTCTTTCACAGGGGTCGAACACCGGACTGGTACCACAAGGTTTACGGAAGCATGTGCGCCCTGTTGCTCATCCGACTCCGCGACTCTTTCGCTCAACGCGCGGAGGGCCCCGAGACGAAAGTATGACCCGCGCTCAACGTCGAAGGAAGGCCTCGCTGTACATATCCCGACGCAGTCAACGCTTCCCAGAGAGCCCTTCCCCCGACGAGACACGGCAATCGCCACGCGCAGCCGCCCCTAAACAGGAGTTGAGACGCGCCCGGTTCGCATTTGACGTTGAAGCGCGCCCACGAGAGCCGTACAAAGACGGAGGATGGAACGGGAGGTTTTTTTGTCCGCAGTTTTTGTTTGGACGGGACCATCTGCCAACCGCCGTCTTATTCCGCGTCAAGATGTCCGACGCCGTCTTCAGAGGGCCTCCGAATTTTCGGGGCGATGCCAAATAGTTTCTTTTTTTCCTTTTTGCTGTTGATTGTTGTTTGTGTAGTAGCAGGGGTAGTTCACATACTAGGTGGGTTTACGACAGAGGCTGTTCAGCTTCTTCGAACGATTGCTTTTTCGTTTTCTGATTGCACAAGTATCTCGTGGGATGGAGACCAATAGGCTTTTCTTTTTAAGAATTTGTTGGCGTTCGTAAGCGATCGAACCGATGAAATGTCAAAAAGTAGCGATGTGGGTTGTTGAGGGCGTCTCGGATAAAGTCGTTTGCCGATCAGTGCGGTACAATGGGTCTCGTTTTCGCGATCCAAACGCCCGCCTGTCATGAAACAAGCATATCGCTGCTAATCATATCGATGGTCCTGCCTCGCTGGTTCTTCCAGCAAAACGTCTACGATGAGCTTAATCTCAAAACAGACTTTCAGCCCAAAAGAAAAAAAAAACGCAATGTCCCCCTTTTATTTTTAAACACATATACCGACCAAATGACGACTACACCAAAGCATAACAACGTGCTAAGCATAATCTTTCTAGTAACTGTACATCTGGTAGGTTTCTTTTCATATTTCTTTTGGTCAAAACATGGAGCAGGCTTCCACCTCTTCACTAATTAATCGCCACAGTCACTAGTTTCCGTAGACGCGTGTCCCGGAGCATAATTGAAGTGTGGAGAAAGTTGCGTCTGAAACCTTTCCGCTAAAAAGGCTGGCCTTCTTTGCAGATAGAACCCATCACATCATTGCATTTCTTTTTTCAGAGACATTCTGATTGTTGGGAATGGGAGTTGACATTTTCCTACTTTGTACATACGTTACCAGCACTTCACAGGAATGCGCGAGTTTTAAAGATGTGTTTGTTTATTACCGATAGGGGACCAGGCCTTCATATGTTCACTAGTCATGTTAGTAGTACTACTATACAGAGCACAGCACCCCCCTCCCTTTGGTTCTCACGTGTAATACCAATTCAAATGGCAGTTTTTGTTTCCTCCTGTTTCTCTTACCTAGTCAGGAATGAATGAATGGTTTACTGGTATGCCTGCATAATAATTTATTTTCGAGTCACTTCATTTGCACGGAGAAAATACAAGCTGGGAGAGCGATGAAAGTTGCCTTCCGTTAAGTTCAACGTTTTATGAAGGCATTGCTTGCGAGGCTCGTTCACAATTCTTAGATGTTTTTAGATCTTTAAAAGTGATGTCTGTTGCCTGATCACTTTGAAACAATCTTTGACAACCCTGCGGCAGCATTCTTTTTTTCTCCGGAGAATAGAATTGCGAGGTCTAACGATGACAAAATGCTTGGAATTTCTAGACTACAATCTGCCATGTGATCTGGTGGTGTACTGTTGTGTACTGATACATACGTTGTTGACTGTATTTGTGGACAGTGTATATAATATGACATGTTGCATTCACGAGTGGACAAAAAGATAATAATGTAGAGCCTTTATGTAAATAGTTACAAATTAATCGGTGGTTACTTGAAAGAAATAAAGAGTACTATATATATATATATACCTATATGCTCCACGAATGCCATGGTTGTTTTTCATCTTGATGGACGCATATAGTATCCTCAGAATTTCTTGTCCTTTATTGAAACAGCATTTAGGATGGAGAAGCCACACTGTCCTTTCTATTCTTCAGGAAATTGGAGACAAAAAGTTCACCTGAAAAGAAGCATCGCATAAAATGGCCAAATATGTCGGTAGTTAATATTTCGTTTTTGGGGAACCCCCCTCTGATTGTGCATGCAGGTTTCAAAATTGCAGAAAGCACTGAAGGCACCAGGGAACAAGGAAGACAGACGGGGCGCTTCTTTTCAGTCCTCGTTCCACGGTGCTTTTGGCACTTTTGCGACGTAACAACTGGCCCAGCCCTCCGTCTAACTGCAATTCGTTTCAAGATCTACCGTCCTCTGCAGTCGCCAACATATTAACAAACACAAGGCGTGGCCATCTTATTGCTCCGCAGCCAATAACATTGCAGTACTAGCCGACAAGAACGCCAGAGAACGAGTCGCAAAGAAAGAAGCCTGAACGTAGTAATAATTTGCGCTTTGCACCTCTTCTGCTGGCAGTAACTATAGCTGCATTTCCGTAGAAAATTAGTCAAGGTCACTCCGATGCATGCATTCTCAATTCATACCGAAGTGCATGCGGGAAATTATTGCATAACCGTTAGAGCGTCGTTGGAACAAAGAGTGTCAGCCCACCTGCTTTATAAGAGGATCGTACCAGGGGTCCACTGGCTGTGTATAAGAACCCCAGCTTGTTTCCGTAGCCTTCCCAGTGCATAAACTTCTCCGGAGTGACGTACTCCACAACCTGATAAACGAGTCGACCATCAGCACTTCCCTAATGGTACGTACGAATTGCAGAGTTAGTCTTCTCGAAATGCATGTCACCTTGAGATGGCGTTTCGTGGGTTGCATGTACTGTCCCAGCGTGAAGCAGTCCACGCCAGCCTCCCGAACCGCTGCAAAACATGGACATCTTTGTACGTAAAGGAGAGTGGATATCCTATACAGTAAACAACCTTCTTTTCCGCAGGCTCTCGACATTGTGAAAGGTTTTGCTAACAAAATTCCACGATTGGGAGTAATACGCTATGTATTGGTCACCATGGGGTGAAGTATTCGCTCTATCACTTTTTTGCTACAATTTCCAGCCACAAAATTTGCAAACATTGAGTTGTTTATAGTATTCTATATCGCTGCACTTGCATTTGCTGTGCGGTCTTTCATGAGAGTGTTCTATCGATTTTACGAGCACAAGTCACACCCACAGATATGAATGCCAATAAAGGCAGAAATTGTGTAAACGGCGTGCTGAAAACCAGAAACCCTATAAGTAATTCACAAAAACAAACTCGAACTCTGTTGCTCAGCAACATTAAATCTGTGGGGGTGTGCCAGTACTGCTAATCGAATAGTGCTTCAACTTCTTCAGCTTCAACACTCCAAAGAGAACTGGCGTGTCATGGCTTACCTTTGTCTTGTGAAAGCTATGGGTGACTGAGCACTATTCAATTCGAACCAGTTCTTGCGCTACTTTATAAATCTGTTATGACAAAGCCTGAGAAGTCGAAAAGACTCTCATAAGCCACCACCATTGTTACACCACCCGGTGATTTAGGTAAGGGCGCTTGTGGCATAGGCACCCTGTCGCTGCTTTGCATTTTCTCAGGATTGTGCTTTGCCGATGCATACCTTCCATGGTCTTCATGACTTGGCTGTCACTTTCTCCAAAGCCCAGCATGAGTGAAGTCTTGGTGATGACTTTGGGGTTCACTTCCTTGGCATGCTTTAGCACTTTCAAGGACTGCTCAAAGTTTGCCCTTCGGTCTCTGACATGACTGTTGAGAAACATCTTTGGAGATTAGTACTTTTGGAAAAACATTGGTACCAGAACGCTTTGTCTAACTTTGTTTAAGTGAATTTTTGAGGATCTTAGGAAAACTGTTTACTCACTTGAAACATCACTATATTGGGAAACTTCAACGAAATACAGAATTTAGACAGCAGAATTTTAAGAACTTTGTTATTGAGAAGTCTCTTCGAAAGTGTGGTTCACTCAAGCAAGGTTGTACGGTACATGACTTAAGTGATGCATACGTCGTATCCCTGCTGAAACAGCTAAACTACTCCACAAGGTTGCAAATTTGACTAGTTTTCTAGGATTATACTTTTAACTTCTGCACAGTGACTTAGTAATTGCAGTTCAAAGCAAAGCATCATATAAAGCTTAACGGTGTCAAGAGTTTGACATCGGTATTATATTAAAACCGATGTCAAACACTTTTTAATAGAATCATCTTGAAACTTTGTCGGCAGTTGTGACATACACTCAAGACATTGGCAGTAAACAGAAACGAGGTTTTTGAAAAGCTCAATCAATATCTGAATCTGGAAAATATATTTGACAGTATTAGGCATTCACAAGCACTTCTTCATTGCCTGGCTTAGGATTTTGCTAGAAAGAAAAAGAGGACAACCTTACTTACGCCTGGAGCTCAGGAACTGTCTCAATGTTGTGAGCATACACGTCTAGGCCGGAAGAGGCAACCTCAGCGACAGCTTTCATGTCTCCTGCGAAATCTGGCGTCAGGCATTCAACGAGTATTGACGGCTTCCTGCAACATAAGGCCACAAAAAAAAAAGAAAACGTAAACAACACTAAGAGCATTTTTGTGTGTATCGCAGCAAGTGCAAAAAAACGCAACCAACCTTTGCTTGATCTGCCGGACTGTTTCTGCGAAATGGTTCGACCCGCCATCGGGCAGATCTGAAAATTTCGCAGGTGAGGAAATTTGTATGTTGGGGCAAAGTACAGGTTCCATTAGTTATCAGGAAGCCACCACAAAAAAAGGTAAGTACTAAGTAAAAAAAAGTAAATAGGTAATTCTCTGACAAATCACTCGAGCGAAGCATGTACCCTGCGTGACACTGTTAGCGCGAACGTGACCAACGCTTTCTCCCATTTTACTTTAAAACGGTATTGGCGGTCAAATTTTACCACTTAGGTTAGTGCATGAAATGAGCACTGTCCACCACACTATACTCGCGGTCAGCTTTCTGTGGCAATGCAGTCAATGCTAGGGGAGAGGATGCACCAACCGCTGCACACAAGCTTTCCTCCTTTCTTCGGATTGCCACAGAAAGTTGACTGTGAGTATAGGAGTTCTTATAACAACTCTTCAATCCTAAGAGACAAAAAAAAGACGCTGATAGCATGTTTGCGCTAACAGCGTCGCGCTGTGTGCAATTTTTCTAACCTTTTTCGCTCGGAGACATATTCCCTACTTTAAAATAATTTCATAGAATTGGATATTTCATCGAGCAACAACGACAAAGTTCCTAAAACTGAACTCGAAAAATCAAGACTGGGATGGAGTGAATAGCCCCCAAGCTAATATTGCACAATGTTCAAACAGAAACTAGCGTTGCCATGTAGTAAAAGGTTAGTGTGTGCGGTGATGCAAGACACTAATCGCTTCTACACTCACCGTCTCTGTCAACTGACGTGATCACAATGTAGTCGAGGCCCCATTCCGCTATGGCCTCGGCCGTATTCAGAGGCTCGTCGGGGTCTGGGAGCGGAGGGTGGCGCGCTGTTTTCACCGAGCAGAAACGACATGCCCGCGTGCATGTGTCGCCCAGGACCTGAAAGAGAATGTGCCTGAGACGCTGCAAGTGATGTTAAGACTCTCGTATTTCATTGTCGAGAGGATTTTCGGGCGCACCATGATGGTTGCCGTGGCAACGTGGTCCGGGCCTCCGTTCCAACATGTTCCAATGTTTGGGCAACGGGCCTCCTCGCAAACCTAGTGGAGAAATTTAGTTTAGAAAGAAGAGCTGAAGTTTATGTCTATGTAAAAGTAACCGTGTTGCATGTATGTTTAGACAGCAGTCGGCCACAGTGGACGTCTCGTGTCTCCACTGAAGTGAGGAATTTAGCCATTGTGATGCACGGCCTATGGTTTAGCGCAGCCATGCATCACACTGGCCATGCTACCAGACGCCGGTACGACGCCCATCCAGATCAAAACGGGCAGGGCTGGGGATTGAACCCCCGGATCCCTGGGTTCTGCAGCGAGAGCTTTCGCTCCACATGCTCCGAGCTGTGGTTTGCTAAGACACTTAGCCAGTGATTCCCCTCCTATGTTGATGTCAGTAAGTAGGAAATACTGAAAAGGGAGACTGCCCGTTACCAAGAACTTGATCCAAGACCTGCCTGCCACAAAAACCTTTCTTTATATTTCATCTAATCTATTTTTCCCTAAGTTTCCTGGGGTGTTTCAGTTACAAAATTACTTTCGATTAAGAGGACACTGAAGTTAATTTTTTATCTGAAATTACAATGAACATTTTGCAAAGGTATGCATCTTCCTAGAGGTCACCACCAGTACATAACTGGTGGTGACAAGCTTCGACGGTGGCCACAAATTAAAAACTGCCACCACAATGAAGACAAGTTATGCGGGTGAAGAAAAGGACATTTTGAGCACACCTCTAACAAACTCGCATCTTCGACAAGAGCTTTAGCTGCACATTTAATCATGCGCAAGATATGGCTTGTCCACGTTCATTCCTGTCGAAAG